>NC_139404.1:40844669-41444669 GCF_905368555.1 Meleagris gallopavo
GGTTATTAAGCAGCTCTAGAGGCCACAGGTTGCTCTCAGGGTATGTGTGCAATTCGGGACAAAAACACAGAAGTTGTTTGCAAGACTGTGGAACAGTTAATTACTACTGCCTTGAGACAGAATAAATTAGCCAGACCATAAACTACCATGCTAGTTTTACTCTGACCCGTAGCAGTACTACTGTTATTGACTTCCCTAGGTCAATGTTCATCAGGTAATCCTCAACATATCACTATGTTGTGCAGTGTAGATATGTCCAAATGTGTGATTTTAAGATACAAATTCTGAAAACTATCAATTATAGCTAAAAGTGAATAAAATAACTAATTGAAGATCCTGACATTAGGGAGCACAGCTACTTTCTTTTCAGAGAAAAAGTACTACCATAAGATATCTCATGCCAATGAACATGTCTTTGTTTCTCAACTTTTAAAACTAATTTAATTGGTAATAAATTAAATTATTGTTTCCCAAGTTTAGTCTATTTGCTTAGTGATGGAAATTTATAAGCTATCTCTCTGTTTTTATTTCAATACATGATTTTTTCTGTTTTATTTTCTCCTCCAATCCTGCTGAGGAGGGGGGCTGAGAGAGTAGCTGGATGGGGTTTTGTAACCAGTCACAGTCAATGCACCACAAACATATTATACAGAAAAGGGCAGTATATATCAATACATCAATATATTTTCAATATATTATTGAAAATATACTGAATAGATAGAAACCCACATATCTGTGAGTTTTGAAAAAAAAAAACAACTGTACAAAAAACCCAATATGTTTACTATAATAATGTAAAATGACTGCTATCCATTCTTTCATCATTTTCTCTGGTATGTAAATTATGTTCTACTTTTATTTATTTATTTTTTTTTTCCCCATTTTGTGCACTCCATGGTAGAGCAATGCTAACAGTTTTTTTTTTTCTTTTTGACTTTTTTTGTCCTTAGTTGATACTTGTGTAATCACTATAATCTAAATAATAATAGTAATCAAAATCAGAAATCCTGATTAATTACCAAGTAACTACCAAACTCTATTCCTCCAGTAATCTCCAAGTCTGTTGGCTATTGTGTGTATGCTTTTATCTGTAGAGATTATCTAGAAAATAAGGATATTGTGGATTTTTTTCTACCCTTTCAACACTCTAGTTAAATTTCTAATTTTTTGGATTCTCTCCCTAGGAGTTCCAGTCTATTTTGTATTAGCACACTTTCAAACTTCATAATCTACCTAGAATTATTAAGGAGCTTACAGATGCATCTTTAGTTGCATAAGCAGGGGACAGTAACTTTTTACATACTATCCTAATAAACCATAACTAACTGTTCAGCAAATATGTCAACGTATGCTATTATATTGTTATATTTGAAGTTGAAGCTCTGTAATCAAAGTCTATTTGCCAAGAAACTACTTCTGTCAGCTACTTTGTTAATAGAGTTAGGTTTGAATAATTTACACTGATTCTACTAAATAAAATAAGAAAGATACATATTTTACCCACTTACATTTGCACATGCATGACAAGGTCAACAAACATAATTCTTGTCATAATTTTTCTGGGAATAACCTTCACTAATCTTGGTAGATACTAGTGACATTTTAAATTAGAGTAGCCCTTTAAAGATCTTGCCATTGTTGAACTCTGATTTTTACAATTCTGATCTATGTGCAATTCTAAATAATTAAGTCTTCCAGGATGTGGCTGAATGGGAATTGAATGTCTGCTTGATAACTTTGCAGTGACTCTACATTCCATTTACAGAAGGAGAAGCGGAGCTGCAGGAAGACTAATTTGATCAGGATTTTAAACAAGCGGAGGAACTGTGACTTTTAATTCCTAGAATTAATTCAGTCATGTTTTCCCTTCCATCTGTAATCAAAGGCAGGTCGAGGGAGGTGATCCTCCCCCTCTACTCTGCCCTGGTAAGGCCTCATCTGGAGTACTGTGTCCAGTTCTGGGCTCCCCAGTACAAAAAAGACAGGGATCTCTTGGAAAGAATCCAGTGGAGGGCCACAAAGATGGTGAAGGGCCTGGAGCATCTCCCCTATGAAGAAAGGCTAAGTGAACTGGGTCTGTTTAGCCTTGAGAAAAGAAGACTGAGAGGGGACCTGATCCAGGTTTATAAATATCTGAGGTGTGGCGGCCATAGTGGTGAGGCCAGTCTCTTTTCAGTGGTACGTGGAGACAGGACGAGGGGAAACGGACATAAGCTGCAGCATAGGAAATTTTGCACGAATGTGCGTAAGAACTTCTTCACGGTGAGGGTGACGGAGCACTGGAACAGGCTGCCCAGGGAGGTTGTGGAGTCTCCTTCTCTGGAGATATTCAAGTCTCGCCTGGATGCCTACCTGTGCAACGTGGTGTAAGGAACCTGCTTTGGCAGGAGGGTTGGTCTTGATGATCCCAGAGGTCCCTTCCAACCCCTACAATTCTGTGATTCTGTGATTCTGTGAAGGCATTTTTTCATTTGCTATGTAATACCAGACAAATATCTTTCATATAATCATTTCAGCCATGTTCTCTTGCTGATTACTCTGCACTTCCATCTATTGGGTGCAAATACGACATTACTATTTTTTTCTTTAAAACCCAAAACTGTTCTTCCACGGTCACTGTAGGTTTAAAATACATGTTTGATTTAATCATGTATTTTTCTGTTTGATTCATAACTCTTAATTCCTCCAGTTCTCCATTCAGTTCTGGGAGGCAGAGCTGCAGAAATCAGTATAATTAAGAGGAGGACAAAATCTCTGGATACTGTACCTTTTCAGTATTCAGGACATTGACTGTGACAAGATGCTTATGATTGGATTTACTTACTTGCTTGTTTGCTTTGAAAGTATTTTAAATATATAAGCCTGCGAAATTGCAATGAAATTGGGTCAGTTTAATGAACTTTCTGACCTTTAAGGGGAACTTGATAGAAATACTTTTTTCCTGTGATTTTATAATAGACAACTGGAAGAAAAATAGGTAGGAGAATGCCATAAAGATAAAATTTGAGATACAGATCTCAATGAATCTGAATGAGGGAACTAAAATTACTCTGAATTTTCCTTACTGTAATACATCTTCTGTGATAAACTGATTGCATACTAGTGAATAACTAAAAGTGCAGGTAGCATTATTTGTTCAAATTTGACTGCCTACTTTATCTTATTTTCATTATTTTAAAATTATTTAGTTAATAAGCAGTGTTATATTAAGAATCCATTCTTTGAAGCTCGGATACGATGGATTTGAAATTGTAGCCTGCTGTATGACAAATGTGATTTTAAAGTCTTTCATCTATTTTCTTGAATTTAATAAAGATGGATAGTAAAACACTGAATAATTTTTTGGGATTATTTCTCAAAATTTGAAAAATCACCTCAATAAGCATTAATGCTCATACTACAAAAAACTGAAAAAAAATGCTCAAGCCTGTAAACAAGAGTAACAACTTCAATCTGTTAAATAGCATCTCTCTCAAGGTTCACCTGTGGTACATATTACTCACAGCTGCAAAGACGGTGGCAGCCTGTGTGAAAATAATATGTATTCTTCAAAAACAGAGTAGCTAACCTGCATATTATATGTGAATATATTCTATATATTATAATATATATAGTACATATTTATTATAAGTTATAAAATTAGATGTTTAACTCAGGTTGCATGGTAATAAAAGTATGTATACTTTTCTGTAAGAAAGAAAATTATTTTACAACAGAATTTCAGAAATGTGTTATGTGCGTACTGCTTCTGATTTTCATGAGTACTATTATACTTGCCTATATTGATCAAGATAATTACTCTGATTCTTTGCCAGATATGCACCTAATATTAAGAAGTTTCATTACTTCTTAGTTCAATGAAACTGAAAATACTGTTACATCCTGTTACAAATTTCCCAGTTTTAATACTACCGAGTTTAATATTCTCAGTCCATTACTGTTTCCAAAGGAAGAAATATTACTCTACTAATCTGTGTCTTTTTCAAACACAGTGACTTCCTTTAAAAAATGAAGAGACAAACATAATATTAAAAAATTGAGTAAAGGATTGATTTTCTTGAGTGACAGATGCATATAGCTTTAAAGTTACATTTGCAGATGCTGGATGCACACTGTTTATACTAGAGGCCTCCAAAGGTTCTCATGGGTTCTCTAGTCTTCAGCTTGCCATTTTGTCTTGCACATAAGAGAGAAACAAAGTGTATAAGTTAGAATATTAGATGCGAAAAGTTATTAGTAGCCTAAAACTTAAAAGATGCGTGATGAAAATTCTGGCTTTTCTGAGTATGTCTTCGGAATTTTTATTTCTCTTTCTCTCTCTCTCTTTTTTTTTTTAATCTTGGGGAATTTGCCTGTATTTTTCTTGCCAAAAAGAGAAAATAAAATATGAATTATGACTAGAATATGCTTTGCATAAATGTTTCTGGCCAAGACCAGACAAAGACCTGAAAATCAGGCCTTTTAAGCAAAACCCTGGTCTCAGACTAGTTCCTCCAGTCTTACTTATTTTGAGTATTTCACCCTTATCACACGTCATATTGACTTCAATATATAAAATTTATTAAATTAAACCTTCATACTTCATAAACATCATACACCTTACTTCAAATTATAGTGTCATTAGGAAAGATTAATTAAATGTTTGAGACCCTATTGTAGCAATGTTAAAAAATAAATTCAAAGTTGCACCAGTACTGAGCTTATTATTTCTATAGTTCCCTGGTTTGAATGTTAACATAAGCTGAATATAGCATTATCCTTTCTTTTTTTATTTTTATTTTATTTTTATTTTTAATTCAGGCTAAGAATTGTATGAAAATTTTGACACTATTAGAACTAAAAATACCATGCATAGGAGTAGTATCCAGAGTTGCCCATTTCAAGAATGAAAATATGATGGACAGAATTCATAAATATTGGTGCCTTCCAAATTAGAGATCAAATGTTCTGTGAATAATAAGTCCACCCTACAATGTAGTTATATGCATCCACAACGTCTAGTAAAAATATGTAAAGACTTTTGAAAATACAACAGAATTTAAGCACAATTGTATAAATAAAGAGTATTAAATTTAGAAGATCATAGTTCCTCTAATAACCTTGTGAAATTTGGAATTATGTTATCCATAGAAGAAACTTAATAAATGTGCAATCAAATCAGTTTTGATATGTAAAGCAAAGCAAATGTCCTAAGTATTTCCTTGTGTTTGATCAAAACCAATTACATAAAAGTAAACGAAGTCTCCATATGGAACTATTTTTAGTGCATTCCCAGTGGCATAAATGAGGCTAGAAATAGCAGAAATAGCATGTAATTCAATAGCACAAAGGCCAAGGTTATTCACTTGGAGACTAATAACAGTTTCTAGTAGAACTTAACAGCTTATCATTTGGAGACAGAGGAAGAGAGAAACTTGAGAGTTGATCACAAGATGACTATGCGCCACCAAAGTGCAGTGTCTGGAAAAAATGCAAATTTAATCTTAATGTACATCAACCATGTGTTTTTGTTGAGTAGTAATAAGGAAGTGTACTTCTGTACATTATTGTACATACTTTGCCCCAAAATAAATGCCTCCTATTTATTTCCATGGAAAATACAACATCTACAAAGAGCACAATAACGCTAAGTGATAGAGCAAATTCTCAGCTACAAAACACTCTTTTTCAACATAGCCACAAGCATTAGTAGCATGCAGCTAAATACCACATAGCGTTTCACTCACTCTCCTTCCTCCCAGTGGGACAGAGGAAAGAATCAAGGGGAAAAAAAAATGAAAAACCTAGAAGTTGAAGGTTGAGACAAAAACAATTTGCTGAGACAAAGGGAAGAGAGAGAAAGCAACAGTAATGATAAAGTAATGATAATCATAGAATCACCAAGGTTGGAAAAGACCTCTAAGATCATTCATCTCAACCATCCACCTGCCACCAACATTTCCCATAAGAACCCAGGTCTAGAGTCACTAGACTTAGTGTGAAGACTTTGGAGCATTTTACAGAAATGATCAAATGGATGAAGATGAGAAAACAAGAGGTAATTTCAGTGCAAGGTTAATTTTTTTTATTTTTTTTTTTCTCTCCTACCGGAAAAACAAAATTATGACAAGGCAGGAGTTTAAGATATTTTCTTACAACATTATACATATAAGCAGATCTGATGGAATCTGCAGGGATACTGCATGCCTATTATGGCAACTGTCTTTATTTATTTCTACTCAAAAATAAGATGTGAGTAAATGCACTGAGCTGGATAGTAATCATACATAACTTTGATATCACACAGATTTAATTTATGAGAGACTTTTAAATGAGATGAAATAAAGAAATATAATTCTACAGATTAGCGAGGGGCACTGGAAACAATCACTTCAGAGTAACGGTTATGACCAAGCATGTATATAGACTTGTCACTGAAGAACATAGCAGACAGTACATACAGACTCTCCAAAGCTTAGGTATTACTTTCCAAGGTACATTGGTAGTAGTATTTGTTCAGTGGAAAAATATTTGGAAGGGGAAAAAAAAATGAAAAAATAAATTTCCAGGATATGGTCAACATACAGAGTCAATAGGAAAACAAAGGTAAATAATTGTTTTTCCAGATTTAAGTGATGAATAGCACTACATGTAATAACAAAGCAGGAATTTTCAGCAAGGAAGACATTGCCAAATCTTACCTTTGGTGATGCAAAGGCAGCCACTATACACACTGATAAAGTTGTAGTATCATGGAACAACAGAATGGCTTGGAAGGAACCTTGGAAGGATTATCTCATTCCACTTTCTCTGCCAAAGGTAGTATTGTCACTCACAAGGACAGGTTGCCTAGAATACCACCCAATCTGGCCTTGATTGCCTCCATGGATAGGGAATCATCAGATGGACAACCTATTCCAGTGCTTCACCACTCTAAACCACTTTTAATTCAACTATGCTATATGCAATCATGCAAAGGGAACAAAGAGTAGTTTGATTCCTACTTTTTTTTTTTTTTTGAGCTACATGCAATTTCCTCCTAGCAGCACTGAAGCACAGCAATATTAGATCCAAGACACGATATATAACAAATCCTGGTCTTCAAAAAGAGCAGGAAGGAGGACCCAGGCAACTACAATAACCTCAATAGCTGGGAAAGAGATAGAACAGCTTATCCTGGAAGCCATCCCTAATCATTTGGTAAGCTACAATATGATCAGTAGAAGTCAACATAGATTCACAAAATAGAAATCATGCTTAAACAACCTGACTGCCTTCTATGATGGGACAACTGGTAAAGGGAGACCAATGGATGTTGTCTACCCTACTTCAGAAAGACTTTTGATATTGTGTAACACCATAATCTGATGGAAAGCACAGCAATAATAGCAGGGTGACAAATTCCTAGGCTACAGCAAGAATAAACCCAAATGCAGAGGCAGTGAACAAAAAAACAAAGGAAGAAAGCTGCTTACCCTTGGAAGGCCTCAGGTAGGCAAGATCTCTAGTAAGATACTTTTGGCCCCACTGCAAACCCTTAAATGAGGTCTGGGAAGGGATGAATCCCTGAGTTGGCCCTGCCTTCCTCAATTCCTCACAGAAAATGTGCATGGTAGCTGCCATAATACTCTGAGGCAAAATGGAACTAATTAAAAATCATTTTGGAATCTGAGTATATCCTTCAGAAATCTTCCTCTAACAGCCCACAGAGAGATGAGAAGCCTGAGTTACAAATAAGGACAAGAAGTAGAATGATCATTTTCTTGTAATTTCAGTCTAGCTCAGTATGGCTTGTAGTTCATTAGAACTGTTAATAGAGTTGAAACTGAAACCTGCTTGCTGTGAAGGATAGTAGTCTACAATGCAAAACAGAAGGGCAGTCTAAAGCACACAGATAAGTCAGTAGTCATCCATGGAAAAGCAATAGTTGTGAAGAGCAAGCAAGGCTTTGCTGCACATCTAACGAGAGAAGTCACATTCAGCTCTTGATATGCATAAAGCATAGCCCATCTAGCAGGAGAATACCACTGAAAGTAGCAGAAGCTACAGGGATCGATGCTATTCTCATCTTTACCATTTATATAGCAGCATCTCTATCCTTATGTCCCATACACTGTAAAGAGAAGTCAACAGGATATCTGACAAGTTTCTCCCTTTTCTCTGTTCAATGACTTACTGTTTGCAATATTTCTTCTTTTTTTTTTTTTCTTTTTCTTTTTTTTTTTTTTTCTGGGAAGAAGAGCATAGGAGTTTAAAATTCCTTGGGTGACAAAGTGATCTTTGGAAGATTAGAAGTTCAGCTCCAGAAAGGTTAAAATTTATGTATTTCCTCCAATAAGCCACTTTGCATAATAGAATGCCAGATCAAGCAGTTAAAAAGAAGACCCTTTCAAAATTAATTTATTCTAATCAATATGACTTTTGTTGAAAATTACTTTTCTTCAATTTCAGTGGTAAACAATCAATAGCTACAATCTTTGTGCTGCAAGGTTTGACTAAGTGAAGAAAATATTATGACAAGGGTATACACAGAGTAATGAGAAGAAAGGCTATCCAACCAAGAAAGGCAACTATGTCATGGTATGTAGGAGTGCATGTTTCAGTGACCATTGTTAAAATAATATTTTTTTCATTTGATAAAGTCAACCTACTTTATTATGGTAACCCCATATGTGCAGTGCTGCAGTCTGTGCTAATGATAAGATTACTCTGAGACTCCTGGGTGAAATGGCCTTTCTAAAGTACTTTACAAAAAGATTAAGAGTCAATTAAATCAACATTTCAGCTGAGTAAATCAAGTAAAAACCTATATTATGCTTTGACTTACTGGTGTGGTTCAGAATGAAAACTATAATCCTTTATTTGCAAATATGAATTGATAGTTACTTCAAATAGCGAAATGGCTTTCTTTCCATAGTCTTGCATTCAGCTTATAATCATTGCTTAAAAGACAATGAGAAAAAAAATTCTAACTCACAGCAATGATCATTAATGAAGGCTGCTCCAAAAGGAATTCCTCCCATTTTATTACATCAAACTACCATGTCAGAGGTGGATGTTGGTGCTATGACAGTAAAGTTTGAACCATCCCACTAATATTCCATTACATTTTGTTGCTGTATAGCAGATGGCAGCAGAGGGGCGGTCTGACAAAATGGCATCTGACATGGAAGAGTGTATGAAGAAAAGGTGTCTAACTAAATTTCTTTGTGTGGAAAAAATGGCACTCATTGACATTCCTCAACACTTGCTAAATGATTATGGAGACCAAACTATGGGTATGAGCACAGTGAGATGGTGGGTGGTGCATTTCGGCATTGGCTTGTCTTTCACTTCACTGTGAAAGATTCTATGATCCACTCCATGATCTGAATAACCATGTACAGTTGCCACATCATGAAACGAAGAGCTTCTCAATCAGCTCATCTGTATGAATATGCACATCACAACCAGGGAACTGTGTATGGAGTTCAGTGTTGGCTTCAACAGATTGGAAACAATCGTGGCAACATTGGAATACTGCAAAGTTTGCAGCAACTTTTGTCACCTACAGTGACAGTGAAAGAACAACCTATGTAAGTCTGTGAGAACCTATTGAACAAATATGAGGCTGAAGTTGATAGCTTCCTGAATTGCATGATTATCAGTGATGAGATGTGGTGTCACCTCTACAAGCCAGAGTAAAAATGCAGTCCATAGAGGGGCGACATGAATATCTCATTGAAGAAAAATTTCAAGACACAGCCCTCAGCAGGTAAAGTAATATGCATTGTTTTTTGGGATAGGAAAGGGATGATCCTTCTGGATTCCCTGGAATCCAGACAAACCATCAACCCTGAGCTCTACATCGCAACGCTGACTAAGCTAAAGTCTCAAATTTCCTGTGTCAGACTAATTTATTGTTGATATTTATTATTGATAGAAGGTGAAGCAGTTCTATTGTTCTACCGTACCCCCCAAATTGTACAATCTAAGAAACTTTAAGAGGTTATCACTTTAAAGCTTCAGGAATATTTTCAAACAATGGATGATGGGAACAATCT
Organism: Meleagris gallopavo; assembly: GCF_905368555.1. Classification (NCBI taxonomy): domain Eukaryota; kingdom Metazoa; phylum Chordata; class Aves; order Galliformes; family Phasianidae; genus Meleagris; species Meleagris gallopavo. Next base: position 40,854,692 of record NC_139404.1, read on the forward strand.
GCTGGCATATGCAAGTTGTGAGGGACAGAATTTTCCTAGCAACTTTAAAATCATTAGAAACAGGCACAGAATTCCTTATTTACCCCTGAGTGGTATTCATGCTTCTGTCAAGCATCAAAACAAGACAAATTTGCTGTTTATAATTAAAGTCCTCAATGATAGCCTTTATAAAGAGAACTGGGATTTTATCTTTGAAGTATTCTTCTGCTGGGAAATGTTAATTTGTTCAGTATAAACAAGCAAAACAGCCAAACAAAGCCATTTTCAGAAATATTTATATTTTAAAGATTCGATTTTTTGTTTAAATTAATATACTAATAGCCAAGAATTTAGTAGATTAAAATTTAAGGACATTCTTTCTGATACAGAAACACAGAAAACTTAGCACTTTGTAGTGGAAAAGGAACTACAATGCATTACCTGCAGTATTATGGGGTATGCAGTATAAGTAGGATTTAAATTCCACATTCAAATCAAACAACGTTAAATACAAGATGTCTCTCATTTTTATGATGCTTTCTGAAAGAACATCTTCTTTCTACACTGGAATGAAATCGTATTTAAAAAAGAAATCTTACACTATGTCTTTGTAGAAATAGTTAACATTTTTCTGCCAGTCTTCTTTACTCAAGTTGTTCATTAATACTTTGTTGTATTTTAAAATGCTCCCTACAGGTAAACTGAAATGGCCTACAATTCATTCCTTCCTCAGTTCATCTAAGAGCAAGTAAAGAAAATAAAGTCTTGCAAAATGGTCTTATGGTTTCTATTGACATGTTCTTTTTTTTTATATCACTTTCTGTAAATATTTCTGGATTTCAGCAAAGCTTTCAGTACTGTTTCTTACAATATCCTCCTAAGTAAAATGTCCAGCATACTACTAGGAAAAAAAAAAAAAAAACTGCTGTAGTATGGTGGATGATCAATTGGCTATTGAGCTGGTCTCAAAGCTTATCATAAATGGGTTTACATCAGGCTAGCAGCCAGCCAGTTATGAGGTTCCACCAATTTCATTTCAGGGCCACAGTTATTCTATGAAATAAGAAGTTTAATGAAAAAGTGCCAAATTCTGCACTTGGGTTGGGACAATCCTTGTTATATGCACAAACTAGGGGATGAGAGGCTGAAGAGCAGCCTTGTGGAAAAGTATCAAGGGGTTCTGTTTGATGACTGCTGAATGTGAGTCAGCAGTGCATCTGGCATCCAAAAGGGCCCAAGGTATCATGAGGTGTACCAGGACCAACACTGCCGGTCAGTTGAGGGAAGCCCCACTCTGCTCTGGGCTATCACATCTCTAGCACTGGGTGAAGTTTTGGGTGCCGCAGTACAAGAAGGACATAAAACTATTCGAGAGCATCCAAAGGAGGGCTATGAAGTTGCTGAAGTGTCTACAGGTGAAGACAGATTAGGAGTGGCTGAAGTCACTCGGTTTGTTCAACCTGTGGGAGTTGAAACTGCTGTGAGACATCATGGCAGCCTATTGCTTTCTCATGAAAGGGAGCAGAGACACTGATGTCTTTGATGACTGATGACAGATATGAAGGTGATTAAGGGAAGGTTCAGACTGGGCATTAGGAAAAAGTTCTTCACTGAGAGAGAGATGGTCACTGGACCAGGTCATGGCATCAAGACTGCTGAAGTTTAAAAAGTGCTTAGACAATGTTTTCAAATGTACAGTATAATTTTTAGGTAGTCCTATGTGGGACCAGCATGATGAACTTCTTTGGATCCTTTGCAACTCAGGATATTCTATAATTCTTGGGAAAACTAACTTTCTTACTAATACAGAATCTTTTTTTTTTTTTTTCTTTTCCTTTTTGTAAGTCAGTTTTTCATAAGAATAGAAGATATTCCTTTGCCTATCTACACCAATGGAATCAATACTCCAAATACTGCAAACAGATCTCTTGTCTATGCAGGTAGAAGTAAAAAGACAAAAAGACTGGAGAAGCAATTGTGATTAAACAGTTTAGTCTCCAAGTTTTTTTCTTCTTTTTTTACCCTCTTTGTCTCTACAAACATGGTTAATGTTTAATGCAATGTACTGCACATGAATTGCTAAAGAATATTCAGTTCAAATCTTTCTTTGAGATAACCTGAAGGTATTTTCATTTTACAAATATTTGCCTGCTGATTGCAACAACTCTGAATAATGGATTAGAGTTCTATCAAATGAAAAAGGATAAATGTTCACATCAGGGATGAAAAGATTTGTATTTAAAGTGTGTACATTAAAAGATGCTTTTCTCTATCTACTTCATAAGCCAAGAACTATGAGGGAAAATATGGTATTAATAGTATTTCAGATTTTCAGAGCTTTCACTGAAGAAAACCCAGATAAAATGAAAGCTAGTCTCAGTAAGTACCTACTGTGGAAATAATATTTAACAGGATCAAGAAATGAAAGTTGAAAAGTGCATAGAATATGCCTAGTCTGTGTGCCCAGTCCTTCTCATGTTTTCAAAGCATTTCAGAATAAAAACAAGAACAAAATATGAAAATGTCAGACCTTTTCTTCTTAAATTCCCATCTTAAACAGGCCTACTTTATAAATTGTATATATACAGAAATATTTTGAAGAGCTGTCCAGTATCATTTGTACAACCCAGAACCATTATGAGGTACTGACACATTTTTGATTACTGTAAAAAGGAAATGAGTTCAGAAAAACACATATCCTGCACAAAGAGCTTAGGGCCCACAGAAACATTATTATTTAATTTTGCTGAAGAGATTTCACAAAGACACTCCTAAGGCTGTCAGTCTCTACTGGCAATTAGAAATCAGTCTGTAAACAAAAGACAATCTTGCCTTCACAGAATGTGATATCATGCTATCTTACTGTTTTATCTCTTATCATAGAAAGCTGCATTTTATCACCTATGAGAATTTTGGTGTGATGGACACAGTAGGGTGGAAAAAATCTCCTTTTTAATGGAAATAAGAGTATCTATATTTAATTTAGCAGCACAGGCTAAACTACTGAATTGCTTCTTGGTATTTTCTAAAAATATTATGAAACCAGTTTATATTCGTTCATATTATTCCATAGTATCATCAACCTTAGTACATAATTATGTTACAAATTAACTCCCAGCAATATTTGGTGCAAAAGATATTATCTTTTCAAAATATATATCAAAGGTGGGATTTTTTTAATATGAGTCTTAAGTACAGTTGGCAATTGGATCCAAAATCTACCTAGGGCTAATCTAAATACTAAAACTTAAGAGAAGAAATTATTCTTAGTGATAAGTCAACTCTTACTAACTAAAAGTGGCTGTGCTTCAGGCTTCATGTAAATAAAATATAACTAATTGGTTATCTAAGCAGAAACAAAAGTCACAGAAAGGGCTTTTTTTATTTTTATTTTTATTTTTATTTTTATTTTTATTTTTATTTTTATTTTTAATTTACTGTGACATAACACCCTGTATAGCATAGTGGCAAAGAATCACAATCAAAAGCATAACAGAACTCAGAAATTTTAAAATATAAACATTTTATGAGACAATTAGCCATAAATAATTTGAGATTGAAGTGCCAATGGAAATCAATCTTTAAAATTCTTATTCTGCAACATATTTGCACAGAGAGAATATATCATAAAACAGTACTGACAGTTTTGGTTTGGGTTGTTGAAGACTTTTTAATGATATTTATCAAACTGTATTTTCTTTAGACATAGTTTTAAACTTGCAGTAGATGCTTTCTATGCATCTGTGTAACGAGAATTCTGACTTTTTCATTTTATACATTCTATCTTCAGTAAATGACAAAGAACAGGCAAATACTCATATCAAAATATGTAATAAATGAAATGAGTTCACGGTGGTCAAAAGTCATAAAAGAAGACTGGAAACAGACAAATAAAATATGTATTTGTCTCAAGAATGCATTTTAGAAACACTGTTTCACTAAGTATCTTTTTTTTCTTTCCTGACATACCATCTATACAGATGGCTTTGCAACAGCTGTCATCGTTTCAGTTCAGGAAAACTACTCTTGAAAAGATTATTCACTTTATTACTTAAACAAACGTTATTTAGCGTTTTAAGATATTCATTATCAACTTTTACCCATGAAAACAAACAGCAACCTTCCAAATATTTGATACAACTCAGAAGGGAAAATCTTCAGTACAGGAAGGAAAAAATACCTAGAAAACCACAGGTAGTAAATTCAACAATAAATGAAAAGTTGATGTTGACTGTGAGAATAAACACCTTGCCACACAACATATCTTTTTTTTTTTTTTTTTTTTTTTTTTTTTTTTTTTTTTTTTGTAGTGCCATTGACTTTTTATAATGCATCTACATAAAAACAGAGTGGAAATTTTGAGAGGGGAAGTTCCTGTGCACTCTTAATTTCTGTGAAAAGGTAGCAATTCGCAGCAAACATTCTCAGTTCCCGACACAATCAGTTAAAAAAGCTAGATTATGGAACACAGTGGAGAACAGACAATTATTTAACTTATCTGAAATTATGAATGTGTTTACTACATTTACAGTACCTGAAACATATAGTTTGTGTACTGTAGGCAATATGTCTTAAAATTTCAACTCATTGAATCACTATGCTTTAGATATAATGCAGTCACAGTGAATATACCTTTGCTTTCCTCAAAGACATTTGTGAAATACAAAGATTTCTCCTCTGGGCTCTTAGAGTTATTAAGAATTTATATTCGATATTTAGAGATCAGGAAATTATATTTGATACTTTTTTAATACGGTTTCTTAAATTAGTTTGGATACTGTTACAAGTCAATGCGTTCTGCCTTTTTCTGTAAGAAGTCAGTGGAAAGAAGTTTCTTTTAACTTTCAAATTCAAATTTTCATACAAATGTTATAAAGTCATCATCAACAGTAGTTGAGCATTTTACCAAATAATCATGATGTGTACTTTCATTAGATGTATGACATTGAGCTTATATGGCTAGGTACTGCATGGAAGCAGCACAGCTTCTCCATTAGGAGAGGCCAGGAATAAACCAAGCTGGATACAGTGAGTTTTGATGGCTCCAGAGGGGCCACACTACAGGACTTGTCTGGGTCCCCCAGCCGCCCTGGAAGCTCCCAGGGGAAGGTGTTTTTAAAGAAGGTGAAAAAAAAAAACAAAACAACAAAAAGCCACATAACAACAGACTGAGAGAGAAGGAGAAAAGAACAAAGTGAGAAACAGGAGAGGTGTCAAAGCGGATAAGGAGGAATTGTTCTAGGTAATGCAGAGGTTCACACTGCAGCCCATAGTGAAACTTTGGCATAGCAGATGAATATTCCTGAAGGAAGTGTGGTGTGTGGAAAGCTAACACTGGAGCAGGGGAAAAGCTGGAGAAATAAGAAGCAACAGAAAGAAACCATTATGAGTTGAACAAATTCAGAAGTAATGAGCAAATGAAAGATTCATGTGTGTTGTGACCAGAGTAAATTTTTTCGAGTCATTTAGAACTTTTGGAGGCATGTTCCTGTACCTTTCACTTCAGAGTCATTGTTTCTACCATCATTGCATAGCTATCAAAAGTCAAAGATTATAGTCCTCTTTCTCTCCATTTAGTGAAGCAGGTAGATAAAATGAGTTCCAGAAAGTTCACTCAAAAATATCTGATTATTGAAGACAAGGCAATTATTTTAATAGCATGATTAATAATGTAAACCTTCTCATCATCCAGAAAGAAATGTCTGAAACTTGTCTATTTTTTATAGAGGACTACAAAATATTTGCTAAGATGAAGGCCTAAAACACTTATTTAATATTTAGCTGCTATAGAGGATTTCTTATTCAGTTATTTATCTCATTGACATTCTTCTATGGTCTAGTTTCTGTCATTTTCTCCACAAATTTAAATAAATAAAATTTAGGAGTTTTGCTCTTTGAACTGTGCGGTTACAGTAAGTTTTGCATTTTTATGAATGCTAAATGAGGAAAGCTATATTAAGCCTTACAGATACATTGTACAGTGGTTACTGAACAGTTTAAATTTACTGTGTGACTTAGCAATAGATACATCATAGTACACAGGGGACACTTTAAGGAGTCATTATTATTGCAGTTTATTGGTATAGAGTTTCTATTGTTGTTGTTTCCTAGTGTAATGTACTGCACAGTAGAGTAATTGCTTTTGAAAGAAAAATAAGTATCTCTCCCCAGTGAGGGTGTTTTACGAAAAAAAATATGTTGTTTAAAATTAACAGGTAGTGATGCATTTTTTTCTCTGGGTTTACTCAGCTAATTTACTTTTATCTCCTCTTTTACTTGAAGAAATCTTTTGCATTAACTTTGCTACTCGGACAGGGTCAAGTCATAAATTCAGGTAGATTTATTATTTCCTTCTCTAATTCTTTTATCTAGTTTTTGCTACGGCAAAGAGCAAATTACCATACTTCAAAGAGGCACAAGTGCATAAAATGGAACTCTAATCATATAATGAAATAAATACGGTGCAATATAAAAAACATTTAAGCATTTCAGTTGTAATGCTTAAATGTTTTTTATATTGCACCGTATTTATTTCAGTTGTAAACACTGGTTTAACAAGTGAAGGGTTTGTATCCAATGACTGCCTAAGTGGCTTACAGAATACTTTAGAAATGCTGGTTTCTGATAAGCTACAGCATACAGAGGAAACTGATGAGTTACATCATACTGTGCTGATTTTAACTTTCAGATTGAAAATAACACATTCTAACTGGATCGGTTAATTTTGTAGATATATATTGCTAATATTAACACTGACAAAAAAATAATAAGTAGGAGGCAGATGATAATAGGCAAGAGAAAACTTAGATCACAGTTTTTAGAAACAAATGAGGGCTAAAATTGAACTAAAGTGACCAATGCCTTAATTTGTAGTCTGTCACTGAGGGGAGACATGACTTACAGCACTAGTTCAGACCGAATCATAAGCAATTTTTTCACAGAAAAGAGAAAAGAAAAATCAATGGAGAGAAGAAACCCTTATGAAAGAACAACAGATAATGAATACTGCAGAAGTCCTCATGTCTTTGAGTACTTAAAATCAAACTGAACAAAGCATGATAAAGTGTGCTTAGGGAATAATTAGTGATGAGGTGACCTAAATGAAAACTTTATAGTACTCTTCCATATATGGTTTAAATTGCCATAAAAGTATGCCTTGCAGATATCAAGCAGATGTAAAGAAACACCGATTCTTGAACGCCTATTATGCAGAATCTGAGTCTCTTAATTTACAGTTTATATAAACAGACTCCTTATTTTACAGTCTAAGTAAAAAGTCAAAATTGAAGCATGTTTTCAAATTCAGTTCAATAAATTCCTCTTTCCTTTTCAGATACTTTTTTTCATATTTTTAATTATTCTTTGTTCTTACTTAGAACACAAAATCAAAGTCAATGAGTAAGGTAAGTTTGTAATCCAAGAAAACTTTCCAGTTGGGTACAGTATTAATGTTTTTATTCACCTCTTGAAGTTTTTGGCAACAGACTGGGGAACATCTCTATCTATGAGTGTAATTATAAATATATGCATATGCATACAGATATAACTGAAGAAGGCTAATGGCATCGTGGCTTGTATCAGGAATGGTGTGGTAAGCAAGACTAGGGAAGTAATCCTGCCCCTATACTCGGCACTAGTGAGGGCCCACCTCAAGTACACGTTCAGTTTTGGCATCTCAGTACAAAAAGGACACTGAGTTGCATTGAGATGCTGGAGGAGGTCCAAAGAAGGGCAACAAGGCTTGGAGAATATGCCCTATGAGGAGAGACTGAAGGGACTGGGGCTGTTTAGTCTGGGGAAGAGGAGGCTGAGGGGAGACCTTATTGCTCTCTTCCAATACCTGAAAGGTGCTTACAGCGAGAGTGGGATTGGTCTCCTCTCACTGGTGACAGGCGATAGGATGAGCGGAAATGGCCTCAAGTTGCGCCAGGGTAAGTTTAGGTTGGATATTAGGAAACACTTGTTTACAGAAAGTGTTGTTAAGCACTGGAATGATCTCCCCAGGGAGGTGGTTGAGTCACCATCCGTGAAAGTATTTAAAAACCATTTGGATGCCCAGGGACATGATTTAGTGGAGGGTTGTTAGAGTTAGGGCAATATGGTTAGATTGCAGTTGGACTTGATGATCTTGAAGGTCTTTTCCAACCTGAGAAATTCTATGATTCTGTGATTCTACGATGATATGCTTTGTGTTACACTGTGGGGAGAAAAAGGGAGTTTAGGAATTTTGGAAAAACATTGGTGCCCAATACAGTTCTATGACTTCTAAAGTCAGTGCAGCAACTGAAAAATTCCTACCTCAAGCAAAATACATATGGCCTGGTACATATCACAGAATCACAGAATGGCCTAGTGTATGGGGACTGCTGAATCACAGCCTGAACCTTTGATTGATCACTGAGGCGAGCAATGAGTCAGCCATGGGAGCACAGGTGAAGGCAATTCACCTGTGCTGCTGGAAGAGGTGGAGCCTGGCTCCACATCTCCTAGACCCATTCAAGAGCTGGACCAGTAGGAAGGACTTCTGGAAATCTCTCCTCTGGAGTTTTGCAGCAAGCCCAGGACGTTGGTAAAGCATTCTATCTATTCTCTTTTTGTTATTATAACCTGCTTAGCCTAACTCTTTTATTTATTTCATAATTGTAGCATCTTTATATTCATTGATTATACACTTGAGTTGGAAGGGACCTCAAGGATCATGAATCTCCAATCCCCCTGCCACAGGCAGGGCCACCAATCTTCACATTTAATACTAGACTAGGCTGTCTAGGTCCCCATCTAACCTGGCTTTGAACACCTCCAGGAACGGGGCATCCACAACCTGTCTGAGCAGCCTGTTCCAGCACCTCACCACTCTCTCTGGTAGTTAAAGAATTTGCCCCTGACATCCAGCCTAAATCTCCCCTCCCTCAACTTAAAACCATTCCCCTTGTCCTACTATTATCTACCCTTTCAAAGAGTTGAAATACATGCTACAGAAAATAAGCAAAAGAGAATAACTCTCAAGATTACCCGAATTCACCATGGCATATACAATTACAAAAATAGATAACATGACTATCTGCTCTGATTTCACAATTTATTTCCTTTGAAATTCTTGCTCTTTTGCTGTGGAAATACATTACTGAAATGCCTAAGAAAAACAAGTGACACTTCTGACGTTGTTGTTGTTGTTGCTTTTCAGAAAATATATATTTTTTTGAACATTTAGTTTCCTCCTAAATTCTGAGTGCCTACAAGTCATGTGCAGTGTTAACCCAAGAGGTCACTACCTGAAGAAACAAGTAGGTGAATTCTGGTTCAAAGAGTAGAGAGCACAGAGATGTCTCCAACAATCCTTAAGATCTGGTTACAACGCTCTGTGTGACAAAGGAACATGGAAGACAGAAAGGTAAGGACATTTTACAGTTCTGGAGTGCTTTAGAAGATCCAGAAGTCTCTTTCTTTTGCATATGTCTCCAGAACCACTTCTGAGATGAAACTGTTTAATTCTCAGCATGTCACAAACCATGACCATTATCTATTTTATTTCTGAATTGTCCCTTTATCCACTCGTAATCATACTGATGTCTCTTGAATTGCTTAATGGAAATGACACAGTCAGAAGGCTGAAATGATTTCCTTCACTTTCCAGAGAGATTGTTCTCTTTACTCACACTGTGTGAATGCTTACACTTGACTAGAATAGTACCACCACTCAACAATTATCTTTACTGCAAATCCCTCTGAAATCAGAAAAATTACTCCAGTAAGCATACGCTTGCCGACGTCAATGAAGACTGGCAAAAAGAAGCACAAAATATAAACTTGTAGTGAAAGAGGGAATTATTATTGGCTTGTTTTCCCTATTAGGTTACAAAAAGACTAGTGTTCTGAGAAGTAAGTAATTTAAAAGTTATATTTTTGTTTTACTTCATTTGGCTTTTCATCTTACCTCTCCTTATCTCTCCTTATTCTTCTGAAGTGATAGCTTTCTTAGGTGTATCGTATTAGGTAGTACCTTAAAATAGTTTTATAACTTTTTTTTTTCCTTACAAACAGAGCTATATAGGATACTGAGTTACTTTGCAAAATACACTTATATGCCACTGAAAGAGACTTTACATGAGATAAACCAATTTATATGCATATGACCTAGGTTGTGGCTCTGAAAAGTGACTTTTCTGGAAATCCAAATGCTTTCTATGTTTGACATCTTTGTTGTATGAATTTGAATGGTACTAGATTACTAATGAAAATGCATATTTTAATAGTTCTAGTCACATCACAACAAATTTTTCTTGCTCTAATACCTGCTCAATATCCTGGAACTTTGTGAAAGTAACAGAAAATGTAGGCTCAACTGTGACAGGATATTACTGATTTATCTGCTTCCAACTCACATTGTACTGATGCCATTTTCCCAGGAACAGTTGTTGGGGAAGTGCTGCTGCATATTGTATAATTACTTTTTCATCTTGCAATACTTCTGCTTCCAGGACTGAAGTGATGAGGTGAAAGATGTCATGTTCCAGTAGCTTCATGTATCAATTTGTGAGAAAACTGTGAAGTTATTTTACAACAACTTAAATCCATAAACAGGTTTTGCACTGAAACTTTATAATAAGGGGCTACATTTAACAGGAAGAAAACATGATATTTTATGGATAAATCAAATAAATGTTCAATTGCAGAAGATTTAAAACTGTTAGTGTATTTTTTTAACATGTCTGTTACATGGCTTCCCACATTTGAAAGTCTAAAATAGTACTTTATTATACTAAGGAATTTCAGTTTCAATTTCTTGGACACACACATACAATTCTGCTCTGTAGCTAGCGACATTAAACTCTTTACTCATTGTTAAATCAGATCTCATCTGGAAAATATACTCTTGAAATTATAGCTAAGTACTTTGTGCTTTCTGTTTCTGTTTGCTGTGGTTTAACTCAGCAGGCAACTGTTTTCTCACTCCCCCACAGTGGGATAGGGAGAGAATGGAAAAAAATGTATACATTTGAGAATACGTGGATCAAGATAAGGGTAGTTTAATAGGAAAGGGGAAAAAAAAAAAAAAGAATAAATAATATTTTTTTAAAGCAATACCTGATGCACAAACTGATGCTCACTACTCACTGACTAATGCCCAGCCAGTCCCTGAGCAATTGCAGTCCACCACTTCTCCTTCTTTTCCTCAGTATTATTGCTGGGCGTGACCCCATAGCGTATGGAATATCCCTTTGCCTTGTTTGAGTCAGCTGCCCTGTCTGTGTCCCATCCCAGCTCCTTGTGTATTCCCAGCTCTTTGCTGTTAAAAGCTGAAAAGACTGTGATTTAGTGTAAGCAACACTCTGCAACAACTGAAATACTGGTGTCATCCACATTATTTTCAGACTAAATCCACAACACAGAATCACACCAGCTACTAGGAAGAAAATTAATTCCAGTTGAAACCATGACACTGGGAGTCTAAGAAATTCATTCTTCTCATTGACATATGTCTTGACAAGCAACAAAAGATAGGTTAATTCTTGGGCTGATAGAATATGTAAAGGAAAAGCAACTGAGGGCAGAAAGAGAGCAATATAAAGGCTTTGCTATTTGACTTATGCTTGTCAACTGCATTCCTACATTTACGTTCTGCTGCTGCATCAAAAGAGCTTCCTTTGTCCTCCTTTTCTTCAATTTTTATCTTAAATGCTTTGAGAAGGTTAACATTGAATATTACATCTGTAAGATTCAGGTGCTTGGTTGTGACATACATTTTTTTCTAGAAACATCTGGAGACTTGGCTGGCTTTGCTGTGGAAAGGAACTGGCTCTAATACTGTTTGTATTGGCATCCAAAGAATTGCTTAAGGATCTGTCTGCTATGGGTCTGGCAGGGATACACTGCCCAACTGGAAACTGTATTCCTTTGATAGGCCTGTCAGTGTCAAAAAGTTGTTCAAGTTTATACACCTAAAAATAAAATCTTGTTCAAATTTCTCATGATTTCTTCCACATGTAAAGCCTCATTATTGGACAGAGGGACTTGCCCAAATTTATTGGAGTTGAGATATAAGAAACTTCTAAGGACCCACTAGTTTAGCTAACTCTTTCACAATCCACATATGCCACAAAGAACTGCTTTTTTGCTTTATTCCAATGTTTTATTTCAAAATATGTCTATTGTGAGAAAACCATTTTACAATAAAATTGAAAAGAATAGTGACTTCAGTCTGAAAAACTAAAAAATATCGCCACAAAGACCTTGAATATTTAAAGGCTATAACCTGAGGAGCGAAGATTGGCAAGCTCTTTTGACATATGTCCTGTGGCATACTGGATACAGAGTTGTGATGGGAAATATTTCCATTCACCTAGATATTCCAAAATATACAAGAGAAGCTCATGAAACCTCTGGCAGAAAGGCAAAGGACCTACTCAATTAAGATGAATAACATTGGCTTAATGAATATAATAAAAGAGGAAAAATATTTATTTATTTTTCTTCAATTGATAATATGTTTTTTAATTTTATTTTTTGTTGTATTCCTTTTTTGAATTACAGACATTCAATAATAACTGAAACCAAGCAAACAACAGTATTTATTTCCAGAGGAAAGAACAACTCAGTGATATTCTACATAGAGGAAATGACTGGCAAAGCAGTTATGTGGATATTATTAATGAACTTACTTATGCTGTTTCTCTTCCTCCAACCAAGTTAATATTTCTGAATTTCTTGAAGTGTCTTCTTCTACCTGGGAAGAAGAACATCCTGTGTGTCACCCTAATTCCAACACAGAGCATTATGATTACCATTAGTTCTAAATCACTTGCTTGGAAATTTTGTCCTTCACAAATACTTTATGAGAGCAGAGAATAGTGGGCAAAAATTATCAGGCCACTCTACCAACATCCTGATTTTACACAACATATGGGACAACTACTGAACCTTGTGTCATGCTACAAAATATATAGATATACATAGATATCTTGCTGTGCATGTGGGAGGAGTAGTCAAAATATTTTCTTTACTGTGAAGTATCTGTTTGTTGTCTTTTGTTTGTTTGTTTTTGTTTTTGTGGGAAATGCTATATGAATTCTGTTGAGATGAGGAGGGAAAACAGAAATTACAAAAAAAAATAAAAAATCATTTTCTAAACCCTACTCTTATACTTTGTTAATTTGTAAAGCTCCATACAGATCAGACTAGTTTGAGACTTTGTCCATTTGAGAGAAAATAGCCTGCACAAGTTATCCAGTCAGATTTATAAACAATTGCAAGCTCTGACAGATTTTTTCAGTAGTAACTAATCTAGGAACAAGTGGAAAGTGTGCTTACAATAAAACTTGAAATAAAGGTCAGTATTAATTAAGGTAATCTTTTGGCATTTGACATTTGTTGACCGTGGACAGTTTCTCATTCAGTTTGCACATCCACAGTCACTCTCTGTTTTACAGTTCTATGAATAAAAATTACAGAAAAAAAGAGCTTTAATTTCAGACATCTGAATATTTGTTATTTCTTCAACTCTTTCTGATTTTGTTTATTACTTGTCAGTTGAGGTGAAGGGAAAAAAAATTCCTGTTTGAGTAGACAAAAATGATAGCCAGAAAACTATTATATTTTTGTCATGTTATTTAAACTATGTTTGAAAACATCATTAAAACCAGAAAATGAGAACAAACAGAAAGGCTTTTCTTTCATGCACTTGAAAAAGAAAGTTAGAGCCATGCATCCATATCTGGGGACCCCAGCACAAGAAAGATGCAGAGCTGTTGGAGAAGGTCCAGTGGAGGGCCACAAAGATGATCAGAAGGCTGGAACACCTCTCCCATGAGAAAGACTGAGGGAGCTGGACTTGTTCAGCCTGGAAAAGAGAAGGCTCTTTGTGTCCTTCCAGTACTTAAAAGGAGCTTATAAACAGGAAGGAGACTGACTTTTTAAACAGTTTGATATTGATAGGACAAGAGGGAATAGTCTTAACTTAACAGTGAGGAGTTTTAAATTAGATGTTAGGAGGATATCTGTATGCAGAGAGTGATGAGGCACTGGAACGAGCTGTCCAGAGAAGTTGTGGATGCCACATCCCTGGAGGTGTTTAAGACCAGCTTGGATGAGGCCCTGGACAGCCTGATCTGGTGAGTAGCAGCCCTGTCCATGGCAGGAAAATTGAAATCAGATTTCTTTAATGTCCCTTCCAACTCATGCCATTCTATGATTCTTTGATTCTGTGAAAATATAAGTAATCTTTTAAAGATAAAAATTATGTTGCACGGAAACAGCTGAGACTTATCCTGGTTAGTGAGGTGCAGTGCCATATGTAGGCAGTGTATTGCTTCCAAAGTACACAGAAACACATACACAGGAAGATCCCAATGGACAGTGAGGTCCCAGATCTAAGCTCACTGAGGCAAAATGATCCAACATGCAATTTGCCGAAGTGCCAAAATGCCAAAGGACAGCTCCCAGGGAAACAGTCTTATGTTGGATCCCTTATGCCTGTTAGGGTGCAAATAGTACTGTTGAACTTTCTGGAGGAGGTTCTGCTGCAGCTTTAGATGTCAGCTGAGGCTCAGTGCTGGCAAGGCCACAGTCTTTAATGATTCACTTCATCCAATGATGGGCAAAGTGTAGCAGAGAACCAAGTGATTACAGTAGTCAAACCAAGTCTGGCAGGGCAATCGCTGATATAAAATTAACAAACTTTTTGAACAAAAGCTGATTATTTGCAGATACAGAGGACAAGAGCTCTCTTTATTTCTTTTTCTCATGGCCATATAAAATTATTGATTGTTAATGTGCTCTGGCTTACTTTTACTGGCACACTTACATTCTGGGTGTTATTTAGCTGACTGAAATTTAATACGGACAAAAATGAGCAAGAAGTTCAGCTGAATAGCTCAGCATCTTAGATAATGGAATTCAAGTGCCAGGCAATATTACTCACTACTGATTAATTTACTGCTATAGATGCTAGAGATTTTCTAGATTTATCCACAGTTCAGCTCAATATTATTTAGGTTAATGGAAAGTTGATTGCCACTTCCACTAGGTCAATAACTATCACTTCCATATATTTTATTTAATTGTATTATATGTATTTTATAGCTTTCAGAAGATGTTTACATTAGGTCAAATAGCATTGCAGAATTTTGTCAGGGTAACTGAATTATGAAGTTTGGAAGGAAGGAAAAAAAAAGTCAAGGATCATCTTCACAATTCTTGTTGCTATGACAGAAAGCGCCTTTTCTGCTGAAGCAACAAAGACATAACCAGTAGAAATATTAAAATACTTTTATTATTTTATTTTTCCAATAGGCTTTACAGACATTTTAAAATAGAATTAATCAGCTTTAATAAGATGAAAAGTTGCATGTGTCTTTTTCATTCTTACACTATAAAGTGGATGAAATAATGTAGTGAAACCCATCTGATGTTCAATATCTAGAATTTCACTGTTTACTATTTTACTGTACACATATAATTTATGTTATGATAATTGAATATGATAGTAATGGAGAAAGTGTGTGAGTTATTCATAGCCCTGGTGCTCCATTATCTAGCTTCCAGTAATCAAAGAGGGAAAAAAAAAGAAATGTTTTTCTTATTTGATTTGACAGGATTCAGAACAGGACATATATCCTGTGCTCAGGATTCAGGCTATCAGGAGCACATAGCTGCTACAGTATGCCAAAAAGATTTTGTGCAACCCTTTGTGTATTCTCTTTTAATTCACATGATATTTTAATATAATACAATTTCTTGGGCAATTAGAAGTGTTTAAAATGTACAATAACCTTTAAAATATGTTTGAAATGGGTATTTGACAAAGCTTGAGATCATACTCAAGGTAAATGTGTCCAACCCCATAAAGATCTGCATATCATTACACACTTTTCCCTTCATTGTTCAATAATTAATAGGTTTAAATAACAGGAACTTGTATGAGGTTTAAAGAAATATTCGTGCAAATTAAGCATGGATTCTCTAAAATAATGTATTATTAAGACCAGTAACCAAAATAGCAAGCTATTTATTTTGCTAGGAATCATATTTCTGGCTTGCCTTGATTTCTGCATTCATAGTAGGTTTTAAACATGGCAGTGGTGGACACTTAAAAAATACCTTAAGAAAAACAGATTACTACATATTTATTGATTTTCAATGTATAAGCTGTGTGAGTACTTTCTGATCTTTAGTCAATGTGTCTATTCAGCTGGATTTCAATAAGTATACTTTTTAATGTTGGTTGTGGTTTTATTTTTTATTTTTGTTGTTCTTTTGTATGTGTGTATATGTGTGTGTACAGATGGTTTTTACGTTTTATTGGTGTTTTTCCCCCCCCTTTTAATGGGAGTTTTAAATGAAGAATCCAATTGTAAAAACTGCCCCATGGACCAATTATACAGATGACTACCAAACATTCCTTGGATGATATGCAGTGAATTATAGTGTTGTATCTACATAGTATTTCTAATTCTGACAGTTATGACATAGGCTGTGGTAAAAACAAACAAACAAAAACCTCTCTGGATCCCAGTGAATGTAATTAACAAAATTATATGTACATTTACTACGTATGTAGATGCCTATATGGACCTTGCCTTTATGGAATGTGCAGGTGTACAAGGTACTCACTGAAAATCAAAACAAAAATAGTGCAAAAATGCCTGAGGAAAAAAAAAAAGGCAGAATTACTTCACCATCTAGTGCAGAATGCATGAGAAATGTACTAATTCCTTTGAGAAGTAGGTTTGTAATGAAGCACCAGAAATGTTTGCTGCACTTAAAGTAATTGTTTTTTTTACAGGCTGAACTGTGATTTTTGAAATTCTCCAAAGTAGTCAAGTGGATCAAGTGGACAAGATTAAATAATGCTAAAGTATTAACAGTTAAAGCTTCAGTTTCAGAGAAGACTTGTGACTTGTGGAAGATACGGGTTATAGATTCAAATCTTTTAGAATCTAAAAAGTACACTACAGTCTTATTCAAGGGTTTTCTATACGCCATTCTATGATCTAAGGTGTGCAGAACATCAGATAAACCTGTAGGCTTAGGTACAGACCTTCTTTTTTCTTTAATAAAAACTTAAAACTATTTTCATATATATGAGAACTCAGCTTGTGGTGATTCTAAGTCCTTGAAGAAAAGCATACTGTCTGTGAGAGTTTAATATACAAACAGATTATAAAATGAAATTGGAAACTCAAATGTTATTCTTTAAATCTGAATTAATATAGAAAGCAAAGATAACATTTTCTTAGAAAGTTTTCTAATTATAAAGAATACTTTTAAAATAGATTGTCTAAAAACTGAAATAAATATATTAATTTTCAGAAATGCCAGTATTGACAGCTTCAACTGGCTGGATATCTCCCTCTAAACTTTCTCATGATAGTAATCTCCTAGTTTTTATATTCCTTCTATAATTTCATTGAATTATAGAATCATAGAGTTTCTTGGGTTGGAAGGAATCTAAATAACCTAGTCCCAACACTCCTACCACAGGCAGAGTTGCTGACCACTAGATCAGGTTACCTAGGGCCCCATCCACCCTGGCCTTGAGCACCTTCAGGGACGCAGGATCCACAGCCTCTCTGGGGAACCTGTTCCAGCATCATACCACCTTCTCAGTGAAAATCCTTCTGTCATTTAACTTTTTAATCTGTTTAAGATCATTCCTCCTTGTCCTTTCACCATCAGACCACAAGAAAAGTTACTTTCTCTCCTGTTCATGGGCTTCCTTTAAATATTAGAAGGCCATAATGAGGTCTCCCCAGTGTCTTCTCCAGACTGAATAAGTCCAGCTCCTTCAACCTGTCTTCGTAGAAGTGCTCTAACCCTTTGATCATCTTTATGACCCTCCTCTGGACCCTCTCCATAATCTCCACATCTTTGTATAGATGTATTATCATGTCTTCGGATGTTAATATTTATTTTTTATTTTCTCAGGTCCAGATAATTCTACATAAACTATTCATCTCTTAGAGATCAGGCACAAATAAATGTCTCACATTCCTTAATACAGTGGATAGCTCTGATTCCTGCATATTATCCTGTATTTCTAAATTATACCTTCATCCCATTTGTTGCTGTTTTTGTTATTTTTATTTAATTTTTTTCAGCTGGCAGAATTCCTTAACTTTAGGCATAAAGCGATTATGCTAACACTAACAATGATTCTTTCTGTTTATACCTCTTATTTTAACCCTTCATCTGTATTCATAATGACTGTTCTATACTAACTGTGTGTGTATATAAATTAAGGTTACATATTAAACTACTATATAGAGATTTAAATGATCTTTGTGGTGGGCATCTTGCTCACTGAAAGAGGCAGCTCTTACAAGTTCTGCTTGAGATGATTTTAATAAAACAATCTTTTTTCATTAGCTTTTGCTGCAACAAATGATGAAGAAATTAGCAACAGCCTCTGCAGTAAAATGGGGAGAGCGCTTGACAAATTGCTGTGTAATAAATCACCTGCAGCAGATGCTGAAATAACTTATGAACTGCAGGACAAGCTGGAAGAGATTTCACCATATGGATAGAAACCTTAAATTCATCCCAAATATGAAATTCCCATGGGCTCATACAATAAGTTCATGTATAGAAATTGGCAGTACTGGTTCTATCTTCTAAAATATATTAAGGCCAAAATAAGATTTTGCATGCTGATTCTGTAGGCAAATAGGATGACAGTTTTAACTACTGGTTAATAAGAAATAAAACTGAGTTCAGACTTAACTTGGACTGGGGAGAGGAGGGAGATTTCTCTGATAGTGGATTTTTTATGTAATTAAGATCCAGTTTGGAAATGAATGACCTCTTCACAGCTGTTTAATATGGAAAAAACTGCTGTTTCTGCCCTTTAAGCTGGAGTTAAATAAATTAAAGGAAATACAATTTAGTGAATGAAATGGTCATTTCTTAACAGGCTTGCTGTATGAGAACATATTTTTTGCTGGACTGAGAAGATTGCACTTGTATAATTTAATAACATAATCAAGGATAAAAGTTAAGATATTGCTAAGACATGAGATTTATGTTATAAATAAACAGAAATAATAGCACTCCCTTTCCTACACATCTGCACCTCTTCTAATTGTACTATTGTACTCTGGAGTTTTTTCACTTTTCTTAAGTTATTAGATATTGACAGAAGCATGATAAGAATGGCAAAAGAATGGCAAAAACAGAATAGGAGAAAGGAAGAGAAAATGCAATACATACATACATAGGTCTTTTACGCTATGTTGCTAAGTAGCTAATTTAAATCACCATTTTATGCCTCCTGAAATCAGCTTTCATCATTGTATTAAATGTTGTTATAAAATATACATTCAGACATTGCATAAATTATCCTTAAGAGCGTCATCTATACACACATGACAATCAAGGTGTCCTGTGTGCTTTATTTATATACTAGTTAACCTTAATCAATGCTGGTATCAGTATCACAGTAATTACTATCAAACTGTGTTCCAGCACTGAAGAAATACTAGGTAAGCTACCTTCTCTGAGAAAGCAGATTTGAAATTCCATTCTAAGATGGATAAAGAAATGGACAAACAGAACTCAGTTCTTCCTTTGGATTAGAAAACTTGACCTTGCGATTTGAATCTCAAGAACAGTTAGAGATTATTTACCATGAATGTCTCATACTGTGCAGAGTTTTTGCCCTCTTATCAGATGTCTAGTTCAAGAGTTAGGTGTCAGTTTGAGTTCTATACATAGAGATTAATTTATTTATGTTAGTGCCAATGGACTTTGCATTAAATTGGAGCAGAGTCAGCAGTCTGCATTCTGCATCTTCAGTCTGCACCACTTGTTTGAAGTTGCTGCAGGTATCCTAAGACAGTGTTAAAGAGATTTTCAGTCAGAAAAGTGCATGTAAGTCTATTATTTCCCCTTTTTTTTTTTTTTTTTTTTTTTTTTTTTAAGTATTCTTACTATTTTCTTCCTATGTGTTATGGATGATCTATGAACATGAAATACAATAATATACATTAAGGAAAGACAGCACTATGTCAGTGAATTGCATACAGTTATTACTGCCATGATTTTTATTTATTTTAAGGAAGACTATGCTATTCTTTAAAGAAAATATAACGCTGCTTGCAAATCAGAATAGGCAATAATTATTATGACATAAAATAAAAGTGTCTGAATAACCTTCCTTGTTTCTCAGACATCTGATCTATATGACCTCTTACAGATTTTCCTAACTACAGCAAGCACTTTACTTTTTCTCCCAGTCTCCTAGTTTTACTGAGCATGAGGTGATTAATTCAAGCTGTGAATATAGGGCAATAGGACTTTCACAACTAGAGCCTCTGCTCTTAAGACTCACTGTCTTTTGGTCAGTCTGCATTAGAGAAAGTGTCACTTTCCCCAGCTTCTTTAAAATCTTTTCTCTCTTATACGTATATTCTAATTCTTAAATAGTTTTTCATCAAAAAAACTAGGAAAAAAAAAACAACAGCAAAACATTTCAAAACATACCTCCAGCTACATGGAAGAGTTTCAATATTTCTTTTAGTTTAGGAATTCTTAGTTATGCTCTTTAATTCATGTCAGTAATACATTTTCTTGTAAATGATAATTTATCAGAAGCACTCAAGGCATACTTGAGACTTTGAATAAATAATATATATGAATAACTATACCACTAAGAAGAAATAATGTTCAGTCATGGGAGAAATTAAAATTTAAGTATATTTCTCAGTTTTATTTTTAATTACCATCACTAGAGAAGACAAATCTGATAAAAATCTGAACAGTCTCTGAAGCGTTTAGAATGCTGTACAGCCTACATTTTGCCCAATTTTGCTATTAGACTTTGAACTTCTAAATTCAGAGTATTTTGGAAAATGTGGCCTCTTTCTTGGTTCTTGAGGGGAAGCATTTAAAAGAAACAATAACGTAGTTACCATCTCTCATTAAAAGACAAAGGCAGACCTGACTTAAAAATGTTTTACTTATGAATCCCTACAATAATGCTGATGGACCAGTGTAAACCCAGTGTCTTAAATTTGGTGAAGAAGCTGCTGATACACTGGAGGAGAATTTGTGGGAAGCGTCCCTTCATGACCTGTCTCTGGGCTACATTTTATAACATACAGAAGATGAAAGACTTGAGGTCTTCTTGGTGTAAATTCAGGTGAAAAAATACCAAACAATCAGTTAACAATTTTATTCAAACAATTTGCTGAGAGAACATGATTATTGGTGCTATATAAGAAATCCCTATTAGTGATAAGCTATGATTACACTGTGTTCATTTTTGGGCACCTCAGTAAGAAAATGACATTGAGGTGCTGGAGCAGGTCCAAAGAAGAGCAACAAGACTTGGAGAATATGCCCTATGAGGGTATGAGACTGAAGGAACTGGGGCTGTTTAGTCTGGGGAAGAGGAGACTGAGGGGATATCTTATTGCTCTCTTCCAATACCTGAAAGGTGATAACAGGAAGAGCAGGGTTGGTCTCTTCTAACTGGTGACAGGTGATAGGGTGAGGGGAAATGGCCTCAAGTTGTGCCAGGGACAGGTTGGATATTAGGAAAAACTTTACAGAAAGTGTTGTTAAGCATTGGAATGGTCTCCCCAGGGAGGTGGTTGAGTCACCATCCCTTAAGGTATTTAAAAATTATTTCGATGCCAAGGGACATGATTTAGTGGAGGGTTGCTGAGGTAGTATGGTTGGGTTGCAGTTGAACTTGATGACCTTGAAGGTCCTTTCCAGCCTGAGAAATTCTATTATTCTGTGATTCTATGATAATATGCTTTGTGTTATGGTGTAACATAGCTTGAAAAGAGGGAGAGAAAGAGAGAGAGAGAGAGAAAGGTAGAAAAAATACAAATAGAGTCATCATCTTCAGATGCAGCAGTGTCAGGGTTCCTCCAATGATGGGTGTGCCGACTCGAACTGATAGTTCTTGCCTGTTTATTATTGCTCTTCTTCAGAATGTTCTAGAAATATGTCTGGGGTCTCAGGTGGTCATCAAGCCTACTCTAATGTTGTGACCAAGGTGTGAACTACCCTTGCAAGAGCATTTCAAGATTTAGAATATTTTGGAAATGAGTTGGTGAGTCAGATGGGCTTCAGGGGGTCTTATTCTCCCCCTGCTGAAATCTGTGCAGGCATAGTTGGAAAGATTTCTCCTTCCCCCACTAAGTTCACCTTTATTATTGTTTTCTAATAGCCCCGATGTGACATAATGTTAGACATTATGTAATTATTTATCCATTTGTTTTTATAGTCCCCTCACTCTTAACAAACTCACATCAATCCTCTACAGATGTCTCAGTGAGTAAATGAGAGAGGTGGACTTAGTGGGGGAAGGAGAGATCTTGCCACTTGCAAGATAAATTTTAACCCACATGTTCAGGAACCGAGTCCTGCTGAAAAGTTAACATCCTTTAACATCCTTATATTATGCGTGAACATTTGTATCCTTTTTTTTTTTTTTTTTTTGGTATGTATGAACACTTTAAAAAAAAGGATACAAGAATATGAGTGAAAACCATCTAAAACTCTTAGAATCCAACTACTGATAATTAGACCCCATTCTTCTTTGAAACGTTTTTGTTTTTTCTTTTCTATTGATACCTGCTGTAGAAAGCTGCTGGAAAGTAAAAAAAGAAATACATCAATATAGTTCAGTAAGATTACAAGATAGATTTCTGTGTTTATTTCTCATTGTGACACTGGAGTGAATGGTGACCTTACAAGAACATAGACAAATGGATATATTTGAATTTCTTACTTTGGCTGACAAAAAATAATGGCAGAGAGCAGCAGTCTAAAAATTTACCCACAGAGAATGAAATACTGAACATTGTAAGAGTGACAAATAAAGTTGTATGATATTTTACATCTTTCCTGCCTTATATATAAAGGAATACATTCTATATAAGGAAAATCATAGCAGAATATCAGATTGTACTACATATATATGTATAATATATCTCTTTAATTCTGGAAGGAATTACAGCAGTAAAATGAATATTTAATCAACAGCAGTGAAGGAAATTTTAAACATGTATTTTAGTTTTCCGCAGATGTGGAAAGGTTGGAGGGGATTTTAGGCAGCACAGATAATTTAATCCATGCTTGCCCTCAGCTTTCTTCAAGCTCGTACTTTAAAGTTAGTTTCTTATTCAGATTAGTAATTAAGTACTTTAAATGTTTTTTAATTTCCATAATATTTAATCAAATATAGAGGAGATAAAGTTTAAAGACTGTACTTATAAATTGCTTATAAACATTGCTTATAAACATTGAGACTATACTGCAATTGCTTGGGAAAGGAGAGGAGAGGAGAGGAGAGGAGAGGAGAGGAGAGGAGAGGAGAGGAGAGGAGAGGAGAGGAGAGGAGAGGAGAGGAGAGGAGAGGAGAGGAGAGGAGAGGAGAGGAGAGGAGAGAGAGGAGGGAGGGGAGAGGAGAAGGGAGGAGAAGGGAAGGGGAAGAGGAAGGAGAAGGGGAAGGGGAAGGGGGGACGGGGAGAAGAGGGGGTGGGGGAGAGGGAGAGAAGCGAGAAAAAAAGAAAAAGAAAAAAAGAAAAGAAGAAAAATGAAAAAAGAAGAAATAGAAATAAAAATAAAAATTAAAATTAAAAATTAAAAATAAAAACAAAAATAAAAACAAAAATAAAAATAAAAATAAAAATAAAAATAAAAGAAAAATAAAAATAAAAGAAAAATAAAAGAAAAAGAGAAAAAAAAGAAATTAGAAAAAAGAGAAAGAAAGAAAAAGAAAAAAAATGATATTCTGCAACTTTCAAATGCTAATGACTCAGAGGTGGGTGAGGCACTGGAACAGGTTGTCCAGAGATTTTGTCAGTGCTTCATCCCTGGAAGTGTTCAAGGCCAGGTTTTATGGGGCTCCAGGAAACATGATCTACTGGTTGGCAACCCTGCCCACGACTGGGGACTTGACACTAGATGACTTGAAGATCCCTTCCAATCCAAGCCATTCTGTGATTCTGTGATTCATTCTATGACAATTTTAGTCTGCTTACTTAAGTTTAAATTTTATTAAAATTCTAGTGAAAGTGACCCTGATCCCAGTTAATATCTGACTGAAACAAAAAAAAAGGAAGGCCAATTCCATTTTGGAGATTTGTCTGACACTTACTCTTATGGAAAATTTCTTAACATGATAGCAGCACTGAGAAGAAACATCCTGTTTTAGAAGTATCCTAAGGGGAGCATTACTGGTAGTGTAGTGAATTTCACAGCTGCTTGTAGTGAAGCAATGTGCATCACCACACTGTACACAGTGGTTGCATGTAAATTGAAAACGTATTCACCTTTTTCCATGAAAATCAAATGACAATCTTGACATTTAATGAGATGCCCAGAAAAGGCATTCATAAACATGCCTCAAACATACGTTTGAGATCACACCTGGAGATAAAATTGTGATAAAGGTAACAAGTTGGAAGTTGATCTACGTTGATAGTCACTGCAAGTAACTCCTTGTGATGGCTGAACTCTGACCTCAATGAGTAAGCCGATGATTTCACCTCTGCTGGGCATCTGTGCTATCCAAAAAGCTGATATTAAGTTCAGAATTAATGGACAATTCCAGATGAGAAAAATCAAAACTTACCACATTCTTTTTCACTTAAAATGAAAGTAGGATATAAATTTAAGGGAGACTCAAGTGAAATCATTGGGACTATATCCCTTATCTTTATCACTTTTTGTTCAATATTCCAACGTGAGTTTGTTATTTTGTACTGTAGGAGAAATGGGAAAAATATTGTAAAAAATCTGAGGAAACTAAATAATTCAGTCCAAGAGAAAGTGAGAGAGAAAGAGGAGTGAAAATGAGACAGAAAACTTTCTTGTTTAAGAAGGCTTTTAATTCCTTTGACTTTCTCTTATATTACTAATTTTACATAGCATTTTCTTATAAGCCCATTAAACTGATGACCTTATTTTCAATAAAATCTCTGCTTGCAAGGTAATATCTTGTGAATCTCCTTAGTTGGGACTGTTCTGTAAGTGCATTTTCAATTAATCTGTCTGGAGTGTAACATTATTTATCAGAATTTATATCATAAATTATAATTGAAAGGTACAAAATATTTTGTGACTCCTTAGGAAGAAAAGCAATGACATTAGAGTATGAAAATACTGGAGTGTACGTCTCATAAAATTTTCATAGTAAAACAAAAAAAATGTTATTTCTGTTATCTTGTTTGAAAGCATGTACAAGGTACTTGTTCAAGAACAGTGCTTTACTTCCATTTTACAGAAGGTCAGGATGTCATAAGAAAAGCATTTTATAGGCATAAAAAATTGAAGCATTAATTTGCATGAAAACCTATTTTGTCTACAGGGTAATTTCTAAAAACTATCTGTTTGCCTAAAGTTGCATAGTCTTTATGCATCTTGGTCATAGGTATATGATTATGGAAAAAGACAGCCTGAAAATGCTGTGTCAGATTCTGATTGTAGTACTCTACAGGCTCCATCCTGTCTCTCTTTGGTCCTGCTTTATTTAAGGGGGACAGAGGCAACTTTATGCAAAGCTGATTTCTCTGCTGATACCTGGTATTCCCACTGCAAGAGAAGTAATCACCTTTCTTGGATATGTAAATGAATGTATACATCCGCCTCCTTCTGTCTTTCATTTTGATGCAGATGCAGTAGAGCTCTGCCTGATGACAATCTCCAGTCTGCATGTGTGGACCCTTCCAAATATGAGTGAGGGAAAGTAATATGCAGAAAATCTTTGTATTTATGCATTTTTTTACTATCATAATCATGTCCTATCCCTGGGATATTCAATATAAGACTGGACAGGGCTCTGAGCAACCTGATCTAATTGCAGGTATCCCTGTTCATTGCAAGGGAATTGGACTAGACAATCTTTAAGGGTCCCTTCTAACAGAAATGATTCAGTGATTCTATTATCTAATGTGTGAGACTAATTTATTTTAAAAAATAGGATAGGAAATTGAAATTTGTTGAAACTGCCCTGAAACAGTGAATTAGGTATTTCAATAGAGTCCGCATTTCCTGGCAATTCTTATCTATTCTATCCTGTGTCAGGGTTCTAAGCTTATATAAATTTCCAGCTAATGGAAGGCTCTATGTTTCTTTATTTAAAGTGTATTATACTGTTTAATGACCTTCCAGCAACATCAGAGGTTAAATCCTGCAATCCCAACACATGAGTAATTCCACTAAGATCAAAAGAGAAATACAGCTGAATATGAAAATTTGGGAAAGAACTGAGTATGAGCAAGAATTATAGGTATATACAAGAATTACATGGCCTTCTAGACCACTTAAAGTTGAACTGGTTCTGGAAAATGCAAAATCTCCTCAGGACTGTTGGAAATTCACAATGCTTAACTGCTTTATGCATATATTCCTGGAATGCCAGCTCAGATTATTTCTGTGCTGTTTGTTTGTTGGTTGTTTTCAGTTTTTTAAGTGTGGATTCTCTATTCTTTAAGTTTGTATACCTAGAGGCTAACACCAGATAAGAAAGACTCATTTCTCCATATCATTTTTGCTGTATAACTGCAGTGTTTTTTTTTATTATTATTATTTTATTTTATTTTTTCATTCTAAGGGAAATGATTGGACATCTAGGTCCATTTTTTTAAATTGCATTCCTGATTTTGTCCTGATGGGCTGACATTTTCCTTCTTTTCTCTTTATTTTACATTAACAACTCAAGGATTTTTGTTAACATAACAACAAAAAGGAAAGGAAGGAAAAAGAAAACAAACGGTTTCTCTCTTCATCAGGAAAAGAAGCCAAGACAGATTTGGGAATTGACAGAGAAAGGCTGTTGACTAAAATTGCACATCTGAAACTTCCTCAAAGGGCTTAAAATGTCTCTGTGTAAGAAGCAAAAATTTAGTCTCTTCCATTAGAAAATGAAGAGGTAACCTTAGCAACTTCATTGTTCATTATATCTTTGGAGATTGAAACTGAATCTCTTTGCCCAAAGGTTAGAGGGGTTAGAGAATAAGGTGAAAATAGATCAGAAAATTGTCTTCTTGGAAAAAAGCTTCATACTGTTCCAAGCAAAAGTGGAAAAAAAAATAGTATAAAGCTATTGCAATAACGTATATAAAAGTGTTCTTTTATTTTTTCTTTTTCTTCCTCTCCTTTTTAACTGGAAAACTTAATAAAACAATTAAAATGAAATTACGGATTATAACTGGAAAAATAGAATACAGACAAAAAAAATTAATGAGATATTCCAGAAAAGTTTATTTTTACAATTTTGCAACAAATTTACACATAAGTCTGTGATCATTTATAAAAATCTAATGACCATGTTCTGGATTAATTCAAATTACACTGCCTTTGACTAAAAAAATAGGTCAACATTTTGATTTTGGAAGAATACAAAACAAATTATAACAACATGTCAGATCTACCATGTTTCTAGCATTCATCTTCTAAATGCTATGTTTGATTGCACTATTAATTTATTCAGTATTTCTTAAGACAATTATGTTTTCTGGCACGAAAGTAAACGTGTTTCTCCTTCCCACTTAAGTCTGCTTTGTGTGGATCAAAAGTACAGTTAAGTTTCTGTGGATTTTTATTATTATTTATTGTTATATTTCTTTGATAACATATTGCAGTAACTCTTTGTGATAAATATTGTATTTTCAAACCTTCTTGTTGCATATGGTATAGATGAGTAGATAGATAGATAGATAGATAGATAGATAGATAGATAGATAGATAGGTAGATAGATAGCCTATACCTAACTCCAGAAATTCTAAAGTTTTATTTTCCTCAGAAACACATTATATAATGGATAAACTTTATATATGTGAATGGTCTGTATGAATTTCAAAATTAATGTTTGTTTATGCATTTGATTATAGCTTCATTATTAAATATGAAAGGCCAAAATCTGTCAGGAAACAGGTTGCACATCAGAAAGAGTTATGGTATTATAATTGTTGCACCTTTTTATTCATTCAGTCTTTTCTAATAGGTCAAATTATTATTTCATATTATATATATTTATGTATTCTTTATCCTTTATAGACTTATTCTTGCCTTTTCAAGAAGTTGTTATGTGCTCTATTTGAAACTTAAAATAATAATTCACTTACTCCTTCACTTTCATCCTTGATCTATTAATAACCTAATTATCACATGTGATTCAATTCTGTTTACTTAAGGAATAACAGAAAGTTAGTACAGAAGTTAGTACAGGAAAAATTCAGTCAATTAACGCAGAAAAAAAAAAAAAAAAAAGATCAAAGTTATAGTTAAATGATCAAGCCAGAGGTTTCCAGCACATTTGTAAGATGAATACTTCATCTTCTTTTAACTATAGTCATACTTCATATGACTAAAATTTGGAGGAAATATGACAAATGGTTTCTCTGCTTGTCAATCAATTTATATTAATTTGTAATAGCTACCAGCCAGACTAAATACATAATACTAATATTTATATATATACAAATATATAAATATATACATACATATATTCCAATAAATTGTTAGCATCTCATTTTTTCCTAACTTATTTTTCTGGAAGGGCAAAACCAATTTTTATTTGTATGAATACAGTAAAATTCTGTGCTTCTGTGCTTCATTTTTGTTGTTGCTTTTTATTTGTTTTCAAGTAGCTTGCTTAAGAAATGACTTGTCAATAATAGGAAACAGCATGATTCTGTTGAGTAACAAAGAGATAAGTGTTTGAAAAAATTAATGTTTGGAGATCTTGCCTGTCTCAGCTGAAACACCTTATGCAATACTTTCCATCTAGAGTAGGAAGGATGCTACATGTCCCATAATGTCTCTAATGATTTCTGTAAAATTTCCTGTGAATGGAGAAATCTAGGAAATGATGGTGACAGTTATTTCTGTTCATCTAAGCCACTGATTTCCACAGTCCGTGGGATTAAATTTCAGGTAAAAATATCTAAAAACATTTGATCATTTGTATGGGAAGTAAGTATCAAATTTTCTCAGATAGTTAAGAGAGATTTAGTCAGTGCAAATCCTGAAACACATAAGTCTTGATGACTTTTATTTGAAGTCCATTGCTGTCCTATTCCTCTGTAATTCACTGGTTTTGTATTAGAGGTGTTAGAGAGTACACTGCTGTCTAGTCTATTAGTATCTACTGCTGGTCATGTTCTGAATTTGTCCAATGGAAGTTACTAGGTATAGAAGTTGTCCTGAGAAAAGCAGTCAGTTCTATCGATGCCACACAGGCTCTGGGGCAGTTAAGATGCCATTTGTTCTCCTCCGCTCTAAACAGCTTTGATTTCCAGTTGGTCCTCTGTGAAGTCTAATGCCATGCAGAGATTTCACAGAAATTGTGAGATTTCAAATAACAACAAAGATCAGTTTCCCATATATTTTAAGATGCTCCAAGGTAACTTTTTTGGCTACCATATGTTCAAGAGTGTCTCCTATGTGAACTCTTATTCTCCTGCCATCCCTTTCCATGTTTCCCACATATACATAGGATACCTCAGATGGCACTATATTTATATAAAAAATGCAAGACTCTAGTAATTACAATTACAATACAGAGTGTTT
Organism: Meleagris gallopavo; assembly: GCF_905368555.1. Lineage (NCBI taxonomy): Eukaryota > Metazoa > Chordata > Aves > Galliformes > Phasianidae > Meleagris > Meleagris gallopavo. The sequence goes on from NC_139404.1 coordinate 40,884,198, forward strand.
CATTTTATTCAGAATTAGATATCTGTTGAGTGGTCAGTTGAATGGTTCACTGTATTACACTGATTGTATTGATAAGATCTTCAGTGAACCACTGAGAGCTTAAGAACAAGCATAGACATAGATTTTTCCCTTCTTTTTGAAAAATATTCATTTTCTGAAAAGCACATTTCTGCAGAAAAATTATTTGCAGAAAAATGCATTTTTATTAGTTCGATATTCAATAATCAGCTTGAATGCTTTGGAAATTGAATAATTCTGTCAAAGGATTATATGTTATTACTAAAGTGCTTACCTGTGTATTATGTAGATTTTTAACTCAGAGTTTGTTTCTGACATGCAGTAGCGATGTTACCAACTTTAGCAACAAACACTACTTCCACTGTGATAGATCATCTGCTTTCTTGGGAGAGACTGTTTGCAGACAAGAACACATTCCAGTATCTGCAGAAATGGCTGCAGTAAGGTTTCTTCTGATAGTCCTAAGTTCCAGCCAAAATGAGAACCATGAAGTTTATCGGCTGTTCACTGCATATGAAGGAGGGAGCAGTGGTAATGTTTTTCACAAAACAGTGTTCCTGTACTTATTCTTGAATGTCAGTCCTATGAGAGAGATATTTATTTGGATAAATGGGCTTGCAATCATAGATCAAAGTCTGGTTTGAAAGACTGAGAATGCTCCTCTTTCAACAGGATAAGACCATCAGAATTGACCATCAGAGTCAGTATTGTTTTCTCTACTTTTACAGAATTGTCTGCAATGACTAGCAATGCAGAAGTAGAAAGCCTGGCAGACAATATGGTACAAGGTCCTTGTCACCCAAAGGTGTTGTAATTTACACAAATTCAAGGGGAGTCCAATCAGAAGAGTATGGACTGTGAAGAGAAAAACTTTGTCTAGGCTTGGAAATAGTGTGGAAAAAACACTCAGGGCAAGTAATAGCTGCCATATTCTTATTTATCCAGAGGAATTAGCTTATGGCTACGGCTGCACAGTCAGGGCTGGATATGCTTTCAGCTTTGACTCTCCACATCCAGTATAATATTATAAATTACATTTCACCACACTTAGCTTTGGTGGTTTCATTGTGGTTTGGTTTGTGTGTGTATGTGTGTATGCCTTTTTTTTTCTTCTGGACTATAAAGACCCCTTCTTTATCTAAGAAGTTCCACATGGAAAATTTTTTCAGTGAGGTTGTCCTTTGTTGTTTGAGATCTACCACATATTCTTCTAATCCTTTCAAAGTGGTTATAAAACTCCTTTTAATTCATCCTGGACCATGGCTTTTAGCCACCACAAAATTATTACAGCCTGTGCTCTATAAAAAGATATTTACATTAGATATACTGTGTGCATTTAATATCCATAAAAATTGACTCCTAATTGACCACATTGAATAATAAGAGTTTCATGCATAAGTTAAATGCCTTTACTATTTTAATCCCTAAATTCTTAAAATCTTAAAGAGATATAAAAAAAATAAATATAGACCTATTCCATGGTTCCATTTTAAGTTGTTCATAAATATCAAATGCTTCAAATCACTTGATTAGCAAAATCAAATTTCTTTTCTCTTACCTACATGTAAAGGAATTAAAACATTATGATTTTTGTATGAGGAATTTTGCACAGATCTTGTACAAGTTTAAATTCTGTGGAGAATGTACAGCAAGTTAAAAATTAAATGTATTTGCTTCTGCAAGTAGAAATCCACTTATCTGAATTTTTATCTCAGAAGAAAGTATCTGTAAAATATTTATCTAAATTTCAACATAAATATTAATCTGAATAAGGAGTTCTTAAAGTGTATTTATTTCTTTTGAGTATGACTCTGTTTCTTGCCAGTTTTGTTGTGTGATACACAAAATTTTCACGGCGTTCTAAAACCTGCAAGTGTATCTTCCTCTCTTAAAACATAACTAAAAAGATCAAGAAAGTACATAGAACAGGATTTACCCTTTCACCAAGTACACTAAACTGTAATCCTTCTTTGTTAATAGAAAGACTCTTGGAGACAATAATGCTTCTGCTTATTTTTTAAGTAGGATATCTTGAAATTAAATATTCAAGAGTAAAATCCATAGGGATTATTCCTATTTATTTTGTCCTCAGAATGAGATAGGTCTTAAATAGACAATGAGATAGAAGACTTTGATTTAATTTTCAATAGAAAACATAGGGATAATATATTTGGGCTAGTTAACTATAGCATGTACTATTGAATTTTAATTTTAAAAAATGACCATTAAATTTATCCATTTAAAGTTTTAATTCTAATTAGGAAAATGAAGCATAAAGGTCCTTAGAGATCACATGGTATTCAAAAGGGAGTTTTATTGTTTTTCTCTTCCATTTCTAGGTAGCCTAATTTGCCTCTGCTCTCTGAAGTCGTTACTGCCTATTTAATCCTACCTTAGTGCAGTTCAGAAAATCTGGCCTTCATTTTACATTAATAGCGAAGTGGAATCTGGTTTATCATGTGAAGACACCATAAGAAGCCCCAAGACATTTTTCAACACACTGTTCAAATCTAATTTCCCATTTCATTTATCATCTTCTTTAGATTGGAGATTATTTTCTTCCAGTTGACTTAAAAATATATATTTATTGATGAGCACAGGAATATTTTTAAGTATATTCCTTAATGAGGTGCAGCAGCAAGTATCCAAACACATATTCATCCAGTGAAACTATGTGATCAGAATTTTGATTTTTTGAGATAAAGATTTCTAAGTGTTTTGCTGAACAAAGGAATAAAGATTCCACTGTGTAACACCTAATATGAAACATAGGATATATATACTTTACTCATATGCATCGTCATTTCATTTATAGTCCACCATTTAAATGAACAATGAGGATATAATAATTACAAATTTTGTAAGAATTTCACAAAATCTTTCATGTTTTTCTTTAATAAACTGTGCCTCTATCATGAATATATCCAGTGTTCCTATTTGTATCTCTTCATGACAATTTATAACCAAGCTCAGAAGAAGGCTGAATCTGCATGTATTTATCCAGCACCCTGCAGTAAGATATCAACCTTCTGACCACTGAGTCAAGAGCTTATACAGATCAATTTAGTCTACTAAAGTACTGGGAAATGAAAACAAATAAACATATACTGAAAGGGGGAATAAAGTGCAGGCTTTATAATATGGCCAATAGACATATTCTTGTAGGAAAAAGAAATCAAGTTGCTTTGAACATGCTAGAAGTAAATTATGATTATGAACACTGGTTTATACCTTCCACACTTTTGCAGAGAGATTTTTCCAGTGACATGCTCTATGGTACTCTCCTGCATAGGCTAAAACTGAAAAGTATTAGTTGGAAAGTACCCTCACAAAGAGAACCTCTATTCACTGCTAGTGATTTCCCCTTTCCAGAGTTTACAGGTCCCTTATCTAACAAGAGAATCTCTCTTATTTGCAGTAAGAAAATATTTTTACTTCAGGAAAAATATTACAGTTAGCAGGTTTGATTGAGCCCCTCGAGATTCTCCTTTCTGTCTTTTCTTGTGCTATGTATTTTACAGATGTTTAAAAAACACACTCTCGGCAGTTTGGAGAAGGTCATCCAAATGGTCAGACATACTAAGTATACCAGGCCTTGCTCTGTGAAACCTAGTCTGATGGGAATCGAATGTTTTTGTCCATTTTTACCTCATCCTGTTCTACAGTTAGTAAAACAGATGTCTTAAAACCAAGCAACATTTCTAGCAAGCTATTTTTTATTGTTCTTTACTCTCTAGAGCACTCTAACCTGAAGTTTCAGTTTAAGAGAATTTTGGTTAGTGATAAGTTCGGTAAAACATTTTATTTGGTAAAATATTTTATTAAAAAAAAAAAAGGAACATGAGTAGAAGAAAATATAACATTCAGAGTGTTTGGAAAAACAATTCTGAGATTTTCTAAAGAAAATTTTCTTAAGCTTTGATTAATTTCCCTTTTCTTGATCATATAATCAAAAAAAAAAAAAAAGGAAAAAAATAGGCAATATAATAGGAAAGATATGTTGTAAAACAGAAACAAAATACCTAGTATTTTAATAGATGAAATGTTTGTCATGCTTAGTAGTCTCATGAAACAGTCTTCAGTAAAATCAAAGTGATGAACTTGGTTTTCATGCATGAGCAGTTATGAAAATGATAGTTAAACCTCAATCTGTAGTTCATTATCTGCAAGGAAGTCCTACAGTATCAGCTATCATTATTTCTATAGTATTACTCTGAACATATCAAATGAAATAATAAGTGTCTTGACTAGTTACTGAGGACAGCTGCAGGGACTTTCCCTTCACAATATTAAGCAATATTAGAAAGTTAGATGTCTTCACACATTATGAAATCATTTGCTTTTATATTTAGGTATATATACAGAAGTATATATGCATAGATACACACATATTTTTAAAACTGTGTTTTGCTGTATCAAGAAAGAAACAAAAGTCTTCAACACCATTTAACTAGTATCATAAACATCTGTTCTCTTAATTTAAACAATGTAGAGATTGGGGTCTATAGCAGATTTTGGCCTAAGCTTTTCCTAGAGATACAGATGCCAAAATATTAAAAAGTTGGCTTTTCAACACGTGCAGGTGTGAAACTTTTAATGCAGGTAGCCATAGTGATTGAATAAATAACAGAAAAAATATGGAAAACGTACAGTACTGAGACTCAAGGCTGGCAGCCAGCCAAAATATTCCATCTCAATTAGAAGGAGAATTTTTATATTGATCAAAATTATAATACAATATTTGAAAGGCAAGACAGGGCAATGTAAGGCAAGGCAAGGGAAAAGGAATACAGTTTAAGAGATTACAGACATTCTGCATCATTTATTTGTACATAACTCTTTTAGGAAAGAAGATGAAGAAGATCAGAATTTCCTTTGAAAATGTCAGTCTTTCACATCCTTCAAAACATGTCCATGAGATTGCCAGACAATTCAGTCTTCTCACAAATACATTGAAAATGAAGTGGTAAAATTCAGAGTCAAATATTTAATTTTATTGTTATTTTTCTTTACAGTCCTGAGCTATGCTGCCATCACCATGCAGTAATTAAAATTACACAACTCTCCTTGGCAAATGTTGTCTTTGTATACTACAGGCACCTGACCAGGAGGAGGAAGTTGATGAGACCCTCTACAAAAAGCTGGAAGTAGTTTCACAATCCCTTGAACTGGTTCTTATGGGAGACTTGAACCATCTGATATTTGCTGGATAAGCAGCATAGCCAGGCACAGCCAGTCAGTTCCTGCAATGTGTTGATTATAACTTTCCAATGCACGTGAGGGAGAAGCCAATGAGGAGGGATGTGCTACTTGGCCTTGATTTTACTAACAATGAAGGGCTGCTCACAAATGCAAAGATTGGAGGCAGCTTGGGATACAGTGATTATGGGATGGTGGAGTTAAGGTCTCGTGGGGAAGAAAAAAAAAAATAAGGTATTTTTCTACCATGTACTTCAGGAGAGCCAATTTTGACCTCTTCAAAGACAGGGGATGCTGAGAAAGTGAAGATTCTAAATGCCTTCTTTGCTTCAGTTTTTATTGCTAAGACAAGCCCTCAGGAATCCCAGTCCCTGGAGATAAGAGAGAGGGTCTGAGAAAAGAAAAGCTTCCTATCGACTGGGGAGGATTTGGTCAGAGATCATCTAGTCAAAAATCAATGCACACAAATACATGGGCCTCAATGAAATGCACCCACATGTACTGAGAGAACTGGCAGGGATGATCACTAGACCACTCTATCATCTCTGAAAAATCTTGGTAAATGAGTGATATGCCTGAAGACTGGAGGATAGCCTTTGCCACTTCAGTCTTCAAAAAGAGCAAGAAGGAGGATCTGAGAAAATACAGGCCAGTCAACCTCACCTTTGTCCCTGCAAAGATGACAGAGTAACTTCTTCTGGATACCCTCTCCAAGCAATTAGAAGAGAAGAAGTAGTCAACTATCAGGAGTAGTCAACTTGGGTTCGCCAAATCATGTTTGACCAACCCTGTAGCCTTCTATGATGTCATCACTGTCTTGGTAGACATGGGGGAAAGCAGTGGATGTTGTGTGCCTTGACTTCAGTAAGGAATTTAACTCCATCTCCCATAACATCCTTGTTATGAAACGTAGAAAATATGGAGATAGAGTGAGGTGGATTGAGAACTGGTTGACTGACAGAGCCCAGAGTGTTGTCATGAGCAGCACAGAGTCTGGAGCCTGTAGTACATCCTGTGGTGTTCCCCAGGGGTTGGTGCTGGGTCTGATTTTGTTCAACATCTTCATCAGTGACCTGGGTGAAGGGACAGAGTCTGCCCTCAGTAAGTTAGCTGATAACAAAAAACTGGGAGGGATGGCTGGCACAACCAAAGGTTGTTCTACCATTCAAAAAGACCTGGACAGACTAAAGATTTGGACAGGGAGGTACTTGATGAAGTTTAACAAGAGCAATTGTTGAGTCTTGCTCCTGGGGAGGAACAACAGCATGCATCAGTACAGGTGAGGGGATGACCTGCTGGAGAGGAGCTCTGCAGAGAAGATCCTGGGGGTTCTGATGGACCAGAAGTGTGCCCTTGTGGACAAGAAGGCCATTGATATCCTGGAGTGTATTAGGAAGAACATGGTTAGCAGGTTGATGGAGGTGATCTTCACATCTACTCTGCCCCAGTGAGGCCATATTCAGAGTACTGTGTTCAGTTCTGAGCTCCTCAGTTCAAAAAAGACAGGTATCTTCCAGAAGGAGTCCAGCAGATGGCCGCAAAGATGATTAAGGGCCTGGAACATCTCCCATATGAGGAAAGGCTGAGTAACCTGGGTCTGTTCAGCTTGGAGAAAAGAAGACAGAGGGGATCTGACTAATGCTTATAAATATCTAAAAGGTGGTGAGAGGCAAATGGATGAGGCCAGGCTCCTCTCCATGATAGGTAAGAATAGGACAAGGAGTAACAATCTAAAACTTGAAGATAGCAAGTTCCATACTAACACACAGAAAATGTTCTTTACAGTAAGGGTGACAGAGGACTGTCTAGAGTGCAGAGGAACAGGTTGTCTAGAGAGGTTGTGGAGTCTCCTTCTACGGACATACTCAAGACCTGTATGAATGCCTACCTGTGCAAGGTTTGACACTTGGGTCGAGGGAATTCCAGGCACATATACAGATTGGAAGGAGTAGTCCTTGAGAGTAGCCTTGCAGAGAAAGACCTGGAAGTCCTGAAGAATGAAAAACTTAACATGAGCCAGAAGTGTGCCCTTACAGGATGGAAAGCAAATGGTATCCTGGGCTTTATCAGAAGAGAGGTGACCAGCAGAGATAGGAAGGTGATTGTCTCTCTCTACTCCACTCTTGTGAGACCCCATCTGGAGTACCGTGTCCAGGTTTGGAGCCCTCAATACAAAAAACACAGGGAGCTGTTCAAAAAGATCCAGAGGAGGGCCACTGAGAATATTAGAGGGCTGAAGCACCTCCCCTACAAAGACAGGCTGAGGGAGCTGGGCTTGTTCAGCCTGGAGAAAAGAAGGCTGCAAATTGACCTCATTGCAGCCTTTCAGTACCTAAAGGGAGCACATAATCAGGAAGGGAGTCAAGTCTTTATAAGAGTAGATAATGGCAAGACAAGGGGGAACGGTTTTAAGTTGAAGGAGGGAAGATTTACATTGGATGTCAGGGGAAAGAATGGTGAGGTGCTGGCACAGGCTGCCCAGAGAGGTTGTGGATGCCCTGTCCTGGGGGTGTTCAAGGCCAGTCTGGAGGGGCCCTGGGCAGCCTGGTCTAGTATTAAATGTGGAGATTGGACATGTGGCAGGGAGATTGGAGATTCATGATCCATGAGGTCCCTTCCAACCCTGGTCATTCTGTGATTCTGTGCAACTTATTATGGGGAATCTGCTTTGCCATGAGTGTTGGACTCAATGATGTCCTGAGTTCCCTCCCAACCCCAGCAATTTTGTGATTCTGTGAAGTGCTCATGACAGCCTCTGCCTTAGTAAAAACTGTCAGTTTAGTTATGGTCAAGGCTGTATGTTTGTGGTCTCGAAGATTGACCACCCCTTATTTATTCGATAGTTTCTGGTTTTCACAGATAACTCATGATTGCAACTAAAAGGCTGGACAGTTGAAAGCTTTTTACAGATGTAAGTTCCTTCACATAACTTACGTTATTTTACACTTGGATAGATAAAGATGACGTAGATTAGGAAAATATAGAGTGGTATTTGAATTTTCCCCTCTTTTCCCTCTTTCTTTGGAATCACATAACATTAAGGTTGGAAAAGACACTAAGATAATCTAGTTGAACCATCAAGCTGTCACCATCATGCTTACTAAACCATGTCCCTAAATGCCACATCTACTCTTTACTTGAAAGACTCCAGAAATGGAGACCACCTCCCTAGCAGTCTGTTCCAATGCTTGACCACTCTTCCTGAGAATAAATTTTTCCTAATATCTAACCTGAACCTCCCCTGGCACAACTTAAGGCCATTACCTCTCATCCTATTGCTATTACCTGGGAGAAGAGGCTGACGCTCAACTGGCCACAACCTCCTTTCAGGAAATTGCAGAGACAATAATGTCCCCCTTGAGCCTCCTCTTCTCCAGAGGAAACAATCCCTGCACCCTCAGTTTCTCACTACAAGATTTGCGCTCTAGACCCTTTTCCAGCTTTGTTGCCCTTCTCTGGACATGCTCCAGGGCCTCAATGTCTTTCTTGTAGTAAGGGGCCCAAAACTGGACACAATACACGAGGTGTGGCTTCACTAGAGTACAAGGGGACAATCACCTCCCTGCACCTGCTGGCAACACTATTTCTGATACAAGCTAGGATGTCATTGGCCTTCTTCGCCACCTGGGCACACTGCTGGCTCCTGTTCAGCTTGCTGTCAACTAATCTCTGTAGATCCATTTCCTCCATGCAACTTTCCAGCCACTCTACCCCAAGCCTGTAGCATTGTATGGGGTTGTTCTGACTGAAGTGAAGTGCATGGCACATTTGAAGATCTACTGTATATATTTTTATTTGATTCTAAATAAAAATGAATTTATTTTTTAGTTTTTTTTTTTTCAGAACCTTGTTCTTATTAATCATCCCTAAATTTATGAACTCTGAAAACCTGCATTAAATGAAACTTCTGTTCTTATAAGCACCTAAGTGATTGTATTCTCAGTTCTACCATTTAATGATTATTCTAAATATATATATATAAAATGTTATCTATTAGCAGCACAATGGAAATCAGCTTACAAAAGGGAAGACAAAGGATGCTATTAAATGAGAAGGAACTTGTTTTCTATTCCTATACATCCTATCTTCTTCCTTTACATGGCTTGCAGGCAGATTGTAGCTTGGGGAATCTCTTTTTGCTTTAAGAGAAAAGTCTTAGCCAATGCCTCATTATTGACAGCCAGAAAAACTGTGAATCATGACTTGATACATACCATAGTTTTAACAGAAACAATGCTGGCTGTAATCATTTGGAGCCTTTTCAGCTATGTTTGAACTACACAATGGACAAAGGACTCATTTGAAATGCAGATGCAGCATTTTTTGTAACACTGTGTCCATAGGCAAGGCTGGGCTGTGTCGTAATGCATTTTTTATATTAGCGTACCAATGTTTGCTTATGTCAGTCATCTCCTATGTCAAGACCAAGAGGTCAGATTTTGAGGCTGATATGGCTGGCAGCATGAAAACCACTTCATTCACATTGTGTTTATTCAAGCAAACTTGCATTCATCAATGTGAAAAAGAGGCAACTGCTGTTTTTTCATTCCTAGGCTTCCCAAGGAATTCTTTCAAGAATCTGAAAGGTTTACTTTCCACTGAGTCAATCCACAAAATGATCTTTGATTAATGACTGCAAAAAATAACGAGTTTCTTGCGATGTTTTGGTAAAACGTGGGAATTTTTCCGAGTTTGAAAAAAAAAATTAAAAATGTTATGCCTAGAAGCTGACCCCAAACTTAATTTTCTGAGTTTAATTTAAAGGCAAAAGTAAAACACCTAATTCATCGAATGTGTTAGCAGTAACAGTTCTCAATGGGGACTTCCTTTTAATGATAGGACAGTTCTACTCTTCCTCTCTAGCTACTTTATGCATGAGAATGTGAGAACACAAATGCATTTTCACTTTCCTCATCTGAGGGTTCCATGAAGTGATTCAAGTCACATGCTATAAAAGAAAACATTAGAGGACCTATGCCCATTCTCTTTCTGTCTGCTGAAACTAATGTATTAGAATAAGCTCATTTTAAAGGGTAAACCAAACACTGATCTCACAAGTCTGTAAATTCAACTATAAACATCAACCAGCCTTCTAAAATATTATCACCACTCAGCACTCAGTGTAATACATATTCCTCAGTCTCTAGTGATATACTCACACATGAAATACAAATAATTGCTTGTCAATAGCACACATTTTCTTACACCAGCCTGTGGCAAGAGAAAGACTTTGACTTCTACATAATGAAAATAAAACCAATAGATGAAGACTAGGAAAGCTGTCAAATCTCTACCTCCCTGCAGGAAGTTCAGCTGCTGCCCGGAATCATCTTATGTTACTTATTTTATGTTGCCAGGCCATCTGCTTGTTTGCTTCCTATTTTCTTCCAGGTGTCAGTATGCCAGTTTTACAGTAGCTCACAGCTGAATTATCGTGAGGTGCAGAAGTTGATTTCCTATGCAAGAAAAGCAGTAAGAGTAAATGGTAAGATCTTGTGCCATTCCCCGCCAAGCAAAACGTTTGAATGATGACTAAATGGAAAAAAATGTTGAATCCTAGACCAAGGATGAGGAAACAGAAGATGTACAATTGTTAAAAAGAAAGGAGGCTAAGTATGCTTCTGGAAGAGAAACTAAATGAGAAGAGAGTTGAAAAACAAATATGTACATGAATACTTTGTATAAACTCTTTTTAAGCCCAATTACACTTTATCCTGAATGTTCTCTGAAAGTTAGTACATTCATCTATATATAAAGTTCAGGAATTCTTAAATACTTGTAATTCTAAAATATTTACATGAAGAAATTGATGTACTATATAACTTTACTGAAAATATAAATGTTACTTTTGCAAAATTATATCAATGTTATATCGTAGGGATCTAGTTAAAATTTGACTAATTTGACATTCTGGAATGTAACTGTAGGTGAAATAGAACAAACATTTTCTGCATCAGGCATTAATAAGTTACTACAAACTTGCAATATTTGGCTTAAAAATATTTCTGGAATTTTTCTGTGCAAATATTCTGATGTTATTATGATGTGTTCTGCAATGACCTGAAGTGAATTTAAACAATATTTTATGAAAAGAAAGCAAACAAAATAATAATAATAATAATTGAGACATGAAGGAAAATCACATTTAACAGTTAGGACTTAAAAATAATGGTAAAATGATAAAGCTGAAATGAAACCCAATGTCAGCAGTAATTTCCAAATGACAAACACAGTAAGATTATTACGGTTAAATACTTAGAATGAACTTCAAGCTAGAAATTGATCAGAAAGTGAACTATAAGTTAGAAACTATAATTGAAAAACAAAGATATACATAGAAGACATTGCAAACAGATATTGGTCTGTTCAATGATCAAAAAAATAATTAAGAATTTTCTACATAATAAATTAAAATACAGTGACTATTTAGTCCATACATTCGTTTGCACTTATCAGTGGAAGTTTTTGTATTATTTTTGCTTAAAAATAGGAAGTATTACAAGGTTATTTAATATTACTAATATTGTATATTACCCAAGTAATTATTAACAAGAAATATTTTAAAATTAATTTTAATATTTCTATAGATTTTGCAAGTTTTACTGGAGGAACTCATAAAGGATAGGAAAGAAGTATCTATTAACAGGCAAACATGTAGAAAACTTCCTGGTATTCAGTGTTCCTTAATGTTCAGATGGAACCTCCTATGTTTCAGTTAGCTTCTTGCTCTGGTACTGGGTACAACTGAAAGAGTCCGGCTACATACTCTTCCTTCTGTCATTTATGTATATCAATACGATTCCCCCTTGAGCCTTCATTTCTCTATGCTGAGCGGTCATAATTTTAAGTCTCTTCTCATAGAATAATTGCTACACTCTCCGTGTCTCCTTATTGAAACCTTTTCAGTCACTCCAGGTCTCTACTATACTGGAGAGTCCAAAACTAGACACAGTATTCCAGGGATGATCTCATTAGACCTGAGTAAATTAGAACAACCAACTTCCTCAGCCTGCTGGTAATATTTTGCCTCATGGTACATTTAGACTTCGCAGTGGCTATGGCCCATTGCTGGCTTACGTTCAATTTGATGCCTACCAGGCCACCCAGTTATTTTTTTTTTTTTTCCACAAATTTGCTTTCTATCCAGGTGGCCTCTAGGAAGTACTGGTGCCTGGGGTTGTACCTTTCCAGATGCAGAACTTTGTATTTCTCCTTGTTGAGCTGTGTGACGCTCTTGTATGCTGAGACCTTGATTTTTTTTTTTCTTGACTAATGGATATTGACACAGAAGATGAGAGTTCAGTTTGGAATGGATGCTGGGGCTAGGTTTCATGTTGGTACAATTACAATGTTGCTTCTTGCCTTTGTGTGGAGTATACAGACCCAAACTTTTTAAATTTCTTCTCCACTGCTTATCTCCAATTGTCTTCTTTAACCATCAAAAATAACTGATAGTAACCTAACCTCCAGTTCCAGGTGTTTTACTTTAAGTGACTTATTTAAAGTGTTGTGGTTTAACCTCAGTAGACAGATGAGAACTAGACTTTCCCATAGAGGGATGGGAGAGAGAATTGGAAAGATAAAAATGAGAAAACTCATGAGTTAAGTTAGTTAAATAGAACTACGCATATAATCAAAACAAACTGAGAGATTAATTCACTATTTCCTACTGAATGGCAGAAGTTCAGCCATTTCCAGGAAAGCAAGGTCCATTATACATAATGCTTTGGGGGAATACCAACATCATCACTTTAAACACCCTTATCTTCCTTCTTTACCTCCAGGTTTTACTGCTAAACATGATGTGGTGTGGAATTCATATTAATTCATCCCAGAATACACAAAGATATGGTTGACATCATTGCAAGACCTCTTTCAATTATTTTCCAAAGATCTTGGGAATTTGGAAAGTTCCAGCAAACTGGAAACTGTCTCAGTTTTCAAGAAAAGTAAGAAAGAAGACTCTGATAATTATAGGACTGTCAGTCTCAATTCATTGTCTAGTAAATTTATTGAGAAGATTATTCCGAGAATTACTTAAAAACACTTGAAAGATAATGCAACCATTAGTCACAGTCAACAAAGATTCATGAGGGGAAAGTCCTGTTTAATTAACTTAATTTAATTTTATGACAAGTTTATGCAGCTAGTTGATCAAGGGAAGTCTGTTGATGTAATCTTTTTGGATTTCAGCAAAGCTTTCAAAACTATTTCTCATAGTATCCTTCTTCACTAAATGTCCATCATTACAGCAAGACAAAAGCATAATTCAATGGGTGAAGTGAACAACTGGCTGATGGATCAAGTTCCAACAGTTATAATTAATGAGTTATAGTGGGCTAGTGGCCAATCACTAGTGTTGGTTCCCAGGGCTCTGTTTTAGGGTCAGTTCTTTCTAACGTTTTCATAAATGATTTGAATGATAGACTTGAAGTTATACTATGTAGGTTTCTGGATGACACTAGGAAGGAGCAGGAAGGAGCTATTTACTTCCTTAAGTGTGAAGAGACCTTGCAGACTGATCATGACAGATCTGAGGGTTGGACAGTTGCCAACTTTACTATGAGCAAGCGCTGGATTCCTAACCTTGAACGGGACAACCTTATGTGTACTGACTTGAGGACAAGAGGCTGGAGAGCCCCACAGAAAGGAATTTGTGGGTTCCGGTTGGTGGCAATTTGCATGTTAAACAACACCATGCCCTGGCAGCAAAAAGAGCCAACCATCTCTTGGGGTGCATCAAGCATAACTTTGCAAGCTGGTTAAAGGAAGGGATTGTCCTGGTTTGCATTGCGCTGATTCAGCCTTACCATGAATACTGTGTGCAATTTTGCTGTAATGTAAGAAGAACATACAACTATTAGAGAGCATCCAGAGGAGTCCTATGGAAATAAAAGAATTGTTGAGGTTTGAAGGGACTTCTTGAGACACCTCAGTCTGCACCACCTGCTGAAGCAAGATCAACTTGAGCTGGTTGATGGGGATGTAGTCAGTCAGGTTTCAGTATATCAAAAGTATATCCACAACTTCTTGGGGCCATCCTTTCCATTCTTTGACCACTGACTTTAAGACAGTGGGTTTTGATGTTGAGATGGATGTCAGCAACTATTACTCGGCTGAGTTACAACTCTATTTTATTAAGGGACCAACTTAAATGCCTTGCTACAAATGCATTATGAGAAATAAGCAGAAGGGAATGGGAATTTTTAGCCCAGCCTCAGGACTACGAGATCATAGGCCTCAGTGAGATATGGTGGCATGGCTTGTGTGACCAGAGTGCAGACACAGGCAGGGAAGGAGAGGAGGTGAGGGAGCCCTCTTTTTATGGAAGGGCCTGACTGGATGTAGCTTAGTTGTCATGATGAAAGGGCCAGGCATTGCTGCCTAGGAGTCGGGCAAAAGACCAACATGGAGGAAATTGTAGCAGGACTATGTGATCGACCACCCAACCAGCATGAAGAAGCAGACGGAAGAGTATACTCAATTAAGGTAAGTAGAGAGAACAAATTTACAACTAATGGTAATAGAATGTAAGATAAAAGTCAGGCTGGATGGGGCTCTAAGCACCCGATCAAGCTTTAAGTGTCCCTGTTCACTGCAGGGGAGTTAGACTAGATGACCTTTAAAGGTCCATTCCAACTCAAATGATTCTGTGATTCTAAGATAATGAGGCATCTACAGGGGAAGATATATTAGTAGTAGCTGAAACCACTTGGTTTGTATAGCCTAGAGAAGAGGAGACCAACAGGAGGCCTTACAGTGGCCTACAGCCTCCTCACAATGGAGAGCAGAAGAGGCAAGTAGAGATCTCTTCTCTTTGGTGACCTGCGGGAATGACGACATGGATCTCCAGCAGGATTGGGTATTAGAAAAAGCTTCTTCACTGAGAGGGTAGTTGGGCACTAGAATGGCCTTTTACAAAAAAAGTGGTCATGGTACCACTTAGCTTGTTGGAGTTCAAGAAGTGTTTGGACAATGCTCACAGATATATGGTTTGTTTTTTGGGTGGTCCTGTGTGCAGTTATGAGTTGGATTCAGTGATCCCTATGAGTCCCTTCCAAGTCAGGACATTCTGTTATTCTATTATTCTAGAGCATCTAAACAAGTTAAAGCTGTGGTATCATTTTCTGCAGAACTTTTTTTCCTCTCCAATGCGTTTTGTTTTTTATGTATTTATTTGTTTTTCCACAAGTATCTAAAATTTTACTGCTTCTAGCACAGTTTCCCTATTTGTGCACCTGACTCATTTTAATAACTAAAGCCAAGTAAATTGTACCTCTTTCCTCAGATATAATCTCTGAGACCTACAGAGCATTCTCCTTGCTTAGATTTAGGGGATTTTGATTGAGTGTGAAAATCTCAGAAAACCCTCTATACTTTTCTTTTTCATTTTTTTTTCATCCCCAAATCTAAGGTAATTTTCTAAGAGGAAAGCAAACAAAATCTTTGAATTGAGACTTCTTTCTTCTTTCAGCTATACCTTTAAAAAAGTGCCTGCCTTCAGAAGATTTGAGGTTAGAGATATTGGAAAGATATTGATATTTGTAAGGCTTTCTTTCTGTACCTGGTTAAGCGAACAATAAATTTTATGGCAACTTTTTTGTGTGGAAAAGCAATCAAAAACTAACCAATCAATAAAAAAAAAAAAACAACAAAAAACATTAATCTTCTATGCTGTACACATTTGTTATGGTAAACTGATTCCAACGACAAGACAGAGCAATAGGAAATTTTTTTTTACCATTACACTGTCTATATTATCTAGACCTTTCTAAAAATACTTTTTGAATTATTTTTAGAATTAATGTTTACATTAAACAACCATCAGCATAACTCTTTTTGGATCTTCTAATGATGATTTCTTTTTTGGGGGGGGAGAAAGGGGGGTTCACTTTTGGTATACCTGAAATTATATAAAAATTGATTGATTTAGTTTAATTTTTACAGGCTAATGATTTTTAGCTTTGAAACCAGACAGCTGGAACTTCAAATTACAACGTTCTTCTTGAGAATTTAATAGACTACTGGAAGGATAATTCTTTATGAGATTATTTTTACAGACTTTCCACAAAGTAATACTCATACTGAAATATTGACAGATTCATTTAAAGTGAAGAAAAATTAGATGAGTTTAAAGAACATTTTGGAAGGTTAGGCCTCAGTACACTCCTTGAGCAGGTTCTGAAGCATTTCATTTTCTAGTTTCACATTTTGTGAAAGCAGAAAAGCAAAATTAACTTCCCTTCTTTGTGAGACAAAATGCAAAATCACCATTATTTGTTCTTAAGTAAATATGAATTATTATCTTAATATATATTGAACATGGTTGTGTGAGGTTATCTTCTGGTATTCTGAGAAACTGCATAATCGAACACTAATACAGAACTGTAATCAGTAAGAATATTAAGATTGCATTTTTTATACAATATACTTTCTACTTTTAAAAGGAGATGTCAATCTGACAGCTCATTGGGTTATCTGATTTACCAAAACTTGACATGTATATTTCACATACAAAGTAAAATTACATTTAAATTACTCTTATTTCAGCTCAAAGGATGACTGTACTACGTATTTTAGAATAATTTTACATATGTAAAATGATATGAAATTAAAACATGAACCACAAAGTTTCCTCATTATCAAAGAATCTGAACACTTCTATAAAAATATATGAACTTTCAGTCACAAAAAAGGTAATGTTTAAACAATACGGAAGGCAAAGCTTGAACAAGGTGTGAGTGCTATTAAAAATTAAGATATGACTAGTGCCTGCTGTTGAGAATATTTTACTAGCAAATCAGGAAAGGTATATTAATGGAAAACTAGCAAATATAGTTTTATCTAACTCATTGGTTTCAAAGCATTCAGAATGAGATCATTGAATGTTTATGTATATATACAACAACACAAAAAAACTATTTTTCATGACTTTATTGTGTATGATCTTTGAACATTGAAATTAAAAAAAATGATGCATGTTGATTACAGAAGATGGCAATGATCCGGAAAACAAAAAACATGGGATTGACAACTTTTTTTTTTTTTTTTTTTTTTTTCTGGTACAATTTTTTTGAAACAGGAAAGTATTATATATGTTTACATACATATTTAGATTATTTAAAAGAGAGCTGATAAATGCATTAGGTTAAAAATACTGGTATCCCTCACCTAGTATATCCAGTCCAAATTACTTGTAGAGATTTCCTAATGTATTTACAGCAATCAGTAAGAAATGCCAAGTTATAGAAGTAGTAATTTCTCCACACTTCTAACTTTGTAT
This sequence comes from Meleagris gallopavo, assembly GCF_905368555.1. Lineage (NCBI taxonomy): Eukaryota > Metazoa > Chordata > Aves > Galliformes > Phasianidae > Meleagris > Meleagris gallopavo. Next base: position 40,901,698 of record NC_139404.1, read on the forward strand.
TCTTCTGTGTATCCTGCATCAGCAGACTTCAACACAGACAGCAACTGTTCATGCTGTCAGATGAAGAAGCTGGAAAATAGGATTTACATTTTAGTTTGCTTCCTTTTGTCAGTATGTGTCAAAAGTTTAATGTGGGCTAGACAAATCAGATGTATTTTAATTTTTTTTAAATAAAATATATCATCTAACCATTAAGACTCCTTTGGTTTTTACATACTAGAGACAAAAAGTTAATTATAAATGTTTCAAGTTTCCAAAATCTAAATGTAAGTCTTCTGTATTTTTCCCTTGATTTTTGAGATTTCAGCACTAGTATCCACTCCAATTTAGATAACTCCACTGTATTGACTTCAGTAATGATACTAGTGACATAAATAGGCATTGTAAAATAAATGTACTTCTTTCTGCCATGTGTCAAATGAAGTGAATTTCTTTTTCTTTTTCTTTTTTCTTCTTTTCTTTTTCTAAGGTATTCATTTAAAATTGAAAAGGGCACAGGCTGGTCAGGATGATAAAATTTTAATATAGATTATCTTTCTTTTCAATATTATAAGCATTCTGTCATCAGATTACTAAGACACTCAAATCAAAAATAAAGGGTCTTGCATATTCTGCACAAGTCTTTAAATTATGTATCAGTTAGACATTCGTACCATCCTAACTGGGAGATGAATAATGAAACTACAACTGAAATGCATGCTTCTATATGAAACCTATATTATAAGCAATAACTTTGTTCAGAAGTTTGTCTTATTGACAAAAATCATTATGATTTCACTGTCCTTGTCCAGTAATCCAATATGAAACCTTTTGTGATTCAGGTAGTTAAATTTCAGCAATTGTTCAATGGATCAGTCTGGAGTCTGATGATACACGAAGAGAAAGCCAAAGCAAGTTGTAGTTGTTTCTTTTTTCTTTTTTTTTCCCTCCCTTTGGGAAAAATTATTTTTTTTCCAACACAATGCAACAAAAAAATTCAAATTTATCAAGTGCTTTATGTTAAACTCTAAGATTAAATTGGAAACATCTGGAAGAGATTAGGAAAATTACCTTCTACTCCACTGACTCTTCTCCTCTAATCCCTTGTAGCTTTCCTTAATGTCACAACAGTTCATCTCTACATACGTGGATGAGAGAACTCCATCTGTATTTCACAGTTTAACTAGCTTTCAAGATCTTTGAACTCTGAGGTACAGAACTACACCACTTCTCTTGTATTTTATGTTCTGTTTCACCGAAGGCGGGGGGGGAGGTGGGGAAGGGGAGAAGTGGTGGGAAACAAACAAACAAGCAAAAAAACCAACCAACCAATCAACCGAAAAACAAAACAAAACAAAAGAAAACAAAACAGTATAAAACTTTAGTACAAGGGGAAATGAAAAACACTTACTTTTACAAATGTAATTCCAATATTGTAATGTATTTTTTTTTCTTTTTTAAATTTACATTTGTTAAGATCTAGTTGTTAGATTTTACTGGCTTGTAAAACAGACATATCTCAGTGTTTATCACTATAGACTTCTTCAAAATAGAATGTGTCCCATGACAGTTCCTAAAGTTAATGAAGATGATGATAACAGTATTTCACTCCATTACTGGTACAGACAGTGAGTCTCATTACCACTGCTGAGTCTGCCTACATTAATACCCAACCAGAGAACAGCTGGGTAAATAGTATCTGGATTAGGGTATTTAGACACTTCCAGACTTGTATAAGGGAATGTAAATTGTAAGAGGGAAACTATGTTTCTGCCAAAGATACTTTTCTATTTTCCCCCTTCTTGAATAACATTTTTAAAATGTCACAGTGGAAGAATGCATACTTTCTATTCTACTAGGCTTTCATCTCCCCAGCTAATTGCCCTAAGTGCAGATTCAGAAACAGACTACACAAGAATAATTCTTTTACAAGGATCTAAGTTATGTGTAACGTTACTAAATCAGGTTTTGTGTAGTGTTTTCTTTTTAACTACTAGTTCAAGTATAGCAAGAAATGAATGAATACTTATGTAAGAAGAATATTTAACTTTCATTCATTTTGAAATTAAACAAAATCTTTGGGGAAAAAAAAAAAAACTTGGAAAGTTTAAAATGTAAGTATATGTATAAAGTTAACCAATGCAATTTGGTAGACAAACAAAGCAATTCATGGGACTTTTTTTTCTCTTTTTTAACTTTCTTTAAACCATATACTCGTGATTTCTGTAATATTGTCTGAAAAAGTAAAATGAAAAATGTGTTTTAAGTGTTTGCGTATATATGTTGGGGGGGTTGCCAGAAGAATACAGATGATTCTTTTTGTATCTCCTTATCTTATTGCTGAAATTCTTATACCATGAAAACATGTGTTAGCAGATTTCTTGGTATCATATAACTAGAGACTGATTTATTTTTTTGTGGAGGATTTTGATACATTGTTCTCTTGCTTTTTTTTTTTTAACATTTTATGACTGTGAAATTTAAAGCAGTAAAAGCTATGATGATCAGGAGACTCAGGCTGTTAGGAAACCAGAAGGATTTTTATTTTAAGAAAGCTGATAGTATGCATTTATATTTTATGAGAACATATTTGCATAAAACTTTGAGGAGTTTTAAGAAGGGAAAATTTTTGTGAAAGCCTGATTTGCACTTAATAAAATCTACTTTCTAGAAATGAAGAAAATTCAGAGATCCAGTGTTGTGTGTAATGTGAAAAATATCAAGAGCTAGACAGATGCTTTGCAGTGATACAAAGATGTGATTTGATCTATGTAAAGATTTTCAAGCATAAAGAAATTCTCATTTGTCAGATTCCCTCAAGAATATTTGCCACTATCACTCCTTTTTGTATCTTGGGGATGGCACCTTTACGTGTTTGAACTGTTCTTAGAGAAAAAGTGAAACATGAGAAAGAAACAGTGAAGGAAATTTGCGGACGTCATGTTTAAATGTAGATGGAGCTGAAAGAGGAAACACAAGATAGCAGTAATGAAGCTGAAAAAGTTTATAGGAAACTGGAAAGCAAGGCATTGCATTTGTACAATAAATGAAGCCACTCTGTCTATAGAACTACTGAGGAAGATTCATTTTTGCATAAATTGAAACTTCATGTGGTAGTTCTTCATTAAATTAATTCTATCAAAAATTGGATCAAACAGTGGTGAGTCAATATAATATGTAAAGTAACTAACATAACAGTTAGACACAACTGAGTGTAAATCTTAGTTTTAAGGTGACTCTTACTTCCCCATTAGTATTTAGTCATCTGGTATCTCAGACAGATGCTATCCACTTCCATTTTCTTTCCAGTGTTGAATTTCCTTGGCAGAAGTTGTTTATTATTTAGGTTTTATACCAGTCTGATATATTCATCACTTCTCTAAAGTTCAAACAGAATTCAGAAAACTTAATTTACCAGGAATTGGAGAAACTATTGCAATGTTAAAGCTATAATCATACAGTGGCCAGCAAGTTTACAGCCTTTTCAAATTTAAATAGTTTCTCATCAATAGGAAAAAAATATTTTTATGTATATTTTTTGTAAAAATTACAATAATGGCATTAAATCAAGCAGCGACAATTCAGAATTTCATCAGTACAGGAGAAAGACAGGTGAAATCAATGTTGAAAGAACATGGACAAAGACTTTCTCAATACATTATTTTACTCAGTTCTCTGAACTTGCAGAATAAAATAAATGGGATGGCTTAATTTTTTAAAGCTCATTGTGAAGACAGGACATTCATACTCCACAAATATAGGAGATTTTACAAATCCAATCTCTTAAATAGCTTTGCAAAAATCAGACGTGATTTAAATCAAATAAATTAGAATAAGTTTTTAAAATATGCTGACTTTTTTATTTCTTGAGACTTTGTGAGAATCCTTTGTTTTTTGGCTCAAAGCTTGCTTCCTGAGGTATTTCTTGTGATAAGACTAATTTGTCTAGAAAATGAATGATGGGTGTTGCCGTGTGGCAATCAACATCACTGTGTGGACAATTTTAGCTGTTTGCCTTTGGAAGATAGTGCTCAGGACATTTTACTGGCAGAAGATCTAGCCTGTGACCAAATAACTCCTGTTGGCTATGGGAGACTGGGGAATGATACCATTGTATCCTGTGAAGGCAAGATACAAGTTGGTGCCTCCCTGCTCTCTCTTATCTACTGGCAAGGTCAGGAAGATAGGAACAAAGAAGTTTCCTGCTGAGATCCCAGAGCCAGAAGCTGCCACTCCAAGGAAAGCTGACTCAACCACTTTGGATTTGAGCTATCACTCCAAAGAGAACTGATTCGACCACTTTGGAAGCACTGAAAAAGGGGCCATCATCACCATGGTCACCGTTGCGGTCGTTGTCGTCGTCGTTGTCAACAGAACAACACTGCCTGATGACCCACCACTACTGAAGATCAATGACTAAACTATGAACCACACTGGATGCATGGGGTGACTATCTCCCTCTTGCTGCCTACGAAGACCGCTTGCTTCTTCTTTCCTATCCTTTCTATCGCCCTCCTTCCCTTCCCCATTACTCTGATTCATAATAGTGTCAGTCCTCCCCTTCCCCATCTCTCTAATTAAAATCTGTAATAAACTGGTCAGACCAACATTTGAACCATTGTTTCTTAATCTCAAGCCGGGTATACAGATATTAAAAGAACTTCCTCTCCCTCCTATAAATTGGAGCGAGACAGACTTGAACAATGTCTGAATGTGCAATTACATCCTAAAAATGTGCATTGCACGAGGATCAGGCTACCAAAGAACAGATACACATTGAAATAAAATATTTTGTGTGTGTGTGTGTGCATATCAGTGTACATTTCTCATTTTCACAGCAAGCATTCCTACAACTCAAAACAAATAAAAAAATATGCAAATATCACATATCATTTGGAATTAATGAAAATTGATCACTTTATACCACTCAATTTCTAATATTTAATTTTACTCTCTAACTGGAAGGTAGCAGAAGGACTTCAGTGTCACACATCCCCCTAGCACTAGCTGAAATTCTGTTAAGCATGAAACTCAGTTTTCTCATTTCTTTAACCTGAACTAAGTAGGACCTTTACCACTATTTCTTCCTTCCCATTCAAAAATAAGAAATATTGATTATTTGTATCATCTAGTCATTTATGACTAAGGTAACACTTCATAAATGATGTTACATGTTTTTAAAAGCTATAAAGAACTGAAAAAATATTTACTTTTTTAACATCTCCTGGGGAAAAAAAAAAAAAAAAAAAAAAAAAAAAAAAAAAAAAAGATTGAGAGACAGAAAGAGAGAGAGATTTGTTTTAGGAGGAACTGAGTCACTGAGTCAATGTACAGTTCATGAGACCCAGGATATCCACTTTGGCATGAAGCTTTATAGATTACTGGGAATACCCAACGAATCTGACATATTTTGCTAGATCTCAATCCCAAGAGAATCAGATGAAATGCTCCTAACATTATCCAAACTGAGTCCCATATATGCAATTATGATACCAGGAGGATATCAGTAATCCTAATAGGGCTTTATGGATATAATTCTTAGATTACCACAAAAGGTTCATTAATCAAGGAACAAAGTTCCTTTAAAGATGTAGGACAGATGGGTTTAATAGCATGTCTGCAATTAAATAAAAGAATATTGTTCACAGTTGAAATGTACAGAGCGATAAAAATTAAATAGAAAAAAAAAAGAGAGATGAAAAATGCACTTACAAAAAACGTTGAGAAATTTTAGTGATTTATTTTACCAATCCTGACAAAAAAAAAAAAAAAAAAAAAAAAAAAAGATGGGGAATTTTACATTTACTACAAGAGGCATGAAGAAGGATGAAAAAATCATGTTCTTAGATTTTCAAGATATTTCATATCTGTTGAGTTTTTATTTTAAATTATTGTTCACATTGAGATATTCACAGACAAGTAATCTTGAATAGATTTTTCTTTTGAAGATTTTATAATTTTCTTAATATTATTTCATGTCATTCCTGCATATTTTCACAGTCACATTTCTAAAATCTTTGTAGCTCAAAGTTAGATACACTATGAACAAAATCATACATCAAAGTAAGTTTAGCCCAATCACATTTCCATTAAAGCCAGCAAGAACAGTAAAAGTATGAAGTGTTCCAAGCAGGTGTATACTGGATGAAAGGAAGCTCTCTCATGTATTTTTCACTACAGCTCAGTGTATAAATCACATACTACCACAAGTCAGAAATGGATGAAGTGAACACAGACAAAACTTATTTTGAAATTTCTCAGAGAATAAAGGAAATATTTTGTGCAAAAATGTGAGATTTTTTTTTTCATGGTTTTATGTCTTTGATTTCTGTTTTTTGTTTTGTTTTTATAAGCATACATAGGAGAAATCTGTAACATTAAATAAATCTCAACTTCAACACTTCTACCTGTGTGTCACCGCAGTTAACACACCTGCAGGTAATATAAAATCAAATAATTCAGAGTTACTCTGACTACTCTGTTAAGTTAATACAATATTTTGTTTTCTTGTTAATAGAGTACTTTAGAAAATTCTAAAGTCAGATATACTTTAAACAGTATCTATCTTCTTGTGACATATTCAAGAGAATAGTTACAGTAGGTACATACAGTACAATAGAGTAAGTAAATATTGAATAATGATAATGAGGGTATATTGTCTTAACATGTTGTTACATGGGCATTGTCTCATCTAAATGAACTATATTTTTCATGTCTTTTATATGCAGATATCAGGACAAATGCAGATTATCTTGGTGATCTATCTTAAATAAGATAAGGTCACAGTGGATAAATACTTTGCTATTTGTATTCCTTCTTCAAAAAACATGAAGAAACAAATAACCATTATACCTGTTTTTTGTTTTTTGTTTTTTTTTTTTTCAATCAAAACCCACTTTAAGTAAATGAGATACTCTTCATCTGTTATCGCGTTACTTTGGAATTTTATATCTAATTTAAAACTTCCTTATTATTATGCTACACATTTAATCAAATGCAGTTAAAATAACAAAATAAAACCTATTAATTTTTCTTTGCCACACAAGAACTGGAAATAGTCTGTAGACAGTGCATTTTTGTTATCTCTTATGGGCTATAAATTATTTACACAGTAATATATTGACAACTTCATGTAACTGAGCAAGCTTTCTTACAGGATTCTAACTCCTTTTCTAAGACACCTTGGAGTATACTTTCAAGGTGCTATGCAAGAGTTTTAGCCATATAATTCCCATAAAGATCTCTGAAGACCTCATAAGAACTTTCTGAACACCCATGCATGCAAACTCTTTTAAATAAATCCTTTATGTGATCAGTTACTGCAAAAGCTTCATAGATGAGATAGCATTTTCAAAGAAGTAAGATTCTGACTTGGCTTCATTTAAACTTTATGGTCTGACCTGGGGTTTTATTTAACCAAGTTTACTGGAAAATTGATCTGTAAAAATATTGCTCTAAAATAGTTGGAGTGTTGAATGATAAGTTCTAGTTTGCTTTTATTAATTCCTTAAACAAGCCACATTCTTGGTTGCAACACTTCTCAAGATAGAATAACAGCTTATGACATCATCACTGCCAACCTTCAGTTCTCCATATGTCCTTTTCTTTTAGATGACATTTTCAAAAAGGAAAGCCTAAAAGGCCATTCTGAGGTACTAAACACCGCTCCTTCTTTACAGATCAAAAGTCAGAATGAATTTTTTTCTCAGATTAAAACTACAATATTGCATCCTACTTATGTGGCTCATTTTCTGATCTGTACATAACTTTTTAGCAAAGAAAGGTATTGAATTTGCTTTCAAATGAAGTCTCTCAGTATCATCTACTAGATAAAATTCCCGATCTCTTTAACTATATGATAATTTTAATGCTGTGAAATCTCTTTTATTTAAATCTTTTTTTTATAATCTAATTTAACCTCTGTATATTTCATGTAGAGTCAACCTGCCACTGCACATAGTCTGTCACAAGTCCATGGGGGCAGATGGTATCCACCTGATGGTACAGAGGGCACTGGAAGAATTGATTGTGAAGACTATCATTTATTAGCCATCCTGGAGTCTGCTAAAAAGCAGTAAATTGCCTGTTGGAGACTAATGATAGCAATAGCTACCTGAGTAATATATATGGAATATTAAACACAAATGTCAGGTGAAAATGAAACCTATTTTGCTCTGTAATTGTTCCCAAAGGGTTTATCAGTATGGATGAGTTCTCTATTTGTCAGGGAGACAGAAATGAAGGATTGAGGTTAAGAATGGACAGGCAGGGAACCATGGCTTCTCTTACATCATGTTAGAATTTGACATTTTTTTCACCTCCATTTTTATTGTATCGTACTGTATTTCATTGTATTTTATATTCAGGTTATGATATGCAAACTTGTTATACTTCCAGTTGTGAATGTGGGTGCAAAATATTTCTGTATTTTTATTCACAAAGTTAGAAAATAACTAAGTAGACCTATCAACTCAAATGTACCTAATATTTCTTTTGAAAACAGCTTTTTTGATAATTTTTTAATTAATATTTTCATTAAATTCTCAGAAAATTTAGAACAAATTTGCTTTACACTTAAAATAATTTATTTGATTCATTTTTTCTTAGAGATGAGGAGAATAGTAAGTAGAAACAAAATGTTCCATCTAATGAGAATTGTTGTCCTGGTTGTTGGCATATAAGCCTTTAAAACCTCAATATTGAGAACATTTTATTCCTCTACATTTTAAAACATATTTTTAATTTTAGACAATATCCTTGCTTGACTCAGAAACAGTGATTTTAGCCTTTTAAATCACCTTAACTTCTTTATACTAACATGTATTTATTAGAACAAACACTATTTAGGGGTAAGTTTCTGTCCACAGTAAGCAGAAAAGCAGAAAATGTGGTATTGTAACAATATTTAGGGGTATGTTTACTGATCTGTGAAATATAAATTGTATCCAGGGAAAGGAAATCTTGCTTACATTACAAATAGTCAAGCATCTGAAAGACTGATCTACAGACCTTCTTATAGCAAATAAAGTGAGTAATCTCAGCAGAATAAAAAGCTCGTGTATCTATACATCAGGGTTTATATAATAGATGTCAGTTAATTTGTAGGTCACACTAGAAATGTGACATTATACTAGGATGGATCTCCGGGGAGAATATAAGCCATTAAGAAGGTTACTGCCTCAGCATTTTCTGCTTTAGATTAAATATTCTTCATGTGATACCTAAGAAAGTGATAGGACAGAGTAACTTCCATCAGAGATTATCAATGCTGAAATATATGATTGATAAGAGATACTAAAACTCAATTAGAGTTTTTTGTATCCTGTAAAGAGATTTTTTTTCTGAATAAAGACAAAGGAGCATGACCTTCAAAATGAATTGAGTGTTTTGTAATGCTGAAAAATAAATGAAACTGAAATTTTATCCTAAACTCATATAAAATCACAGTTATGAGAAATTCAATCCTTCACCAACTTTGTGACATGCTACCTACATCTCAGTCCTCAAATGAAAAAGTAATTGTTTCCCTTTTGACACACAGGATTATTTTAAATGTCTTTGATGCCAGTGAAGAAGAATAATGCAGCACATACAATGTATGGAAAAGGATGCAGAAGAGGATATTAAAATCAAGCTAAATTACCTTGGTTCAGAAGATAAAATGTTGTTGGGAAAGAATTTGATTGCCCCTTACCACAAGTAACTCAGTTTGGGAGAATTATATAATTTCTGGACGTGGTAATTCAGTCTCAGGCTATAGTAAAGTATGCTTGAAAAATGTGTGTTAGTCTGAGCCATTTTCTTCCATTCAGCCACAGTAGAATGTGCCTTATTATATAAAAAAAAAAATTAGGTGGTGAAGGAGGGAGTCTTTTAAAATGACTCTTTCAGGCTTCTTTCTGGAAAATGATTTTGGTTATTTATGAAACTTGAATACATCAAGGTGTTCATTGACAACTAACAGTTTTCTTGTGTCTGCACAAAGAGTTACAGCACAGTTACGCTGCTGGGGTTGATGGAAGTTCAGTCAAATACACGTTTGAAAGCAGAGGGGAGTGTTCCAGATATTAAATGTGAAAAACAGCAGAACATACAGAGTTTAGCCCAGAGTATAAGAAATTGAATCATTTCCCTCCTGTCCCCACTTGCTTGAGAATGTACAGATGTAAACTACATCAAAACTGGGGAAAAAGAAAAAAAGGGGGAGAGAGGGGAGGCTGGAATTAATGAACATCCATAATATTTCCAGATAAACGAACACCCACGTTTTAAGTTTTCATTTTTAAAGAGAAGAAAGTGGCACTTTTTAAACAGAGCTGAGAGAGCACCTGGTAATAAAACTTGTTTAAAAAAGTCAGTAATAAAAAAATCTTTTGAGTTGGGTGAGGCTTGCAAATCTTCAATGAAATAAAGTCAAGGAAATGGAAAGTTTGAAGTAAAAGGGAACAAATTAGTCCACTATCAGCAACACTAATAAAGCACTAAATCAGATGAAACAGTTATGAAGCTAGAGTATCTCAGTGGTAATTGGTCATCTGTAAGGATTAGGATGATGCTGGCAAGGGAATAAAATAAGAATTTTAAGTGAAAGATTTTTGGAAAGAAGAGGTTTGCAGATACCACTGGAAGAAAACTCCTTTCCAAACAAAATTCACATTTTCATGCAAAATCACTATTCTTTGTGGCAATAATATCTTCATGCTCTCTAAAGGAAATCTATAGTAGTTCTGTTGAATACTTGAGCTGGTTTGTGGGCATACAACTCTATCAGAGACCATTTCCATGTGTGCACTGTTCCCAGTGATGATTCTTTTTCACCATAAACGTCTGAGAATTTTTACATTGCTAGCACTTCAGGCTTGTAGAAGATTCTTCCACATACTTACGTCTCTTAATCCTTCATTAACTCTTCTCTTCAGCAAATGAATGAATAAATAAATTATATCTCTGTTTTCCCCCCTTCATCTAGAAAAACCAAAGACACTTCAGAGCTGATTAAGAAGGTATTTTATAACAGTCACTTTTCTGGTCTTGCTTATAGCATGGAATGCTGAAGGCAGAAGGTAAGCTAAAACCTATTAAAGATGCATCAAAGACAGATTTAAGTGTATGACTTCTGCAAAATAGTTGAACCCAGCTCAATCTATTTTCAGAATCACAGTTCTAAGCCAAATTTAGCTGCATATTGACAAAATTTTACTTGTGCTGCCTGTCTATAGAAAGAACTTGGATCAGATAGGGTGGGCTGCCTATGCAATCTGTCCCATGCAACCATGCTGCCAACTGTATTCAGCAGTCACATTTATTTCCATGAGAGTAAAAGGAACTTGGATTTAGCTTGTGTCTTTCCTTGTATGTGTGCAGGAAAGCATCCTTCTAAAAAAAAGACCCTCAAGTTGTGTGATATGCAAGGCACAGCAAAGCTAAAAAAGAAGCATAGGCAAGATAAAGCACAGAGAACTGCAGTGTTGATAACATAAATAAAACTATTTTTCTCCCTCACATTTGTTTCAAAGAAATCAGTAGATAATATTGCACTCAGGAAAAGTTAAAAGTAAATATTAAATTTGTTTTCCCTATTAGAATACAACATAAATTTTGCAGCTCCTGCTCTTATTTTTCTTCTACTTCCTTCAGTGGTTATCATTGCCATCTTAGAAACGTTTATCCATTTTTTTATTACTCGGTAGATTTCAGTGTCTTCTCATTTGATAGGAGTTTTTCCAGAGATTAGATGCTTTTCTGCAATGAAGTCTGCCTTATCCACTACTTTTGGATCTTTTTTACGTCTAGATCCCTTTGTGGTTACACCTTTTTACTGTAAAATTAATTATTCCTTCTCTCACCTTGATCTTTATGCAAATTTGCATCATATTTCTCTTTTTATTATCGTCAGTAGTATTTGTTTCCCACAATATCACTCTCACTATTAACTGAAGATGTATCTTTGAATGACATTCCAGGAACTGAATCTTGCAAATATTTTGTTTCCACTAGAATTTGCGTAGAATTTCTCACTTGTCTTGCACACATTCTTAACAAGTGGAAGAAAGGAAGTCTTTAGTAGTGATTTAAATGTTATAAGGGCTTAGTGATTAGCTTTAACGTAAGATAAAAAAAAACAATCATTAAATAGGAGTGAGGTTGTGATGCCCAGGACCCCATCCAACCTGGCCTTGAAATTCTCCTGAGATGTGGCATCCACTGTTTCTCTACACAATATGTTTCAATGACTCGCTACCTTCTAAGTAAAGAATCTCCTCCTCACATCTAATCAAAATCTCACTTCTTTCAGTTTAAAACTCTTCTCTTTAGTCACTATCAGACTCTTTAAATACTGAAATGCTACAATGAGATTGTCCCAAAACGTTCCCTATTCTGTTTAAACAACTTCAGCTCCAGTAGGAGAGGTGCTTCAGATTATGAGTAGGTGCAATCAAGAACACTCTTCTAGTGTTGAAAGGCACAATTTTATTACAAGAGTAAATGTAAGTCTTTATGAGGACGATATTTTCTGTCATGCATTATTAAAATCTGATTTTGGCCTTTCCAGCTGCAAATCTCAACTACATAAATTCTATCTTATAATTAATGTTAAAGTAAAAACAAACCAGTGGTGTATATTAATCTTCATTTTTCCATGTGCTCCACGTGTTATGCATAATTATATCAAAAAGTAATAAAACTTACAATAATAATGCAATAATATCTATGATCGAATATAATCTGCAAAATGGTTTTGCATTTTTGTCATCGTAGAATTGATTTTTAAATCTGAAATCAAGCTTTTATACTAAAGCATAGTTAGTAATTTTACAGTTATTAATTTTTGCTATATTTTTTTCTGATGTGACCACTCAGTTACTACTTATCTGTAGTAGCCAATGGCTGTTGAAGGTAACTCATAACATTTGTAATTACAAATTGTACAAAATTGAATTTTATCAGACTGTCACTAGAACTGTTATTCTGAAATAAACACTGTCTAACTTAAAATGAAAACTGCATTTTATCTGTTTCATTTTCTTATATTCAAATTACTTTCCTATACATTCAGATCTTCCATGATAGTTGCTCTATTTTTGCTTCTGCCATAAGCATTTCACTTCTTTATGTGCCACTAACATACCTATTGTTTGTCAACAGCATAAAATAGGTTCAAGACATTTCTCCAGTAACCTGAGATAGTACAAATATTCTGAATACCAAAAAGCAAACTCAGATGCCTATTGGATATAAAACTCTGTGGTGTATATATATATATACAAAGCTAGTGTGTTTTAAAAGGATTGGAGGACATGTCCTGTGAGGACAGGCTAAGGACACTTTGCCCAGTCTGGAGAAGAGTAGGCTGAGAGGCGACCTCATTGCTCTCTAAAACTTTCTGAGGAAAGGAAATGGAGAGGTCAGTACTGGTTTTTATTCCTAAGAACTGATGACACTCAGGAATGGCACAAAGCTGCACCTGCATTGTACCATCAGGATGGTCAAACATTGGAACTGATTTCCTAGACTGTTACATTTCCCATGCCTTCCAGTGTTCAACAATGTTTTGGGTTGGAAGGGACCTTTAAAAATCATCCAATTCCAATCTCCTTGCCATGGACCAGGATACCTCCCACTAGATCAAATTGTCTAGAAATATTATGATGGAGGCAAGAAAGACAGAAAAAATATAATGATATTTACATGTTTCTTTATTTTATGAGAAGGTATTGCAGCAAGCAGGTTCACTACCTCATCGTCGTCATGCACAAGGATTAATGAAGACCTGACTTTTAGCACAGTATCAGTTGAGTTGGAAGGGAAAAATTTGGAGACTGCTTCCTAAGGGAGTAGAGTTAAGTAAATGGGAATTAATTACAAGATTTTGTGTCAAAAACATGGAAAGGAGATATGCTCTGTAAGTCAAAATAACTCTGATGTGATAGTAAAGTGGTAGTGAATATTGACACTTAATAAGTGTAGAAAATCTTGTCACGATGCTATTCATCACTGGAATATATCACAGAATATTGAATAAACCGTTTCATGTGAAAATGTGTTCTAAAAAAATTGTAGTTTGCTTACTGAAATATTTTCAAAATCTATCAAGATTAAGCATGTATGTAATTTTAATTAATATTTTACACAATTTTAAAACACTGATGTAAAAATAGGCTTCTGTCTGTACTGAATGTTTTGGTTTAAATCTCCTTCCTCACAAAGTAAGATATAAAGAAGTTATTTGTGCCAAATATGTTTCTGTGTTTGGTTTAGGTTACATTTGTACTTTTAGTATTCTAGTAGACTAAAATAGGATGAAACGCATTTTATATATTAACATATGAGAGCTGCTCTGAAAGTAATGCTTCTTATTTTATTATGTTGGCCCGTGACGTCAGAGGCAGATGTTGGTGATGTGGCAATAGAAGTTAAATCTTCCCACCAATATTCCATTACATTTTGTTACTGTGTGACAGATGGCAGCAGAGGGGCAATCTGACAAATTGGTATTTGACATGGAAGTGCATATTAAGCAAAAGTTTGTAACTGAGTTATTTCATGTGGAAAAATTTGCACCTGTAGACTTATATTGCTTTCTGAATGTTTGTGAAGATCAAAGAATGTCTGTTAGCACTGTGAGGTGGTGGGTAGTACATTTCAGCAATGGTGTGGTCATAGCAGCTGTGAAACTGCAGGTCACCTCTGCTACTACTTATTGTTATGAATATGGCATGCAGCAACTTGTTCATCAGTGGTGAAAATGCACATCTAGTGGTGGTGACCATGCTGAAAAATAGGGTTTTGAAGCTGAGGATGTGCCCTGTCAAGTACTGGTATTGTGCCTTTTGTAACTGTTGTAGTTTCCATTGAAAAAAAAAAAAAAGGAGGCGTTACTTTTAGAGCAGACTATCATTTCCAAAATCAATTATATATATTTATACTTGTGAAGGATAATAGCTACCAAAATCTGGCCTTGAAACTAAACTCACAGATTATATTTTAATAGTACAGTAGGAGAAATGCATGCTATGCTGTTCTATAATCAGAAATTAATTTAAAAGGGATTAAGACTGGTGTGATATCCACCCAATGCAAGGAAAGCAAAGAAAAACAAGGCAAAGGAAAGCTTTTGAATATTAACTTAAAACCCATACAGCAAATTTCCACTAGTAAAGAGGGTCTCAGCATATTCACACAGAGCTTCTTTCACCATCAAGCAATAAAACACACTATGCAAGACATAAATCTTTAGTAGTGGCAGACTTCTACTTACATGGCGAGGAGTTATTATAAATCCATTTTCAACTTTAATTAAAGAACTTTTTCAACAACTTAAAAAAAATTAAAACTAGAACATGAAGTCTATTTTTCACCTAACATATATAAAACGTCATTTATTTGAGGAAAATAAATTTTAAAATTTGTATTTTTTAATCCTTGATAATATACAAGAATTAGAGCTTTTCAAATGACTCAAAATGTGGGATTTCAACTTATTTGTCTTCAGAGAACACATAGAATATTAAATGTTAAATACACTTCAAGAGTCTTACTCCCCTTGATTCAAAGTAGGATTATCAATACCTAAACCATTTCTGACAAGTAATAGGGTTTATGTAAATGCTATAAAATAATAATCTATTTTTGTACCCACTAGAAGTACTTTGGTAATGGTTAACAACTTTTCACAACCCCAAAAATGTAATATTCTTTCATCCATAGTGGATTCTTAGCTACAGAGAATAAGATTACTCATGAAGTCTGTGATATACCTAAAGACAATCTAACAATAAATAAGATGTATTAGTTCAGGCTTCACCTGAAGATATAAAGATTGTTATGTGTAACAAATTTAAATTATCTAAATCTCACATCTGAAAATATGATCCTATTCAAGTAGTGTCATGGGATTTGTTTTTGCTCCAGCAAAAACTGTACCCAGTTTTCTGTTTGGAAGAAAGTAAACATTTTTTTTTTCCTCTCAGACTTTATTACTATGGGCAGCTGTTTTCAGACTATCCAGCCCCTTGAAGTGGTAGATGGTGAGGCAGAGCATTATGAAGCCTCTGTAATCTATTATGAGAATCTGTGAGGTTTACATTCTTTGAACATTCAGAAGCCTATGGGGCTGGAGAGGTTTTATCTAAGGGTACTGATGTGTTCACAAAGACACTTTCAATAATTTACTTGTCTTTGCAGAAGTCCCAGCTTACTGACATGCTGTGATATTAAAATGTAGGCTTTGAATATTATGCTTAAGTTTTTAGGAATAAACACAAAATAATAACTGTAATTGATTGAGCTTCCATACTGACACCACTTTTATCAGAAAAAGTAAGTCTATATTTCATGCAACTACTCTATTGTGGTTTGGGCTGAGACCGTCTTAAGCTATTGTAAATGTATATCTTGGAACTGGTTCTTGGCATGTAGGTTACTTAGTTCACAAAATTAAGATCTCCAGCCGGGAAACTGGGTAGTTTCAAGTGTTCATTACCACCTTAATGGTTGTTGTCCAGATTCAATATACACTCTGAGGAAAAGCAAAAACTTCATTAAAGATTTGGTTGAACTGGTGGGTAGAGACAAACACTGGAGGGTCATATAAACCTGTGAAATCAGTAAATTTAAGCAAAACAGAAGCCAAGTTCAGATGAACAGGAGATTAATAGTAGCAGTGCATATTTTACTTTTTAGGAAGTAAAGTCATATGTTTAGTAAAATTGACATTAAAGTTTACTATAGTTTTAATTATTGCCTGGATACTGCAGTCAGGCTATACAGATATATATATATACTTAAATATATATATAATTGTGGAATTCCAGAATGGAACCTAAGGCTTTGAAAGTAGCTCTGATATTGCCTTTTTCTCTGTGACTTTTGGCAATCCCTTATTCTTCCAAAGGCATGCAGAAAGATCTCTCTTTATCTGTGCTATGAAATCTGAGGGGATTTATCTTCTAGAATTTACTATAATTACTTGTAATATACAAGTTTGTTTACAAATGCCTTCTAAAATATCATCCTTTAAAGGAGATGTTCTGACAATCTCCATTTTTAGCAATATTTATATTTTTATGTTTTATACACGGGTACTTAGGAGGCTGTAAAAATTACTTCAGTAAGATTGAATAGTTACCTGCAAATATTCATTATTTCTTTTGTAGCTTTTGTACCTTTTATAGTATAGTTGTCAAACCTTCATACATGGGAATGGCATGCATTTTTACTACATAAAATGTGTGCCTGTCCAAATACATTTAAGAATGCTCTATTTGAATAGTTCAAACCTGTTAAATTTTTTCTTCCTTTTCCAACATCAGTTTTACCAATACAAAAAGATTTATTCACCAAAAGAATTGCTGATGATATAAAATATAACTTCCTAAAAAGTTTGCAATGGAGTATTTTGTTTCAGCATCTGTTAAACATAAGTGCAGAATTTCAAGCATACAGGGTCGTGCAATTTTTCCTTGCGGAAGACATCAGTCATGAAAAAGCGAGATAGAATTAGAGTTAGCCTTCCTTGGCTTACAGTGCACCTAACTTAGGCATGCATGACCCATTGCCATCATTACTGTACTCATGCCAGCTGGTTCTGATTATTAAGAAAACAGCATTGCATGTTACGTGTTGAACATATAACAATAAACTACTGTCATATGAATGGAACACTTTAGCTTCTTAGGGATATAAATATACACGTAATACATATAAGGTGTATATGTATATGTATATATCTCCAACTTCATGGAGAACAAATAAAAGCTCATCAAGTACACCACAAATAAAACCTGGATAGGGAACATACTCCTACTCTTTTTTTTTTTTTTTTTTTTTTTTTTTTTTTTTTTTTTTTTAAGGGAAGTGAATATTTTACCCTTCTTACTCCACTCAAGTGAGCTGATTCCAAGAACATATACTTCTGAATAGTTCAGGGAATTTTTTGTCACGTTATATGTTCTCACCCTGTCCTGACGTCACTGACTGAGTTATACTTAAGAGTTGGGGAAAATAGTCAAAATCTTTGATAAATAGGATTTACCATCTCCTCCTCACTGGTTTTAAACCATGCACCGTGAAAAACTTGGACACATAGCAAATAATAAACTGTTTTAATATTTCCATCAGGGAATAATAAAATCAAGTAAGTATAAAAAACATACCCTTTAGCATATGAAAGAATAGAAGCTTGTGAAATTTCACAATATGCAGTAGATACCTCATTCTGAGTACATTCACATACTGACAGAACAATGCATGCCAAATAAAACTCTCATGAAGCTTGGAACCCAGTAAGACACTGTAATAAAAATCTGGGATACAACTTCCTGAAGTGAGGTTAGAAACATCACGTTCTACTAGGAATTATGGAAGAATAAAGTCCCTGGAAAAGGATATCTAGATTTCGAGGGAAGTGGTTGAAATAGAAGCCTCATTTGGCATGAGTCTAAGTCTTACTGATTTCATTGACTCCTACGTGATTTTATCCAGCCAAGACATAGGGCGTGGATGCATCTTGAAGATGGAGAAAAAAAAAAAAAAAAAAAAAAAAAAATTGCAAGGAAGATTTTGCAGTACATTGAAAGAATATCAACATTCCAATTTGCAAAGTGCATGTACACATTTCTGCAGTATTTTTTGCCACAATGAGCTCTGGGCCGTTTATATCAAAATCTTGAAACCCTTGTGGATGAAACACTTGTTTGGTAAACATAATATTCCAGAAAAGGAAAAATATATATGTAATGATCATTAATGTGATCTTGATAATTTTAGCTAAAATTACTATAAAAACTGCAAAGGGATGCAGTATCAGGTTGTAAGCTTGGTAACATTAATTCCACATATTGCGCTAAACCTATAGCTTTACAGAATAAACCAGTATCCAGAGGAAGATGAAGATGAAGGCAGCTTAAAAATTATTTGTGAATTCCTATGATCTATGGGATGTTCCTATGTCTCACCATGTCTGTATCGTCAAAGACATTACAGGCTGATAGTTTTTCTGTAACCTGAACTTCTAGGATAGAATTTCAGAGCTCAAGAGTGAAGGTTTGTATTCTGCAGTAACGTGAACTCTGGAGCTAAAAGGCTTATGTCTATCCCTTAACCTGGACTTCACATCTAAGCATCCTGTTAATTATTCTGACTTTCTTAAATTTCTGAGGCCAGAGGGAACTATTTTAATAATATTATTGGCCCGAAGTTAAGTGCAGGTTATATAGCTTAATCCACTGATTCTTATAACAACTCTAAGAATTTATTTTCAAACTAGAATACTTCAGAAAGATTAGTGCTAGTCTGAAGACTCAACAATAAGACAGAAAAGGAATCAGAGACTGAAAGGTAGGGAAATATAGTATATATTTTGGTAAGAATACATGACTGTGTTCTCATAATCATTTGGATTTCCATCAAAACAGCATGTTATTGCTAATAGGACTTTGGACCACTTAATTCCAGAATATGCTGTTCACACACTGGTGGATTACTGAAGCAAGCACATTACTAGTTACTGCATATCACGGGAGAAACAGGCAGGAAGAGATTGTTAAGATACTTGCAAACAGCATTTTGCAAGCTACAGCATCTCACTCATCCTGCATTCCCAACCAGGCTTAGACCCAGTCTGAAGCAGCATCTGCCTAAGAAGTTTGTGTACGGTGAAAAACTTAGACTTGCTGAATAGTGCCTTCTGGCATTATAGATCTTGTTAGCAGAAGCACAGTATCACAGTAGCTACATGGCTCCTCTCAACACAGCACCCTTACCTCAATGTGGTGTAATTTCATTCCAGGGTCAAGTTCTGTTGCTCAACCTGTTCCTGATGGAAACCTTGGTTGGGAAGGGAAGGGAGAGGTGGGGAGGGAAGGGGAGGAGAGGGGAGATCCAGTAAATCTTTTGTTTTGTGTTCATAAAATCACAGAATCACAAAAATGGCTTGAATTGAAAGGGACCTTTAAGATTATCTATTTCCAACCCCCCTGCTATAGGCAGGGACCCCCCCCTCTAGACCAGGTTGCTCAAAGCCTCATCCAGCCTGGTCTTGAATGTTTCCAGAGAGAGAATGTCCACAACCTCACTGGACAACATGTTCCAGTGTCTCATCATCCTCACAGTAAAGAATTTCCTCCTAATATCTAGTCTAAATCTATCCTCTTCTAGTTTAAAAACATTTCCCCTTGTCCTGTCACCACATGCCCTTCTAAAAAGTCCCTCCCCAGTTTTCCTCTAGGCCCCCTTTAGATACTGGAAGGCTGCTATAATGTCCCCCTGAAGCCTTCACTTTAGGTTGAAGAACCCCAGCTCTCTCAATCTGTCCTCAGAGGGGAGGCTCCATGACATAAGAAGCTGAAGTTCATGACGCTACTGTCTTAACCACTTATTGATTTTCTTAATTTTATCAGTGTTTTCCCTCCCTATTCCCCTAATCAGGAGGTTTGATGAGAAGACTATCTATGCTCCTGAGTTCTTCTCTGCTGCTCCCAACTTCTTGTAGTCCCTCCTGATATTCTTGAGTTTGCTCACAGCTGTGTCACTGGTTCCTATGTGAAACGGCAGCAGGAGGTAGTAGTCTACAAGATGTACAAATTCTGGCAACCTCTCCGTCACATCCTTGTTGCAGGTCCCTGACAAGCAGCAGACCTCTCAAGGTAGTAGGTTATGATGACAAATGGGTGCCTTTGTACCCCTCAGAAGACAATTGCCTACCACTGTCACCCATTGCTTTTTCTTAGTTGCAGTAGTTGTTATGCAACAGGGAACAGGTCTGGCTGCTTTACTCACTCTGACGAATTACCTGTTCCTGTTTATTTTTCCTTCTCAGTCTGCAGAACTGTGAAGCAGAGGCACAGTTCTGCAGAGGCACCTCAGCCTTTGGGGCAGGCTTCTTCCTCTTGTTAGTCTTTCTCATGGCAATTTGCCATTTTTCTCTGTTATAATGGAGAAAGTGAAGAGGACTCCTGAGAATACAATCTTGTATTTTGAACACAGATATAGATAACATAAAATACCAGTAAGAAATATCAATTATGTGATCTGTAAATACAGTGGTATGTTGAAGATTATAAACAAGTTGATTTGCTGAAGAAAACAGTATTGAATACTGCAGCATGCCCTCTAGTGAAGTTGAGACTCATGGTTGCAGCATACACTTTAGCTCTCTATCGTTTGTTAGAAGCTGTGCTGTGTAGAGGGAAAGAAATTATTTCACTACCCTGTACATCCTGCAACTGCTTCTTTAGTCTAGGGTATAAGCTCCTTACTTGCATTCCATATTTTAATTGCAAGTCCAGATGGCATTTTTTTTAATGAATTAGAAAGATCTGAAACAAGGAAAAAGCTACAGCCTCAAATGGAGAGAAAAATGTAGCAGAAGAAAGGCAGCATAGGTTTCTACATTCCATTTCCATATGCGTTACATGCACTCCATATATAACACTTCTGGTGCTGCCAATAAGAAGTTTAAAGAGGATTTACAATTTACTAAATGTCTGGCCTCACATCTTAGCCTCAGGGATGTCAGTAAGAATTGTACCATGGGATTTAATTCTGCCTCAGTTTCTTACAATAAAGTCACTAAAGCTACTCACTATGTATGAACCTAAATCTACCTCCAGAACCCTTATTGTTGTTATACTTAGGCTATCAGCAAACAGAGATATGGAGTGTTTGTATGTCTCCATGATAACTCTTATAGCTAGTAGGCTATCTAGAATTTTCTTCAAAATGCTTGCTCACTCTCTTCAACATTTTCATCAAGACTAAGGAACAATAGGAGCAATCTCTTTTAAACGCGACTATACAATTGACAATCTGATAGAAGTAATTCAGTGCCTGTTTGTTGCTATATGATATGCTTAAAGAAACACTTGAAAAACTGTTCAATGTAGATGAGGGCTGATTTGTAAATGGATCATCACCCTGAGTTCTTTGAGGAGAAATAACTATTCTAGATTTTCCAGCAGAGTTAGGGTTTTTTTTCGCATGTTACTCGGAGCCAGAAAACGTGAGGGGTTTCCATTTATTTTTGTGTCATGCTCCTGCACTTGGAATCCTTAGTAACTACTGAACTAGAGCTTGTCTAAGTAAAGCTTAAAAACCTGTCACATTTGAACGTGACTTAATGATTTTAGAGAAGAGGACCTTGAGAACAGTCAAGTGGAAATCTCTGGGAAAACCCTCCTTATCATGTCATGTTTAGAGATTAATTCAGTGCTGTTAGCACATATGTCTCAGAGTGTAACTGCTGTATCGCAACCTTGAGAAAAGTAAACCATGGAGAAATGTCTTCTCTGGATGAGATAATAGGTCTTTAAAGAGGCTTAATAGGCATTTCTAGTGATACTGCATTAAATTCCAGAAAAATAGTTGACTGATCATGTTTTATACCCTGTTCAGTGAAGAGGATCTAATTTTAATCTCTTAAATTACAATATCTAAATTCTTTTTGTAGCTAATTTTTAGTTCCTTTCTTTCTGATACTTTTTTTTTTTCAAAATCTGACTCAGAATTTTTCAGAAGATAGAGATAAAATGAAATATCAGTTTTCCTGCAGATACTTTCAAATGATACATGACAAAAAAAGATGGTTAAACTTAGCTACAGTTTGTTTGCCTGTTTGTTTGGTTTTTTTTCCTCATGTAAGGATTTTAACAAAAAACCTGTTTCATTCTTTATAAATATTATCCAAGCATATATATCAGATAAGTTCAAAATTTAATTACAAAAAATAGAGCCCTCAAATTATCACCGATTGGATATTGGAAATGCATAGTAGGAAGATTAATATTATCCTACTCAACAAAAAGCATAATTGTAGAAATTTATTGTAGTTTTCATTATTTATACTGTTACTCAAAGCAAAAACTAAATAAAATAGCTCTGAATGGTGCAGCAGGATAGGCTCTTCTCCATGAAAACGGCCTGCTTTTATTATCTAGTGTCTTTATAATATGATGCCAGTGTACCATTGAATATCTATCATCCAGACAAAGTACATTCTAGGACTCAGAGAACAGGCTACCATCTATCCTCTCAAGCTTATTTCTTGGAAGTGATTTTGAGGCCCATGAAATTGAACTAAGCTGAAAGACAAAGCTAACACAGCTAATTCACCTCAGCAAAAACACATAAATAATTTTATCAACATTTTCTCATTATGAAGTGTGACTGGGAAGACTTAGTTTGAACCAGAGACCATTAAAGTCATACAAAGAAAGATTTTTATCAACTTTCTGGATTTCAGAACAATCCTGTGAGACTTAAAGAAAAAGTGAAATTATCAGGTATATCTGGAAGTTTTTATTAATAATACACTTTTTTAATAATACAAGAACAGAAACAATTAAATAGAGAGATAGCTTAAAAGCATTTTGACATAGGTGATTACTGACTTAGGGAATTCATAAATAAATCTTAATTGACTCCAAGACACAGATATTCAAAAGGGAAGAAAAAAATAAAGGGAAAAAAAAAAAGGATTTGATATTTATTTTGATTTTAATAGTTCATTTTCTGCAATCCATCAATATCAGTTTTTCTTTCAGACTGAAAAATCTCATTCTAAAGACTTTCTTTTGTGTGTTTGATGGTGTGAATATTACTGCTGACTCTCTTTGTTCTAAGATTATCTGCCATTTTTCAACTTACTACTTATTAAGAATACGTAAAATTGCCTCAAGCCTTTTTCTATACTGTAGGTTATAGTCTGCATAATCTTTTTATACCATGGGAATTAAGAAAAAGAACAGTTTAACTTATGAGTCCATATGCATATAGTTATTGACAGAAGACCAGTTCTTTGTTGGTTATATGAGATGCAGAAGAGGACTGCTGGTTTGGAACATCATATTCTGCCTCTGCAAAATATATTTATATGCAGGATTATGTAGCTTTAAATACGAGACTAGAAGCAGTCTATTCTCTGCAAAAATACATAATTCATATTTCTACTATCAAATATTCAAAGTGGAACAAAATTTTAAAGATAGATTTTTGTGAAATAAAATCCTAAAGAGATATTTGATTTATACTTCTCATTTGACTCTGCTTTTGCTATAGATAACTGTTTCTAAAGGAAATAAAGAAACTAAGAGTTTGAGCTTGATGGAAACTGAAAAAAATGAGTTCTTTCACTCAGTCTTCACAGCTGTTCAGGCTCCTCATGCCTCTCTTATCCCTGAACTTCTAAATGGGGGTTAGGAGAGCAAAATCCTTCCCAGTGTAAGAGCAGAGCAAGATCGAGATCACCTCATGAGGCTGAATGTGTACAAGTCTATAGGGCCAGACAACATGCATCACAGCATTCTGAAGGAACTGGATGATGTGAGTGCCAAGCCACTCTACATCATATTTGAAAAATTATGACTGTCAGGCAAAGTCTCCAATGACTAGAAAAAGGGAAACATCACTCCCATATTCAAGAGAGAAAGGCAGACTGGGAAAACTACAGGCCAGTGAGCCTCATGTGTGTGGACACGGTACTCCAAATAGGACCTCACAAGGGCAGAATAGAGTGGGCACACAAGAATCTAATGAAGTTTCACAAGTCCAAGAGTAGGGTATTGCACTTAAAACGAGGCAATCTAGGGTGTAAATACAGACCTGGAGAAGAACTCATTGAGAGCAGCCCTATGGAAAAGGACTTGGGAGTCCTGATGGACGAAAAGCTGGACATGAGCCAGCAGTGTGCTCTTGTAGCCCAGATGCCTAAGTGCATCCTGGGCTGCCTCAAAGCAGTGGGGAGGCAGACAAGAGAGGGAGGTGATTGTTCCTCTCTATTCTGCCCTTGTGAGGCTCCATGTAGAGTACTATCTTCATGTCTAGGTCCCCCAGCATCAGAAGGATGCAGAGCTTTTGGAGCAGGTCCAGAAGAGGGGCACAAAGGTGATTGAAGGGCTGGAACACCTCTCCTATTGCAAAAGTTGAGGGTGTTGGGCTTGTTTAAGAAGAGAAGGCTCCAGGAAGACCTCATTACAGACTTCTAGTACCTGAAGGGAGCTTATAAGCAGTAGGTAAATCAACTTATTACATGGTCTCCTAGTAATGGGACAAGGTGGAATGGTTTTAAACTAAAGGAGAGGAGATTTAGGTTAGGTAATAGGAAGAAATTTTTTGCTCAGAGGGTGGTGAGGCCATGACAGCTTTTAATGTGTTTGTTTGTTTGTTTGTTTGTTCGTTTGTTTTTCCCTTCTATGTTAACATTTTATTATTTTTAGCTCTCTGAACTTGAAAAAAATGACAATTATGCTCCAGGCCATAGGCAGCATGGACTGTCCAGAGTAAACAGGGATGAATGGTGTGTGGCATGAACCCTTCCAAATGGAAATCTCAAGTTTGGAGTTCTAGATGTAGCAGTAGGGTGGCTTTCCCTTTAGTTAACTACAATGAGATCTGAGGATGACCCATAAAATCATGGACATCTACCATGGGAATCAATTCAGGTATTAGAAAAAACAGATATTTATGTGGAGGTTGGATATTCAAAATCTCTTTGCAATCAGGTGGAAGTAATAATACAGTGACTACAACTCATCTGCCATGCAGATTTTCTTTAAGGTGATCCAGTTTGCTCTGGATCCTAAGCACCTAAAATTTAAAGAAATGAAGTGAAGCCCAAAAATTTCTTTTTCATATGGACGACAGTACTGAGCAAGAAACATGATAGTCTGTTTTCCACATTCAGCTGGGTTGCTAGTGCCAGTAACTTTTAAACAATTGAGGAAAGAAATACAGAAGAAGCTTGCAAGCAGTATTCATTTACTAAACTACAAAAAAGGGACCACGAAATACCGTCAGTATGTCTCTATATAGGGAATTCCATGGCCATTTGTAGATTTCCTAATAAAGCCTCAAGAGCGTTATCCTTAAATGCAAAAGGGATAAAACATTTTGTCTGTAGTCATACGTCCATTAGGCTGAAAAATTAGAAATTCATCTTGTTGTTTATAAATCCTCAAAATTCAAACCTGAATTTTGTTTAAATAGGTCAATAAAATCTTCAGCAAGCAACTAGAATGAATCTTGTGATGGTAGATGCTGCTTCTGTGGCTGCAGCATTGCTTACATTCTTGCCTTACTTTTTAAAACACTGCTTTAACATCTGGATTAAGGGTTACAGAGAAGGTAATGTTTCTGTTTTCCCTGTATTGTGATATTCACCTACAGAAAAACTCACTGATTTAGTTTGGAAAAGAAAATATAGCAGTATAGATGATAGCTTTCCCTTCAGTCAACTTCAGTAAGAACTGAGGATGACACATAAAATCAAGGGCTTCTACTCTAGGAATTGTTTCAAGTATAAGAAAATAATATAGTTGTTCACATGAGGGTTTGGTATCCAAAATCCCTTTGCATTCAGGTTTGCAATCAATCTTATAGCAGTGTTTTACTTCTGTTTTCCTGATATATTTGTTTAACCTCTTGTAGATAATTAACATTTCTTTCCAAATGGCTAACTTGAAATAGAAACAGCCACTTGGAGTGAGAATAAGGTAACCTCAGAAAAACAAGTTTGTTTTTGTTGCCTTTTTTTGTTGTTGTTTTTTTCTTGAACTACAATTACAAGAAAAACATTCACAATTGGCAAATTCTACTGTCTTTATCTAGAACAGTACAAGTAAAATTCTGTAGAGTGCATTAATAAATTGCATTTATGATAAGTGAGTAGCTGACATTAAGAAATTCAATCCAGCCACAGAAACCCCTGTTTTATATTTCATTTAATAGACAGCAATCAAATAAAGAAAAAAAATTATCACCATCTAAATCAATGTTGTATGTAGGAACGAGCAGAGATAATTTCTTAATTGGTGAGAAATTTAAACAACCCTAAAAAAAGCAATTAACTGTCTTTGAGTAGGATTTTTTTAAATATATTTATCTCCTTGAACAGTGATGTGATGACACATAATTCTCAATACAATGTTTACATCAGAAGTTAGCCAGAAACACAAGAAATATCAAAATTTTTATGAGGTGATAACATTTTAGAAGATATAGCTATGTTTATCATCTAGGGGATTTGATTTTTTTGCTTTTCTCTTCCCAAATCAAATATGTACAATCATACTAAAACTTTGATGGTTTATATTAACTTATTTAACAGTAATGAAGACTTGCTTTTTCCAGCTGAAATCAATCAGGCATTGACGCCAGATGTATTTTCAAGCGATAGAAATATGGTAATAAGAATTCAAAAAAGCATGAATTGATTAAATAAAATACAAAAGAAATCTTACAATAAAATTAAAATTTCTTGGACAACATTTCCAGCACCATATCAACTTACTTGTAGATACTTTAGTCAAATTTCATAGATTTTACAATTACTTCCAGAAGGCTTCCTGACATGTTTCAGATCTGTATGTAAAACTCATAATATCACCTCTGTGAGAAAGAGCCAATGAAAGTATTCTAGCAAACAAAATAGATAATGGCATCCATGGTAATTGTTTCCCAGATTTTGTAATTCCAAAATCTAAGTACCTGTTTAAGAACACATGCCTTCAGATACATCCAACAGAAACATTTGGATTTCCTTCACTTCCCTTTTCATTCCTGTTGCAAATATACACATAGGAAAATTAAATTGATAAAATTTGACAACTTGAAAATAATGTGAAGACTCCACAGTTTTTTTAATCTAGAAAATATATCTTAAAAATAATGATAATGAAAAAATAAAGCACAGAAGAAGCACTTTTTCTTTGTACTAATCAAGAAAGATTTTAGGAGAGATCTCAGTCTAGGAAAGATCTATACATGTTCACCTGAGTTTGATACTGAATTGAAGTACCAGGTGATGTTTCCAGTTAGACACTTGGATTAGCTGTGCATTATTTTCAATATTCCAACAAACAAATTTGGAAATGCAAAATCATGTCAAAAATAGCCAGCAACTTCATAGAATGCATAATAGTAATCAGATATTGAAATATTTCATCATAACTTGGAGGCCTTCTTTTTGAAGCCAATTTCAAAGAATTGTTTCTCTCTTCCTTTAAAATAAATTGTTTCCGCATACATCCAGCCATTTTTATCTTAGATAAATTGTTGGTAATATCCTCAGTGAAATATTTTACACCATGATAATCTTATATACTTAAAGTTTAACATGACCTTTCTAGACAACTTCAGGATGCACCTGGAATGTATAGCAAGTACTACAAGACATATAATCTTATTTTCCAATTTGAAAAATGAAAGATGAACTTTTGGTATGCTAATGAGAATGTTATATACTGTTGTGGTTTAATATGGCAGGCAGCTAACCACAGAGCCATACACTCACTCCTCTCACCCAGTGGGACTGAAGACAGAATCAGAAAAATAAAAAAATTGTGAATAATTGAATATCACAGAAAAGGAAAGGAAAATAATAAAAATGAGAAAAGAATATACAAAACAAAAAATGCAAAATGCAATTGCTCAACACTCCTTGACCAATTCCCAGCCAGTACAAATAAACAGCAGCAGCCCCCATGCCAATCAACTCCTCTCAATGTTATTTGTTCAGGATGATATCATATGGTATGAGACATCTCTTTGGCCTATTTGGGTCAGCTGTCCTTGCTTTGTCTCCCATAGTCTCCTCACCAACAGAGAGTATGGGAAGATAAAAATTCCTGAGTTAGTGTAAGTACTGCTCAGAAACCACTAAAAGATCAGTGTGTAACCAAAAGTATTCTCATTGTCAGTTCAAAACACGGCTTACACTTCACAATTTGTTAATTAGATATTTGCATCAGGGTTCTGATATTTCTGGTGTTTAGAAATACGTTCATCATTTATTGCCTTAATAATATAATACCTTTCTGTTACTTCCATAGAAACAGTAGATACAACAGAATACATTTGGAATTAACCCAATCAATAACATTGGCAAAGCACTCTCCGAATATTTTTTGTCATTTCTATCATATATTTTTGTAGGGACTAATATAGCATCATATATCAGATGAATTTCTTTACAGTATTGCATATGTTATTTTCAAATGCCCACTTATGAAATGTAAAGTTCTGTTAGAATGCACTGTTGGGTGTTTTTCATTAAGTGCAGAAGTGCTTCCAAATTAATAATCAAGAGCTGCTTCTATTCTCAGTTTTCTGTGTTTAATAGCTAGTATCTCATTTAAGGATGGAGATTTTAAAATGCTCTAGAGAGCCTTAAAGTTTTACAAGGCCAAAAGCAGCAGACACAGAAGTACTCAGCAGGTCTTGTCACTATGAAATGAGGAAAGTGACTGTCAAACACTTTCTATATGCCACTAAAGGGATCTGCCTTTCACTTGGTTTCCATCCTCCAGTTTAAATGGATTAACAAGAAGAGGATGATGGAAAACTACAGAGGTGGCCTCCCAGAGAACCTATACAGTAGGATTCTGGGCACTTTTCCAGTCTGAAATATGAGGACTGCTCTGAAACTAATGCCTCCTATTTTGTGATATTGGCCCACAATCTAAGAGGAGGATGGATGTTGGTGGTAGGCATTGCATTTTAGCAGCACCAGCAGCAACTGATGCAGATTTTTGCAGGAGCAAGCATGCAAGCTCTTCATTGCTGGTAAAAATACATAGCTAATGGTGGTTACTATGCTGAAAATATATATATATTTTTTGTAGCTGAGAACTTGCTCTGTTAAATAATGTCATTATTCTCACTGTATCTGATTATTGTAGTTACCATGGAAGTAAACAGGAGGCATTACTTTTGGAGCAACCTGCACAGATTTTAGAAGAAATAGGAACTTGCAGCAATCAATGAAGACAGTGAAATTTGAGCAAAATATCATTTACTGAAGGGTGATATAAGAAATGAAAGCTTTAAGTATTAATGTGAGAAAAGTACTCTTCCTAGCTCTTTTCCTTTTTGAGAGAGACTTTGCCAAACAGGAACTTAAGATTTTTGCATCTGAAACTTACTTGCAGGGATGGCAACATAATTTGGGTAAGTGGTATACACCTGCATGTCAATAATGAAAAATATAGCTGTTTATTTACTTATTTAAACTGAAACATTATGAAGAAACAATAAGTAAGCATTTCTAAGTAGCATTCTCATGGTAACTAAAGTTGAAATCTCACTGAACATGCCTATACTTTGTTCTAGAGGCAGAACAAAGACAGTCTTGAAGTCTGAAATCATCTGCTATACAGAAAGCAAATCTGGATAAGACTTAGAAGATCAGGAATTACCTAACATTGAAAACTGGCAGAACAATCAGGCTCAGGTGATGATGATCAGAAGCATAAATTCCAGCTAGAGACCACCAATTAGCATTCTATCCCAGGTGTCAATACTATATCAATTTCTGTTGAATATCCTCAGTTATGATCTCAGTGATGGGGAAGAGTGAAACTGCAGCAAGTTTGCTGATGATAGAAAACCAGGAGGATTGGTTGTGATGACAGAGGGTTATTCTGTCATCCAGAGGGACCTTAACGGTCTGGAAGAATGGACTGAAAAGATGTGGTGGTTTAACATTGGTAGGTAGTTCGGTAACACTACATTGTTCTCACTTCCCCTCCTCAATAGAACAGGGTGAGAAAATAAGATGAAAAAAGCTTGTGGGTTGAGATAAGGATGGGGACTTCAATCACTAGTTACCTTGTTGGCGATGCAGATAATGCAGATAATGCAGATTAAAAGAATGTATTGAATATAGACTGGAGCAGTAAGAACTAAAAGCAAACAAAAATACCTTCTCCCTTTCCACTTCCTTTTACCTCCTCTTCTGTACGGATATTTTTTTTATCTTCCCTCTTTTTTCATTTCCATATTTACTTATTTCCTCAGAAATATGTCAAATATACCTAGTCAGTGAAGTCAGTCTATATTTTGGCACCTTGAGAGAAAAAAAAAAAAAACAAAAACAACTGTGAAGCTGTTCAAGGGGAAGAAGGGATACAGGGGGAAGTTACACAGATAACTGGTAGCATACCTTCTATTCCAGCCTTCAAATAAAATGCCATTAATTTATATTTCTGGATGAGTCATGTTCTTTTTGTTGTTGTTGTTGTTCTTGAGATTACATTGACTCTGAAATGTAAAATTTTGCCATGTTATAGTGTAAGTTTTTTGTTGCTGTTGTTTCTTATCATATTTGCCTTTGTTGTCATCTCAAGTTGAAAGGACTTAGCTAAAAGTAACTATTTGAAATAAGGACTAAGGCTTTCAAATCCACAGTGAAAGCATGGTTTCATTCCTCACAATTTTTGTGGCTGATATTAAGTATAATGTACTAATGTCTGTCAGAACTAAAAAGTGTATTCCTTATTGAAAATCTTTTTTTATGAGATTCACAATAGTGCTTAGCTGGAAAAACAACAACAGTGAAACACCACTTTTTTAAAATATTCTACAATTAAAGCAATAATGTCTAGTACAGTGTCTAGAAATAAGATGTCCTTCAAGTCTATAAAACAAAATCTTCTGACTTGCTCAACTACTTAGGGTGAAATAAATCCTCAGCAATGCATTCTATTTTCATCATCTGCTCTTATACTACAAGTTGTTGAAGGCATCCTTTGACATACCACAGTGCTCTTCATTAGATAGATATTGTTCTAGTTGTGTATCTACTCATATTTTCTCTGCGTTACATTGTTGTCATACTTATATTCCATATTGTTGCCTAACTCCTCTTCATCTTCACCTTGACCACAGAAGAAGTCATTGTGTGCATGAAAAATTGCAATATCTTATGGATGCTAGAAAACACTGTGTTACAAATTGTATCTCTATCTTAAAGGGGTTTTTGTTTCCAATATCTTAATTACAAGGTATTAAGCAAACCTGCTTCTTTTCCAAATATGCTTATTTCTATATTTTTCTTTAAGTGGCTGTAAAATTTCTGTACTTCATGAATGAATGTTCTACAGATGCAAAGTCAATGGAAATAGAATTTTGAATTTAATAGGTAAATTTTTCATCTTGAATTTGCAAAAACTTATTATGAATACCTTGAGGATGTGTACTACACATACTTTTCATTTATATGGCTAGCATGCAGAAACCTTTTAATAAAAATATGTTCCAAATCGACCATTATGTCTGAAGCAAATAATCACCTATGTCTTGAAGTTGCTTTCTTGTGGATCACAGGAAATGCGACCCCTGCAATCTCCAAGATATGTAAGGAAAGTGATAATAATAATTCATTAGAGTTCTTCAGCTACCAGAGATGAAGCTGGAGAATATGTTATTATGTGAAAACATATATTGAAAGTGACCTAGTGCTAAAATAAAACATAAAACACAGTTTTTTTTTCTCTTTATTTTGTTTGTTTGCTTTTGTGTTTCTGTAAAATAAATGGTTACAAACTTACAGTGATATTATTTGTTACAATAAGCAAGACTGCCTTCTAAAATTCTCTGTTTCCTTTTAAAAATTTTAAATTACAAATTTTGAAAAGAATTGCATGCACCCAAGCGCTTAAAGTGTGCAAGCTCTTTTTCATATCAGAACATGTGTCTATATTAGCACATCTGTGTTAAAAATATTGCTCTGCTGAGTACTGACAGTACGAGTCATCACAATCCCAGCTATATGTATATGTTCCAACTCTAACAGTTAAGGTGTATTTTATTTATTTGTTTATTTATTTATTTTCCTTTGATGTTCCTTGAATTCTTATTTCTATCTTAGATGGAGTAAAGGTAAGAGACCATAATTAACTCAATCTTTGATTTCCAGTTGTATCTTTGGAATATGTCATTGCAGTTTGAGTAGCAGCTTCCTCAGAGCCAGGAAGTGAATGGGGATATGCGGTTAAAATATAATCCAGTGCACTGATGCCCACACTAGCTCTCATTTTCATCTACTCCAAAATAAAATCCAAAACAGTGGAGAAGATTGTGACTCTTCAAGACAGTTCGTTATCCTTTACATATGAAGTTACTAACATGAATGAACTATACGCAGACTGTAGATAAGCACATCTAAAGTAAACATATGAGTTCAGGCTATGCATTCTTCTATGAAATTCAACAATCTGCAAATGCAGCATTTTGACTAAAGAGCTCTGCGCACAAGGATGATTGTAAATAAATACTTAGACACTTCATTTTTAGGATTTTAAATAAACATTTTAAAGTACTGCATTATTCATCATTACTTCTTAAAATATTTAAAATATTTGAAAAAATAAGGCACTGTGTAAAAAATAAGATTCAACTTGGGATATATATGCAATGAGAATAGAAAACATATAGAAATCATTGTGCCCCAAGCACAAGATGGGAAAAAACAAAACAAAACAAAAAAACTACTTGCACTATTTCATTGTACTTTCCAAAAGTTGTCATAATATCACTTTAACTGTACAGTGAAGATTAAATTATCTGATGAATTCTATAACACAGAAGCAGTTGTAGATCTTGGTAATGCTATGGAGGGAAACCTAACTGAAATTTATGAGACTGAAGAGAACATATTAATATCTTTCTCCAGTAGTCAAGGATATAACAAACTTATTAGGACTAAATCAGTGTGCTTTACACATTGACTGTGGAATACGAAATCACAGTCACTTGGTCTTTATGTTCTCTGTGTCAACTTAAAATGTCTTCTAAAAATGTTTGGAAGAGAAAACTGAAATAGATGATTTGATTTTCATGGCAAGTGAAATTCTGTGAAGTGTATTGTGGTCTGTAACACACAGATGTTCCTGGTTTAATTAAGTACTAAAAAATATTCAATTCCCTCCCTATCCCCTCTGTTTTTACTACTGTCACACCTGACAAACATGCATATGCACACAGAGAACCTCCTGATTCCTAAACCAAAAGGAATGCAGATTTATCCGTTACTATTAAAGGATAAAATAGAGCAACGTGTATTTATATATAAATATGCTGTTTCTATGGAACATGGGTATCAATACATAGGTGTGTATAAAACATACTTTGATAAAAGTCCATATTCTATCTGGTGAGAGAACAAGCAACATGATAAATATATTATTAATTTAACAATATGATAGTGGAAGAGTGGAAGATACTGGTGAATGCAGTAAGTGAACTGATAACAGAGAGACAAAAAATATTAGGGTTTTATAAAAAAGGAGAATATCGGTCTGTAATTAAGGCAAGTGACGACTGTAGCATGAAATTCATGACATCTAAGATGACCAGAGGTACTTCCTACACTCTATTTGCTTAGAAAGATCTATACTCCACAGCTTACATCTGAAAGCTATATAAACAAGGTTACTTCTTCAACATTTGAGAACTTTTAACATTCGCAACAATTTGTGGATGAGATCAGAACAGGTTTTTGTTGTTGTTTTCTTTTTTGTGGTTTGGAATTGTTTTTTTTTTTTTCTGCTTGCTAAGCTGGTAGATTTGATTTGCTTTTCAAACTCTGCTGTACATTCACCACTCTCATCGGAAAACTTCACTTTTTAAAGTGCAAATATGTTTAAACGTTTTAGAAGGCTGTAAGTAGGTTGTTAAAAATAGACGACGCAACAAAATGAACTGGACACATCATGCTATTTCAATGATCTCACACTCAACAAAGAACACAGGTTTGAAATTCAGAAAAAAAAATAGATGATAGATAAGATTCTCCATTTCAGTTTTCAAGGAGTCGTATATTAAACAGATTAGGGATTTAGTATCACAGATGTTTTATATAGAAACTTTCATGATATTATAGCAGCATTATATATGAATTTCTCTATGCTGAATAATTTAACAGTTTACAAATTATTGGCAGTAAAAGCAGTTTATAAATTCTAATAGTAATTCTTACCCCCGTGTGTACCATTGTGCCCATTTCAAAATCTTACCTTTTGAAAGATATTCAGTGCATAATACCTGCACTGGCTATAAGGACTGAAGTTGATGTATGTATAATTGACCAGTTACTTCTTAACAGAAAATATTTTGCTGATCACTATCAGTTCTTAGAATTAGTAGAAGAAGTGGTGCTAAAAAGTGTAGAAAGTCATGGTAAATCTGAGTTATTGATGAGTTTTGCTTTCAGAGTCTAAGATGTTTTGCTAGAAAAACTTGCACTAACTTCAAAGTTTACTTTTTTGCCTCTACTTTTGCCAAGATTCTTCAACTAAAAGTGAAATTTCAGTCTCAGGACACTAAGCCAACAAAATCCTGCTTTTCTCTGAAAATAGATTTCAGCAGTAAGCTAAAGCTGATAAGATTAAGCAGTTTTTCAGATGATGGTCGCAGTGGTAAATAAAAAACAAGAAATAACATAAAAAAGTCAAGACTTGCTGGAGACTATGGCAAAGCAGATAATGCTACTAAACATATTTTCCCATACTCTGAAATTCAATGAAATGCATATGAGGAAGCAGAGTAAGTAAAATTTTCTGATCATGTTAATATTTAAAATTAGACATTTGGAAGGTTTGTTGTTCCATGCAGTTTCCTTACAGATAAATGTTTGTTTGCCTATTTGTTTGTTTGTTTGTTTGTTTACTGATAGATTAATGAACTGCTGGTAATCTAGTTATTAATACTGTTAGGTTAGGAAAAGATGTAAGACTTATGTATAGCAACTGCTCTGTTTAAATATTACATAAGTTTTATTCAATTTATCTGAAAAAGAAAACTAGTGAGTATGTAAGTTGAAAGACAACCTCTGCAGTCAATAAATAATTAATGTATTATTCACAAGTAGTTTGAAAAAAAAGAAGAATGTTAAACTGACTGAAAGAACTTTATCTGCAGCTGAAGCAAATAATCATTTATTTTAAAACACATCATTTACCTTCAAAGTCTAAGTTTCTTTTTTCATGGAAAATTGATTTTCAAAGGAATTGTCTTCAGTGGAACACAAATCCTGGAAATTCAACAATTTCCCATTACCTTTATTCTGAATACCTTACCTCTCAACTCTCTGAGCATCCACAGTCAAAGTCATGCAGGAGCAGGGGATGAGAAACTGGGCACTCCAGGCTCATTGTCACAAAAACCCAGGACTTTCCAAATGTGCCGGGTGACTTACTGGGTGATTTACTGGTGATCTGGAAGTCGTCGTGGGACTTTCCATGTTTCTAGACAATATCTTTCATAGATTTTGAAGATAACTAGTAATCTAGAGGCCCACTCTTTAATAGAGTAGATCACAATCTAAGAACTTAGATTTTCAGGTTTCATTAGGACAGTTTTTGTG
Source organism: Meleagris gallopavo (assembly GCF_905368555.1). NCBI lineage: Eukaryota > Metazoa > Chordata > Aves > Galliformes > Phasianidae > Meleagris > Meleagris gallopavo. The sequence goes on from NC_139404.1 coordinate 40,937,813, forward strand.
TAATTCACTTTGAATAGCATAATTCAATGCTTGCTTTCCATAGCTCACTAAGAGAAGACTTTTGCATTTTTTCTTGGTAAAATATGGAATCTAGTTTTTTAGTATTTTTTGTTTTCCTCTGCAATTGGAATTTTGAGTTCCATTATTTCTTATCTGAACACATAACAAATCTATATGCAAATATTTAAAATGGATAGCAAAAAAGAGCCTTTAATACCAGTGAAGTTTCATGGCACCTTTATAAATAATAAAATGTTCCTCAAATACTTTCAATAAAATAATACAATTGTGTTATATTTAAAATATAAGAGACTATATTCTATATAAATCAAAAGTAAATGTTGCCTCCTAATCCTAATCTATAACAAATGAATCAAATTTTGATCTTTCATTGGAACTGAAGTGCAAAATTGGAGTAATTATTCTGACGACAAACTTAGATCACTATTTAAAAAAAGCTTGAATTTGACCAAAAGAGGAAAGATGAAAAAATACATACCTTCTAAAAATGTAGTAATTGATAGAAAAGCTATCAAGAAGCTATAGAGTGTTTCAGAGAATTAGCTATAGAAGCTACAGAGTGTTTCAGAGAATTAGGTACAACTTTGGTCTCATAGTAAAGGATCTGTGATCAGTTCACACTTAATGGACCAATTGTGAATTGTTAGAAAAGGCTGATCAAACAGCAGAAATAATTTCTATGAGCCTACAGTTCATTAGCATGACAATAGTATTTCAGATAAATTAATCGTAAAAGGAAGCCAGATATTAATAGATATATTTACATCTGTTGCAAGCATGGTACAAATAATGAATTAGCAAACAAAGTGAAAAAATCCTCTGGTCTTTTGAACCGACTCTTCACTAGACAAGAAAGACAGTTTCCTCTGTAATGCCAAGAAAGGAGAAATAGAATCTGTCAGTCATTAAAATGCAAGGTATATAGCACTGTGGCTTTCTGAAGATGAAACTGGATTTCTCTGTCTGGGCTCTTCTGATTCCTTTTTATTCCACAAAGCAAATTGCTTTGCCATAACTTAGTATTTAACAGGAAAGGATTCAGCTGGCACTAGTATTGCTAAAAGATTATTAGGAACCATACAATGCATTTTTTACTGAAAAATGTGTATTGGAAGACTATTGTGTTTTTTTTTTGTTTGTTTGTTTGTTTTTTAATACATAAATAATTTCCCAAATATTTTTTGCAAGTTTATCTTCTCATTTATTTTTATTTTATTTCATATTTTATTTTATTTTATTTTATATTTTATTTTATTTTCCCCTGCTTTGGAATGCCTGGTAGTCCTTTTCATTCTTTTTTTTTCCTTTTGAACTTTTCACATTTATTGACAGTTGCTTTATTTATTGGAAACAAAAATGTTGGGAACTGGAGATTACTGCATTTGTGATAGAAACTTGCAGAAGAACTTTTATATATATATATAGATATATAGATATATAGATATATAGAAATATATATCTTTGCCTTCATTTGATCTAGTATTCTCAAGAATGTTAGACTCTATTTCAAGCCTGACAAGTATATTGTCATTTGCTTTTTACTGTCCATTTATCTAATAAACTAAAATCCTCTCTGATGTTATACATTCTGAACTGGCATTCTATATATTCAAGAATATTGATGGAGAAACTGTATCAATAATCTTTTCCAGCTGCTCCCTAGTCCATCCTAAGAGCCAGCAGAAAATCAAAGACTGCAAAAGTCCAGATGAGCGTAGAGAGACAATGTTAGAAGGGGAACCCAAATTATAGACTCCTGAGCAGACACCTTGTACAGGACCCTATCAGAGCTATCTCGAGTGCCTCATCCTCCACATTCAAATGTGAAACCATTATCATGAATCACTGAGAACTGTTCTCAGATTCTCCTTTCAGACTAAAGTAAGGCTCTTACCCAAGCCTGTGGGCGACATGAGAGGAAGAAGAAAATAATTTGAGATGTTACAGAGTTTGCTAAGTATTTATGGGAAGAACCAAAGACAATAGGAAGGACTTTAGGTGAATTGTGGAAGAGCAAGTGTTGCAAATAGAAAAAAAGTCCATTCACGTGGAAGCATCGAATTACAGAATCACAGAAACACCAAGGTTAGAAAAAACCTCCAAGATTATCTAGACCAACATCCACTTACTAGCAATATAATTCCACTAAATCATTTCTCTTAGTACCACACTGAAATGCTTCTTGAACACCTCCAGGGACAGTGACTGCACCACCTCCCTGGGCAACCTCCTTCAGCTCCTGACCATTCTTTCAGAGAAGGAGTTTTTCCTAATATCCAACTTGAGTCTCCTCTGGTGCAACTTAAGGTCATTCCCTCTTGTCCTGTAGCTAATTATGTGGGAGAAGTGGCTGACCTTCACCTTGCCTCCACCTCCTTTCAGGGAGTTGTAGAGAGCAATAATGTCTCCCCTAGCCTCCTCATCTACAGATTAAAAAGTCCCAGTTCCCTCAGCCGCCCCCCTTAAGACCTGTGTTCCAGACCACTCATCAGCTTCAATGCCCTTCTCTGGACATGTTCCAGAGCCTCAATGTCTTTCTTGTAGTGAGATGCCCAAAACTAAACACAGTGCTCAAAGTGCAGCCTCACCACAGCTGAGTACAGGAGGATGATTGCTTCCCTGCTCCTGCTAGCTACACTATTTCTTGTATGAGCCAGAATGCCATTGGCCTTCTTGGTTACCTAGGCACACTGCTGGCTCATGTTTAGCTGAGCATCAGTTAACATCTCCAGGTCCATTTCTCCACACAGATTTCCAGCCACTCTATCCTAAGCCTGTAGCATTGACTGGGGTTGTTGTTGCCAAAGTGCAGGACCCAGCACTTGATCTTGTTGACCAAGTTGTTAATCCCACTGGCTTCAGCTCACATTTCTCTGTAGGGCCTTCCTACCCCCGGGAAGATTGACACTTCCTCCAAGCTATGTGCCATTTGCAAACTTCTTGAACGTGCACTCAGTCCCCAAATCCATGTCATCAATAAAGATACTAAACAGAACAACCTCCAGTATTAACACTTGGCAAACATCACTCATGACCGGATACCAGCTGGGTTTTATTCCATTCACCACCATTCTCTGGGCCCAGCCTTCAAGCTAGCTCTTTACCCAGCATTGCCTAGAGGGTAGGCTCACCTGGTAGTGTTCTGTGTCTGATAACCACAGTCTGTTCTGTCCTCTTATTTTCCAGGGACTCTTTACTACAAGAATATGTGTGTATGGGATTTGTAGTGTCAGCAAATGTGGTGGTGCAAGTGGCTATGAGATCACTAGGGAAGATCAAGCCAGACAATCCAACATACAGGTGAAATGACCTGGTATCAAGAGGTGTCTGTGTGGGTCTAATGGACAGCTTAGATTTTGAGAGTGACTATTGTCTCTAAGGTCAAGGTCAGGTGGACACCTATGAGATCAGGAGAATCCCAGCCAACTTTGGAGGTGTGTTTAAGTATGCACACACACACACACAAGAGAGATAATGTTTACCAGCAGCTGGAGTGGAGATATGGCCCTAAAGACTCATGTGTCCATGTATCATCAACTGGGGAGACTGATTCAGGGACATCTACTGGGGATGCTGATTGAGCTCCACTGCTGGAGCCCCTCACTTTGTACATCTGTACACACATACTCTCCTGTTCTGATGAAGAGATGAGCAGGATAACACCTCTGGTGATGCAATAACTCTGCTGTGTGTCTGTATGTTACGTAGCCAGCGTACATATACATATGTATATGTATGCATGTATACGCATATACGTATGTATATGTACGCATGTGTTGCATATGTGTGTGCACACTTGCATCTGCATGTGCACTGGGAATTCATGCTCAGCCTCATTAATGATAGCACCTGAAGAATGAAGCTCTGCCAACCTCACCTATCTCAGGCTTCCACATAATTTCAGTAAGAGATGAAAGTAACTTGCTACAAGTAGATGTATTTTTTTGTGGAATACTCCTTAATTTGTGCAGTCAAATGCCAATAAAACACTTTGTTTGTTAAAAAAATAAAACGAAGCTGCCATATATTGAACACTCACTCCCAAGGAAATTTTTCAGTTACTGGTTTCTGTCTTTTTATTTCACATTCAACAGGGATAAGGGAAATGCTTTAAAAACAAGACACCTTGTTTGTGCTGGATGTAAAAGCCAGTGAAATGGTTTTCATTCATAGTAGAGAATTCAAGGGTTTTAGAGAATGTAAGGTCTATTTATTGCAGGAACAATATGTACCTTTTTTGGAGGTTTATATAATTGTAAACGCAAATGTTATTATGACTATTAGAGTGAATGGACTTTGAGGCGAGTATCTAATTAGCCACATGAACTTTCAAATAGATATAAACCAGGAATGTCAAACAAGAATGTGACTACTCCAGCTCTGAAGACACCTAAATCTATAAATGTAGAATCCTATTTATTCTGAATCTTTCCAAGATGTGTAAAATTTTCAACTTACACATCCCAGAATCACCCTTACACTTTTTTGAACTTCATCAATTTGATCTCCTTCCTATTATTTCAGAGAGATCTTTAAATGTATCTTAGATGAAACCTGCTGATGTCAATTTGAGTTAATTTTAATGAGGATAAGACATTACCTAGGTTTAGTTACACAGTTCCTTCTGAAACAAGGAGTAGCCTGACTCTTACAAGATGCTTTACACTCCCAAACTTACGTTCCATCTTTTTAATTCACATTTTTGTACAAATCATAGTCTTCAGTTTCCTCTCCTACTTGATTATTCATCATCTACTTTTTTTACTGCTTGGCTTCTGTTTCAGAGTTCAGAACGTATTTGATCTTAGAATGATGAGAAAAAATATGAAAGCTTTCAGCTTTTTAAGAGATTTATAGAAATATCTCAAATAATGATAGTAAAACAGTTACGGGGAATGAAGCTAAGTGACACTTGTACATGATAACTGAACTTTTATATTATAATGTAGAATAAAGTTATCTGTTAATATATTAAGTATCAATTTTTTACTTTTCTACTATGATAATTATTATGTAATCGTAGTATGATTTGGGGTCACAGAAATCTGTTCATTACAACTTGCAGAAATTTGCATTGTACGTATATGTCAGCTGCCTGAGCCAGAGGATATGTAAGTTATAATAATCACTAGGCTGTTCCTAAGTCAGTAATAACAACAATAATTTCAGTTTCATTTATATCTTTGAATATCTCTAATAACTAATCACAATGCAGTAAAATATTACAAATGTATAATTAATAACAATTTATTTTTATTAAGATACACTTTAAATTGATACGTTATTCTGCAAAATTTACTCAGTTCTGATAGAAGTACAGTGTATGTATTTATTTCTGTATGCCAATTGCTACCTAACTATGCAGAGTAACAAATAACATTTGAAGATATAAGCATATAAATATTAAGTCAACTATTAGCTTTATGACATAATTCTACATAAGTTGAGAAAATGAACTCTAAATCATAGCATAGACTTCTGTCTATGAAAGAAAGTACACACAACCAAAAAGAAAACAGAAGTGGTAGGTGCCTCCAATCGTGCAGTTGGCTGTTGCAGAAAATACAGGAAGTATCTTTTATGTTTATCTAGGCAACATAAAACAAGTAATGATCATACGATTGCAGCAAGGAAGGCAATGTAAGCAAAAATAAATTGCTGTATTTGTACAGCAATTGTACAAATACCAACACTGTAACTGATTGCTTACGACAATTACTGAGTTTTTAAGTGTAGGTTATATATAACGTTAAAAATGGCGTAAGCAGATCTTGATCAAGAGAGTAGTTGGAAAGTCTAAGTGACACATTGAAATGCTTTCTGTCTACTCTGATTCTATATCCCCTACTGAATAGTAGATTTGCCTGTTACATATATGACTCAAAACGTGGCAAAATGTGGCAAACATAAGTCTGATCTTTTGACTTTATGACTTCAACAGTGATGTCAATGAACAGTTAGCATCCAGTTTTCAGCACTCTATGAAGAACAGCTGTCTAGGAAATAGGGCTGGTAGTGAAAACTGCTGTTTTTGTCTATTTGTTTTTGTTTAAATGGAAGACTTGTAACTCCTTTGAAACTCTTACAAAAATGACAAATAATTCTCAAAAAATGTGAAGTTGTGTATGAGGTAGACATAGCATATGTTCTTAAACAGAAAATATCAAAGTAGAATATACAAGATTTGTGACACTTTGATTTAATGCTGAAATACAAATTTTTGTCAAATTCACTACTTCACTGACTGAAAATGTGAGATGAGTACCAGACTATCTTCTTTGTAAGATCTTTAGAATTTTATTAGACCAGTAAAGTGTCATAGTTTGAAGGCTGTCGTTGCTTCAGCCTTCAAACCCGCTTAGTTTTTCTTTAAAAAAAAAATAAAAAAATAAAAAAAATTAAACCAGTATTTTTCTTTTTAAACAAACTTTCATTCTGTACCAAATAAAATATAACTTAGAGAAGCTGAAGTTCGTTACTAAAACTATTTTATCTTTATCAGCTGGAGTTGCAATCTCATCAAAGAACAGCATCATTTGTTTAAAGATTTATTTTCATAGGGTAGAAGATGCACTAACAACTCCAGCTGCACTGGGAGCATTTATATTATCATTGCCAAGCAACAGGCAGTCAACAGCACATCACTGGAACAGGCCATACAGCAGAAATGTGCACAGCTGCTGCTTCTTACTGACTTCCCACTGTTTAGGGCATCCCACAGCCAAAGCCAACCACCATGAAAATAATTAAATGTGAATATGTGACAGGCCTCATGAGAGACTTAGAGACGTGGCATGATCCCTATTCAAAAAGCATGTGAGATGGTTGAAGGAATCTTATGTTTGAAGAAAATCTTATGGACCATTAAGTTTCAACATTGAAGATTTAATGTATAATATACCTTTATACCATCTGGATATTCATTTCTAAGTTTTTGAAACCACTAAGATCTAAATAAAGTTGAACTTTTTATTTCCAGGCAGAGTTCAAGAAAGTGCCATACTGAAAAAAAGACTTTACTGTATTCCACAAAAAAGTCACACATTCTTTTATCAAAACACTAACAGTTTAAACACTGACAAACTTAGATATGGGAGATATAGTATCTCTTATTAAACCAAAGTATATAACTACAGAAAACAGACAAATGAGATGCACAAATCTCTCTAATGAATCATATGTATGCAATGAAAAAAAAAAAAAAAGGTGTTGTTAAAGATCAAGCTACTTCTGTTATCAGCCCAGAGTATGGAGAAGGGGCTGAAATCAGTAAATGCCCCCCAGCAGGAATTCAAAACACGGAGGAGGTATTTGCTCAGATGTATAGATAAGAAACTGCTTCCAGTTTCTCCATTTATGTGTGGGCCCTATGTAAGATATTATGCAACAGTGAAAGTAACACTTGATACTATTTTTTGTTGTTTCTGTTTAATTAAAAGATTATAGGAGAAAATTACTCCATATAAATCAACTAATTAAACTTTCAATAGTGCCAACATTATACTACTTCAGTTCTATGATTCTATAATACAAATTTCTAGGTAAGTTACAGTAAATTAACATATAACTCACGTTCTCTGTTCCACCACTTGCCTTAGCTTCATAGATCCCTGTGGCCAGATCACTGGTATCAGTAACTATGTGCATGGCAGTTACTCAGGGTAAATACAGAAATGTATGAACGTGTGTCAGAAATCAGATAAAAGACCAGATCAAACAGGAACCATCTTCTTCCAGATTCCCATTTGTATCATAAGAATTTAAAATACTATTCAAAATGTCCAGAACAAAATACAGTTGTCTTTATGCCATTGTGATAAGGCAACCACATAGAGGCAGCCAGCTGTTACTCTGTCCTTAGGTATGCTTATAGGCATGTTAAAGGAACATAGCTTCTGATGGAAACTTCTGACAGAAGCCTCTCCTTTCACTTTTCATCTTGTCTTGCTGGTAAGTTCAGTTTTCAAGTACTTTTCAAAGAATGTCCGTGGCTTGGGGTAAAGGCATGTTTGGCAACAGGTTTATTGCAGATCAAAATTGAAGTGAATAAATATCTTTGAGACTCTTGCCAGCTGGCTCAACTGGTAACAATCTCAAGGTCACACAAGGAAACAATCTGGAGCCAGGTGGATTGAGATCAGAAGGGTGCAAAGGCCGTTTTACACTTCCATTCCTAAGCTGCTGTTTGTGGACCTTGGCAAAATGTAGCTGACAGCTAGGAAATGTATATATTTCTTGCCAGTTCAGCCAAAGTGAGGCCAATTTTTGGGAGGCCTATGAGAATCCCATTGCAAAGTTTTATTGTCATAATTTACAAGGTGCCTGCACAGCAAGTGCAGCCAAAGGATGATGATTCAGCCTGTGACAGATGTAAGAGTCCTGGAAACACAGAGGTGTTCCAGCCAAAAAGGCACGTGTGCTATTCATAGCATATGTTTCATGAAATGTAATGTCTTCTTGTGTTCTGCTTCAGTGGTGGGTAAATGAGGAAAAGGAGGTGAGAAAGCTGGGAAAGAAAAATCAAGCTGTAAAGGTGTTAAAATTAAGTATTAGGAAAAAAAATAACAAACAACTGGGAAGCCTGGGAGTCTTCTTTGTTGTTCTTGCTCTTCTCCCAACATACATGTACTCTACTTTTCCCCAACAAAATTCTTATTCTAGCTTCAACCTGTTGATAAAAATTCTAACTGAAGAACTGAGTCCGGGTGAAGAAAGCAAACAGACAATCCATAAGTGTCAAATCTTTTGGCTGATCTGGGCTGTACTGAGTAAGGAGGAACTGTCTTGGGACACATACATGTAGGTTGCTCTGAAAGTAATGCTTCCTTTTTATACCCATGGGAACTTCAACAGATACAATGAACACAGTAACTCTGCTTGAACACCATGTCCTAGCCAGGGTTGCCACACACTGAATCAGGTTGCTTGGGGCTCCATCCAGCCTTCTTTGGGTAGTCTGTTCCAATGCCTCATAAACCTTCTAGTAAAATATTTCCTCCTAAAATATAATCTAAATCTCCTCTTCTTAAGTCATTCCCGCCTGTCCTTTCTCTATCAGGCTCTGTAAGAAAGCTAGTCTCCTTTTTAAGTATTGAAAGGCTGCAACGAGCTCTCTTTGGAACCTTCTCTTTTCCACATAGAACAAACCCAGTTCCTACAGCCTGTCTTCTTAGGATTGTGAAGAAAACTTGCTATTACAGAATGTGGGTTGATGCATCAGAGTGTCAAGATCTGATAACCTTGAAGCTTTCTGAAATGCTGAGTTTAAACAAGAGATTTCAGATAATGTATTGATACAATAAGAAAGAAAAACTTCAAACTTATGTGAAGTGCTATGTGAAAGGCTTCTAGGTATCACTGTCAGGATGCTTCATATTCTATTTATTTTTTTTCTGCAGAATAATTAGATTTTTTTTTAAATAAATCTTTTAATAAATTACCTACTAACAGAAGCAGAATCTTGTAGCATTATAGCTGATTAAAACTTGAAAGAACAATGAGATGAATTAAATTTATCTTACCAATTTAAACTTCAAAGAGCTTATGGTGAGGAAGAACAGTTTTATGGCCTACTAATTAACAAAACTGAGGTTGAAAATACATAATTGTTCTCAGAGTAATCCTGCTGGGCTACTTTCAATTAACTAAGCCTCGCAAACATGCTTTTCTAATTTATAATAGGTAGGCAGAATCTTGTATGAGACATTATTTCTAGCTGATATTGGCTGAGAGTGATGGAAATTATGGATTGTTCAACAGAAATGATGTCCTTCTGCAGGGAACAACAGATGTAAAGACAAATATTTGATTTGAGTGGAACTTTTAGAGCCTGGCTTGATAAAACATTTAAAACAGCTATAATTTAGAAAGCATCAGAACAACACAGAAATTTCAGAAGAAACAAATCTTATGTAATCCTACTGAAATTAAAAGTAAAAAAAAAAAAAAAAGAAGAGAAAAAGAAAAAAGAAAAGGACTTTGAGAGCTATCAGCAGGGTGGGATGCCAATGGTATTTACAACAGATGCAGAGCAGCATCACACTAGAAAATAGGAAGGTCAGTCATTCATGACATTCGTGTTGGATATTGGCAAGACTTTGGTGACATTACACACAACCAATTACAAAGTTATACAGGATGCATCAAAAAGGTTTTGTTTGTGTGTGGAATTTATAACTCTTCTTTATATTTTTTTTTCCTTTTCCCAGGGATGGAAACAAAGAGCTTCCAAATTTTCTAGCATCCTGATGGCAAACAGAAGCTGGTAATATTTATAGTTTTCTTATAATAAACATATCTGACAATTTGAATACCAGTAAGATGGAAAGCACTCTCCCTATTACAAAATTTTGTCCGTCAGTGATATAACATGGGATTGCATTCTAGTGAGATCCTTCAGTCTACTCTACAAGGTGTTGGCTATAATGAAGCACATTTGAAATGTCTTACAGCAATGTGTGTTGCATGAAGATCAAGAGGAGCTACAAGTCTTAGCAAAGTTTCAAACTTACAAAAACACTGACATAAGTGAAAGCTGGTGGGAAGAGCCATGATGAATAGTTCTGGGTGCTTCAGCAGGGACAGGCAGAGCAGACAATTTGGGAGGATGCCAGTGTGTATGAGGGAATGGCCGGTCTGTGGACCTCACAGCTGGTGATGAAAAGGTTGAGATCCTCTGTGTAAGACGAGCAAATAAAGTGAATGTCACTGGGGGGCTCCACTACGGCCAACCCAGACGAGATGTTGACATCAATGAATTATTACTTAAGAAATTATTTAAGACACCTCTAGATTAGCCACCCTTGTCCTTACGGAAGAATCCAACTTCCCATGTGATAACTGGGAATATCATATTTGATACAAACAGGTCCAGGAAATTCCGAAGTCACTTTGATAATAGCTTTCTGATAAAGGAAATGAGGGAGCCAACAAGGAAAAATGCAATCCTAGATTTGTTGCTTGTATACAGAGAAGTTCTCATGGGTGAAGTGGGAACTGATAGTTATATTGGCTATAGTGACTATGAAATAGTCATGTTTAAAATCTGTGGTGAGAGAGGGAAAGATGCCACAAACTGAATGTGTGGAGAGTAGAATTCAGGCTGCACAGGTGATGAATTAGTAAGGTTCCTGTTGCCTGGAAGCTGGCAAACAATGTTCCAGTTTTCAAGAAGGGCAAGAAAGGATACCCTGGGAATTACAGATCAGCAATCTAAATTCAGGGTCTGATAAAATCAAAGAGATTATTCTAGAAGTTATTGAAAAACACTTGAAAGACAATGCAGCTATTCATCACAGCCAACACAAGTTCAAGAGGTAAAAGTCCTATTTAACAAACTTAATTTAATTTTCTTTTATGACAAATTTATCCATCCAGTAGAACAAGAGAAGCACACTGATGTAATTTTTAAGATTTCAGCAAAGATTCTGGCACTGTTTCTTGCAATATCCTTCTGGACAAAACATCTGTCATACAGCTAGACAAATGAGTAATGCAGTGTTTGAACAATTGGTTGTTGGGCTGGGCTCAGAGGGTTATCGTAAATGGACTTACATCAGGCTAGTGGCCATTGGGGTTCCCCAGAATAATATTTTATAAATAATATAACATCAGAATAATATTTTAAAATAATATAATAATATAAATATAAATAATAATATTTTATAAAATATTTTCTTTGTTTATAAGGAGTGTATAATAATCTATATTAAAAAAAAATTCTCTTTTCTCTTATTTCCTGTAGAGTAAAGTAGTGTCAGACTTCTTCCTTGAATATCCCTTTTACATCCTGGTAAAACAACCCTGGCAGTGCTTCCTTCAGCTAAGGACTACACTGAATTATTCATGGGAAAGCCATGTGTCTCATGAACTGAATTTTTTCCAAGATTCATGTCTCCTTTCCCTTTGCGTTCCATTTGTACTTACACTACACATTCAAATGGCAGACATAAACAGATTGGATGTACATTTTTTCATGTTCAAATCAATGTAGCCTATATCATGGAATTTTGTTTGGACAATCTTTTTTTTTTCCCCCCAAAGTGTTTTTACAGCACTGATTTCTTCAGATGTAGAGGGCCACCAGAGTTTGTATTGCCATCTCTTTTATGAGACCTATTAAAAACCACACGTACTTGTGGGAATACAAGAAAGAATATTCAGAGCAGAAATTGTGGAGCAAGATAAATGGCATGAGAAAGGAATGCTGAAAACCAAGGATACCTCCAGAAGAAGAAAAACAAAGTCAAGTAAGCTGTGTGATGGCTGTGTGGCAAGAAACCTAATTGGAGGAAAGGTGCATGGCTAGGAACAACTAATGACTCTGATTGGATAAATTCCTGCATGCAAGGTTAAGGAATGTTTGTGGAATGTTTCATTGACATGTAAAAGTGGGTGGAAAAGGTAAAGAGAAAACTTGTGAATGTATATAAGGGATGTTTGAAGCTACAATAAATAATTTGGATTGTTCACATCTGAGTCTGTGCCTCAGATTCTGCATATCCTTACACAGTTGTTTCTTATAATTCCTGCTGTTAAAATACTTATCACAGGTATAATCTTCCATGGAAATTTTTTATTTCTCATAAGCAAGGACATAAAACACTTGAGCATTAATCTTCATACTTAGCTAAGAATATAGAAGAATTTTCTTACAAGGCAACTCTGCACCTCCAGCACATTGTTCTAATACTTCCCTGCTCTGGCACTTGTGCAGTCTTTTACTGAAATCAGCAACGTGCCATAAAATATACTGATGATTGCCAGATTGATTTTCTAGTTAGAGCAGTGAATCAGCTCACTGAGGGCCCAGCATGCATTGGATCCAGCACAAGAAAAGTGTCAAGAACATGTATCTGGAGGCAAGAAAGGGAGTCAGTAAAGAGGAATCCGGTCAGGCAAGATGTCTTTTGGCAGTGGTGAGCTATTGGATTGTTTCAGCTGTGGTACATAATCTGATACATAATACAGTTTCCAGTCTTCAAATTGTTAAATGGCAATTGATAATTATGAACATTGTCTCCAGTTTGAAGTCTTAAATTGGCTAGGTTCTGTGAGATGATCAAGGTCCAAAACATTGGACCTCTCTTCAATTCTAGTTGATATTCTGAGAGATTTGATGATACCTTCTGTTCTTCCTTTCTTAATTATGTACCTTTGTTCATTTCCACTTTCTTGAGAAAATGCTAGATGCTGTAGGCAACTTTTTTTTTTTTTTTAATTCTACGATAAATACGATTCCCATTCACTCTTTTCCCTTCACAACTTGTCTTTTAATACAGCCCTGATTTTTTTAAGGACTCCTATAATGTTTAATGTTCCATTTCTCTTATCTTTTACCTGTTTTTCTCAGTCACTAAGATTTGCAATGTTAGATATTTGAAACATCTTCCCTGCTTCTGGACCACCTCCTTTTACATATATTAACCACAATTACTGGAAGAGAAATTCTTGATTTTTTACTATGTCTTTAACAAACTTTGTCCATTTTGTAGTTTTCATAAAAAAAGATTAATTACAGGTCTTATTCTTCCTCCAAAAAAAAAAGGCAAAACACTAAGTATTTTCTCAAATAAAATAAACTGAGTATGCATACTTTTTCAGATTCATATGCATTTAATAAATCACTAAATCTAAATCTTGATTAAAGGCATTTTGCTTTACTTAGGGATGGTATACAGTAAAGGATGTGGTAAAAGGAATATTTTTCCTTCACACTCATTTATTTGGAATGTACGCATAATATGTACAATACACTAATGAGAAGTTTCAGAGAAATATAGAAATCTTGTATCTGAGATGACTAAATCTGCAACAAGCAAATGAAATGCTCCTTACTTATCCACAGTCTTACCACAGTAGTCAGCCTGTAAACTATGTCCACCCACTTCTAGAGAATAACATCAAAGTTATAAAATAACACAAAATTTGTTCAAAAGTAGCAAAAATTGACAGAAACTGTCTTAGATACGGTTGAAAACTATTAAAAAGAACCCTTTCAATAAAAATCTTTTTCCATAAAAAGTATTTCTGAGAATGGAAAGAGATAAAATCTAAGGATATAAAGCATTAAGAAATGCTCTGTTTAATATACATATATATATATATATACACAGATGTTACTCTAAGTAGTAAGAATTTTTGCTATTTGTAATCTTGAATCTGGACCTTATATTCCTGAGATTCTCTGATTGTTCTAAACAATATTTTCCAAAAATTATACATTCTGAAGGCTACACTTCAGTGAGTCTCTTTGTGCAATAAAACAGGTATTCTAAATAAAGTGGCTGAATCAGTAGCAAGAAAAACTGCCTCGAGAGAGTCTGAGTAACTAAGCAACAGCAGCTGCCCTCTGTACCTCAGCTGCTTAATGTTTTGGTATATTTCATAAATTTATTTAACTTGATATTCTGGCATATGCATCAACGATCTCTTTCTACAACAATCCTTGGCTTCGTACGGAGTTTTCATCTAAAATAAATCCTGTTTGAGTGTGTAAGACTTCTCAAACAATTCTAAGAGAAAATGTAGCCATGTAGTAGTGTATGTAGGTCACTTCAAAAGTAATGCCTCCTGTTTATTTCGGTGGAAACTACAATGGCTATAAAGGGCACAATAACACTATTTGATAGAGCAAAATGTCAGCTATGAAACTCTATTCTTCAACATAGTTACCAACATTAGCTATGCATTTTCAACAGCAATAAAAAAAATCTTCCACGCTTGTGCTCTTAAAAATCCTCACCAGCAGAAGTGACCTCTGTTGCTGTCACCACTGTTGAAACACACCATCCACTATCTAATTTTGCTCAAATCCACTCTTTGGTTGCTATAAACATTAAACAAGTGTCACTGAATCCCAGTGGGTGACATTTATTTCACATGGAGGAATTCAATTACACACCTATTCTTCAAATGCACTTCCATGTCAGACACTATTTTGTTAGGCAGCCCTTCTTCTGCCGTCTGTTACATACCAACAAAATGGAATACTGGTGAGAAGGTCCAGCTTGTACTGACATACCATCAACATCCACTTCTGACATTGTAGGCTAACATAATAAAATAGGAAGCATTACTTTCAGAGCAGCCCTAGTATTTGGAAATTAGTGTCATGTTGTTTATTTCAGATGACTTTTTGTAGCTGAAGGCAACTTCATGAGCTGTGCGAAGAAGTTAATGTATTAGTCTCTTAGAGGTGCAGTATTTGGGACACAGTAGGGAGATGAGAGAGAGGACACAATTAAACAAGAAACATCCAGTCTGCAGATCAGCCTTGGATGCTTTAACTTTTTCGGCATAAGACAGAAGGGAAGCAAAGGAGATAAAAAGGTAGATATTCTGCATCTTCAGATGGATATAATTAAAAATGTGAAATTTAAATATATTTAACTTGAAGAAGGTATATTTTTGGAACAAAAATTTCTGGCAGAAAGCTTACTAGAAAATAGGGAAAATTATAACTCAAAGGAAATTCTACTGACTCAGAAAATTTGAAATGAATTATATTGCCAAAATGCCTGACATATTAGCAGGATAATTGAAACAATAATAACAGCTGTGATTCATAATAGGAATTCTGTCCATAAGCCAGCTGTATGCATTGTTTGTGTATACGGTATTTGTAGATATGATTTTACTACTTAGTCACTCCATCAGTTTAGACAGAAATGTTAGCAATGAATTATTGTATGAAAGAAACTGAAAAGATACAGAATTTTATTTACTATGAACAAAAATAATGAGTGGTCATAATATATTTATGATATCTTTATGATATTATTAAGCTGCTGAACTACTCCATTACTGCTGCTCCACTACTGAAATAAAGTACTGGTAAGGCCAGTAATAGTTAACAATTCCTCTATATGTAAAGAATTGAATATGAAGAAGGTAAGGAAGGATAGTGAGGAGCACCCTCGTTAATACTTTGTTGTCAAGTGCAGCAACAGCACTTGACACTGTATTTCCTTAGCCACACTATTCATGTGAAGAATCATCATAGTTCCACAAGAACAGATCAATCCTACTATAATTTCTTATTGTGTTGGCTCTATCAATGGAGAAAAGTAGAGATATTCTGGACTCTTCCTTTCATTCTGGTCAATGATTTCCACATCTGCTTTACATCTCACCAGGTCTGTTTGCATAGTTGTGTAAAGTAGATTGCTGAAATGATTTGGATTAAAAGCAGTCCTAAGGGATAGTTAGTTTATAATGGAAATGTTACAGCATCCAGATAGCTCATAACTTAAGCGTTTACAGTTTGTATATAGTTTTCCTAAATCACTACATCAATCTTCAACTCTTTTTGATTTTTCTAAGCATTCTATTGGCCAATTCCTCACTATGTCAAAGAATACCTTGTTCTGGATTCAGAAGAGAACCATAATAAGGAAATATTTCTCCAAATGCAGCAGAAGGTTAGCATAGAAACTTTGTGCAGTAAAACTTTCAAACACTTTTTATTCTTTATTCATGACTTTGTTCTCTGCCATAGAAAGAATGTGAACTTTGTGTGTTTCATATAATTAAGGTTTAAGAATTTACATCTTCTGTTTCTTTTTCAAAGAGCTACCATCAGCCTAACAATTGTGGATTTGTGTGTAGCACCAGGAAAGGAGTAAGCAGACTTAAGTATGCAGATATAGGCAAATCTATTTTACAAGTCTATCTCTAATTATAATTTTGGTCTTTTGGCAATGTAGAAGGAGTTCCTCAATGTTAATAATAATGGGATACCTCAGTAATGAATTCCAGTAAAACTTTCAGAGCTCCAGGTATTCTAGGTTCAGAGTTATTCTAAGTAAAGTTTTGAAAATATGCCTTACAGACTTGTCACTTGGCAGGATGCATGACTCTAGCCATTTGCACTCATACTTTGTTTTGTTCATTCAGGTTATATGAAAAAAGTAAGTATTCATTTTTAAACCCAGAAAAACAATTTTACAGTTAACACAGCTTCAAATCTAATTTTCTATGGACCTCATTCTCTATTCTATTGGAATATAATTAATTTCAATGTAATTTCAGGACACCCCAAGGTTTAATTCACCTTTTTAGGATTTCCATTTGCATTTCTTCTTGTTCTTTTAAAAACAAAGATGAAATTAGCATCTAAAGAGCATACAGAATTAACTGATAGGAAGATTTGTTTGCTTGGTCACTTCTTAAATGTCTGAAAATATAATGTTTAATTCATCTACCATTAAACTAGAATAAATTGGAATTATAAAAGTGAGTTTCTTGAGAAACATAAGAAATAATGAATTTAAAGTAAAATTTTCGGTATTTTATATTTCAGTAAATATTAGTACTGTTTATATTATCTTTAGGTGAGTTTTCCAACTAATAAAAGGATATTGACAATACTAGAATTGAAAACTTTGACTTTTCATAATTTCTGATTTATTGTCTGATATCAAATAAACGTGATGTAGATGAAGTTTATGTTCAGTGATGTCAAAGGAAGATTTTAAATGGATGAATTTGTTTTCAAAATTTAAGTCCTTCATAATGACTAACCAGTTTGATTTGTTTTCATTTTAGGAGATGTACAGTATTTAATATCATTTTCTAGCCGTAAAAACTAAAAGAAGTTATGAAGCCCTATGGAAATTAAATTGATTTTACATTTTAATTCAATATATATCTCTCTTTTCACCACTTTTATTAACATTAATTTCATCTGACATACGAACATGACATACACCACTATCTTACTTCTGTGCTGAAGCATGTAAAACTGACTACAAACATTTAAGCATTAAGCACATCTATTATACATTAGCAGCATAGATATTGAACTGTTCATACTGGGTCTTGCTGAGGTGGAGTAAATATTTCATAGCAGGCCACATAGTTCTAAGTTTTGTATTTGTGAATAAAACTATGTTGGTAAAACATGAGTGTTACTGTCATTGTAGAACAGTGATTTCACGATATCCAGGCTTTCTTTTTCTAAATATGAGGTTACACATGCACATTTACACAAATACCACCCTTAAACTGTATGAGGAAGTGGGAGGAAGACCTTGGGAGAAAACATAGCTGGGGCAATTGATCCAGACTGGCCAAAAAGATATTCCATGACACATCATGTGAGCAGTTTTGGATGCCACAGTACAAAAAGGACATAAAAATGTCCAAAGAAGGACTACAAAGATAATGAAGGGTCTAGAGAAGAAGGCATAAGAAGAGCAGCTGAAGTCACCTGGTTTGCTCAGTCTAGAGAAAAGGATATTGAAGGGAGACCTCATAGTGGCCCAGAGCTTCCTCATGGAGAGGAGTGAGGGGGTAGGCACTCATCTCTTCTCTCTTGTGACCAGAGATAAAACCCAAAGGAATGGCATGAAGCTGTAACAGGAGAAGTTCAAGTTGGATGTCAGAAAAAGGTACTTCACTGGAGGGAGTGGTCAGGCACTAGAACAGCATCCCCAGGGAAGTGGTCATGACACTAAGCTTGCTGGAGTTCATGAAGTGTCTCATACACATGGTCTTTTTCTTGAGAGGTCCTGTGTGTAGCCAGGAGTTGGATTCAGTGATCATTATGGGCCTCTTCCAACTCAGGGCATTCTATGACTCCATGATTCTATGATTACATAATGTTCAGCAATCAAGCTGAGGCAGAGAAAAAGGGGGACAGGAGTTGTCTTCCAAAGTGCTTGTTGCTTAGGGGCTGACTGGGATGTAGATTTGCTTGTGAGAAGTGATGAATAATTGCTTTTTTATCACTTATTCTTTTTCCTCTTTCCTTCATCTTTTCTACAATCTTCTACAATCTACTAATCTTCAACCTACAATTTTTCTCACTTTTTCTCTTCCTATTCTGTCCCACTAAAAGGAGAACAAGTTGAGAAATGAGAAAACAGCAGTGGCCACTTAGCTGCTGACCAGAGCTGACTCTCCACACTGATATGTTGTTGATTCTAATCACTGAATAATAGAATCACAGAATATCTTGACTTGGAATAAACCCACAAGTCTGATTTCTGGATCCACACATGATCACCCCAAAATCAAACTATATTTCTGTGACAAAGAAGATGTAGGACACTGTGAGGCCTCCTCTCAGTCTCCCCTTCTCTGGACTGACCAAACCAAGTGACTTCAGCCATTCATCACAGGTATTTCGCTCTACACTCTTCACCATTGTTACAGTTCTCCTTCAGATGCTCTATAATGGTTTTTATGTCTTTCTTATATTGTGGCACTCAAAACTGCACAAAGTACTTGAGGTGAGGCCAGGGCAGCATAGAGTGGAACAACCCCTTCCTCAACTGGTTAAAAATTCTATGGCTGATGCAACAGAGGGTACAGTTGGCGCTTTTGACTGCCAAGGCACACTGTTGACTCATATTCAGCTTTCTGTCCTCCGACCCTTTTTCTCAGGACTGCTCTGCAGCCTCTCATCCCTCAGTCATCATCATTCATAAATTTAGTTTAGAATAACTTCCAGGCCTGCAGTCAAGTCACTGATAACAGTCTTAAAGAGAACTGGCCCTAAAAATGGAATTCTGGGGAGCCCCACTAGCAATTGACTGCTTGCCTGGTGTAACTCTGTTTGCTATAACCTTCAGAGTCCAACCTGTCAACCAATTGTTAAACATTGCATTACATTCTTGCCTAGCTGTATGACAGATGTTTTGTCCAGAAGGATATTGCGAGAAACAGTGCCAGAATCTTTGCTGAAATCTTAAAAATTACATCAGTTTGCTTTGCTTGTTCAACTAGATGGGTAACTTTGTCATAAAAGAAAAGTAAGTTTGTTAAATAGGACTATATGTATAAATGTTAAATAGGACTATGTCTATGTTAAGTAGGACTATCTCTGTCAGTGACATAGATTACGTGACTGAGCGCACTCAGCAAACTTGCTGAGCTGGTGCAGTTGGTATGGCAGAAGCACAGGATGCTATCCAGATGGACATGTACAAACTTGAAAAATGGGCCCATGAGAACATAATGAGGTTCAAAAAGGTCAAGTGCAAGGTGTTGCACTTAGGTTGGGGCAATCCCAGATGTGTATGCACACTGGGAGAAGAACTCATTGAGATCAGCTCTGCAGATAAGGACTTGGGGGTCCTCATAGATGAAAATCTAGTTCTAGTTAGCAGTAGATGATCTTTGAGGTTTCTTCCAACTAAAAACCATTCTATGATTTTATGAAATAACTGATCATCAGGCTCAGGAAGAATAAAAAGTGTTGGGGAGAAACAACAAACCCACAGGCACTGATGAAGATCTTAGGTTTTTTTTTTATTTTATTATTGTTGTTTAATTATATAAAAAGAGAACTATTTAAAATTCTGAAAAAGCTAAACAAAAAAAGGAGGCAGAAAACTTGTCATTTCCTTCAGCAGTTGAGACTCTGTATCATTATATACGTCAGACTCTGGGATCTGGAGGTTCTGTATTCCAACTCAAATGTTAGTTACTTCAGAAAACTCATGCTACGTTCCTCTTTCAGTTGTCTTTTAATATATGAGTAGAGGCATCTTTTATATTCTTGCTTAGAAGAATTGTACAACATGCATGTATATACATACACACATATATACATACATATATATATATATATATATATAAAAATCTATCCTACCATAATATTTTTAAGAATTAATAAAATTAATCTGATACATAACCTCAGAAACAACAATCTCATTGGAAATTCCTTTTTCTTTTCTTCCTTTCTCCTTCCTTCTTCCCTTCCCATGCTCCTTCTTGCTTCCTGCCTTATTTTCTTTCTTCTCACAATGAGGAAACCAAAATAAGCCTTTTCATTGCTTTGATTTGTGCAGAATATCAAGCAAAAAATAAGCCATGACTTTTTGGATGTGCCTGTGTTCACTAGCTGATTCAGAACTGCAGAACTTCCCAGTGAACTTTCAGTACTTGCAAAGTCAAGTTATTCAAACTTGCAGACCCATATTTTTTTAGAACAGTACCATTTCTCATCTTATAGTATACTGCATGGTGCTAAATGTTTTCTTTTATTAAATCTATCATGGCTCCTACAGACTCTGATGGTACACTTTCATTGACTAGCCCAAAAATGCCAAATGAGATCACTGATTCTCATCAACTTTATTGTTCTTATATATCTTATAAGAAATGTTGAAACTGAACTTTTATTATGAACTCTTTGTTCCTGAGAAGTTTTTTTTATAGCTTGGGCCATATATCTGAGTTGAAAAATGGTGTACCTTTCAGCTCAGTGGTAATTCTTTTTCTGATTTTCTTTTGTTTTACAGAAAACTGCAAAAGACTGAGAAGATGGTAGAAAGGCAGATGCAAGTAAGGCCAAAGAAACCAATTATTTTAGCATCATTACATACTGTGATCCCATAAATGAATTTTGCATTTGTTAACTATTTATTTTTAAAACAGAAGTATCTTAATAAAATAATAAATAGCAGGAAACACTAAATAATATTTAAAATAAATCTTAAATATTTTTGTTCTTTTACTTCTTGGCACTAGAAGACTGAATATTTTTCCATCTTGTGGAAAAGGAAATTTGACACTACATAACTATTCATAAATTTGCAGAAGAGGAAACAGGAAAATTATCCTTACTTAAAACACAGCTATACCAAACAGCTTAGAGAAAAGTGGCAGAAATATGAATAAACAATAACTTCATTATTTTTGTTACCAGAGATTTGAAGGGTTAAGTAGGGTTACATTTTTATAAAATATCTCAATTTTTTCTGCATAAACATTTTCCTTATGAACGTTTTATGCATGATGTTCTCATAAGGAATATTATTTAATTTACTTTCTGTTTTCCTCTCATATTCTACTGGAGTCAAGATGATATTGAACATAAAGAAACTATACGTTAAAGACAAAAGATCATCCATTTGAAGAACATTTTGTAAAAACATTTACTTGTAATATATAACTTTGCTTCTTTTCAGGAAACTCTATCTCCACTGTGGTTGCAGCATCTCTCCTACTTTGTCTGTCTTCCTTTTCATGCCTACCCAGCTGCACAGAGGCTAAATTTTTCAATGAAGTGGCAATCTCTTTTTTTTTTTTTTTTCTGAACTGGTGGCTAAAGCTGCCAGGAAGTTACCAGGATAGCAGATGTCTTTCCTTAATGCTGATCCCATTCCAAATATAGAGTATATTAAACTGCTTAATGTATCAGATTCAATCTTTTCCTAGGATTTTCATATACTTTATATAAATTATGCTGGAGTGGTGGTAATAGAAAAATACCCCATTTTTCCCCATTAATTATTTGGAAACTGAAATGTTTTAGCTAGACCCAAATGCTGAAAATAACATTATGAAAGCTGTAGTTTACTTCTCTATATCTTGATCTAAGGATTTTTTGTTGAATTGTTTTTCCCATGATACAGAAATGCTAGGTTCTCTTAACATTCACACACTGCACAGATATTAAAGTAGAACTACAATTGACCAAGAAAACAAAAAAAAAAACCAAAAAAACAAAACCAACATGACTTTAATATATATATATATTAAACACAGTGAGACATCTCTTTTTGAGGCAGGAAAAGGGCAAGAACTGAGAACCCATCTCTCTTTCAGTGGAGAAGTGAAACCATAAATGGTCAAAAGTAGGGAAGTTTCTTTGCTATTTTTGGATAGAGGATGATTACTAGACGAAATGGTTCCGTGTTTAGTAATATTTTCAAATTTTATAGAATTTTTAGGTTTCTTTGGCCACTTCTTAATTTGATTTCTGATTGTCTGATTTGTATTGAAGACTACAAATCATATACATACATTTCTGTTGTTGCTGCTCCGGTTAATCAGAAATTATACAGTCCAATGGTATAGTCCTAACCATTTAGCTGTGCTGTCACTCCAACTAATGAAATCTCTGAGGACACTTTGGCATCTTCTGCTAACAGGGAAAGGCTTAGTTTCTGCCACTGCAATCTGTCAGGCCTATTCAGTCACAGTCAGTGACTAGTTAGATTGGTTATCACGTGGCACTTCTAATTTCATCTTTGCCTCACAACTTTATCTCAGAAGATTAGTTATATTTCATTTAGCTATTTTCCAACTGTCTTTCATTAAGGCACTAGCAGATTCCTCTGTCTATAATCAGTGAAGAATTGCTGCTCCAGAGGGCAAGTGGGAACATCAGAATCATGCTCTGTCTCAGACACTCCAGGTTAATGTTTTTTACTTTATTGAGTACAGCTGAAACTGGGTGGGATGGATACCCTGCAGAATAAGAGGATGTTATCAGTCTGTTATCAACTAATTTGCTTCAGGATTCTTTGTTTTACGGCTTTTAATACCACCTTGCTAATCTGGTAAAGAGAGCTTTAATGTGAAGCTGCCTAGAGGAAGAATGATACAGCTTCAACTGTGTCTGTTTAGAGATGGGAAAAAGAGAATGGGTCCATGGAATAGAATCTGAAGAGCAGCCAAAAGGAATTCCAGCCAGTAAAATCACTTTCAGCGGAGGCCCAAATTAAATGCCTCTATACAAAGACATCATATGAAAAATTAGCCAGGGGAACTGGAATTTTTAGCTCTGTCTAAGGCTATGATATAATAGGGCTCAGTGAGACATTGTGGGAAACTCACCTGATATAAGGGCTGAGATGGATGGCTACAGGCACTTCAGAAGAGAGAAGCAAAGAAGAAAAGAGAGTAGGCTAGCTTTCTGTATTAAAGGTCTTCACTGCATGGAGCTTAGCCATGATGATAAAAGGATCAAGTTCCTCAGGGGAATGGCCAAGAAGAGAGATATTGTAGATGGAATACAGTATAGACAACTCAATCAAGGTGTAACTGTGTGACATTATGGTTCAGATTTCTATAATTTTCCTTTATGTTTTTTTTCTTAACACTTACTTTTTTAAATATTTAGAATTACTAATTTGAAAATACTGTTAGCCGTCATGCTCTTTTTCAAAATATTCAGGTCAGTCTTAATGTAACTTAACAATTGTGGTAGTGTGACAAGTGTCACAGTACGTTGCCTTACAAGGTAATTGCTTTACTTTTTGTTACAATTTTTTGCTTACTGTTTTCCAATGGATTTTCTGTCCAGTGGTGACATTTATAAACAGAACAAATCAAATTTATTAGGAGAAGAAGGTCATGCCAGATATTTCAAATAAAATATCACTCTAAACAAAATATTCTATGACTTTCTCCTTAACTAACTTTTGTCTTTTGTGTATGTGTTTATCTGTGTTCTTTTCCCACTTCTTTTATCTTGTAACCTAAAGAATTCTTCATTATTTTTTAAATGTCTACTACCATGGATTAGGTAATATTTAAATAATTAGGTAATTTAATACCTAATTTAAAATTTAAATTAGGTAATAGGATATGTGAATCTTCAGACAAAGAAGAAAGTGGGAAACACTTTTGTTTTATAGCTAAACTATCAGTGATAGTCACAGCTAGACTTTTTACTGTTTAAACTTATCAAAATTAGAGGAATTTTTTATATATATATTTTTTAATTTATTGTACAGCAAAATTTTGTAGAAGGCTGTATCAGAGATTCTAGTGACCTCTAGTGTACTGCAAATTTAACTTTTTTTCTTCCAGAATCATCAGATCCTACTATGTAATATATAAACAAACTGAATGTTTACTCGGGGATCTGAACAATATCCGGGGGGACACTTGTAAACAGTAATCGTGCAGCATAGTTATTCAAAACAACATCAGTGTTATATCTTATGGGTACAAATTTATGAGACACTGTCCCATGTTTGATTTTTGGATGACAGAGATCTTGGGCCATTTACCTTTATATAACTGTATAATCCCTAGGAACAGTAAGTTTGTATATGAAAAGCTCAGAGGTATCTGAGAAATAAAAGCAAATGATTTGTTATGCATCTGTTGGCACCCCACTATTTGGGAGGGAAAATATTGCACCATTCTTAGTGCTACAAACAGAGCTTTGAGTTATTGCAGCTTTCTTTCATGCTGTTCACACGATGTCTGATGGATGAGACCTCTAACTACTACAGAATTTTTGGGGGTGAGGATCAGAAACTAAGAAGACACAAAGATGGACTACTAAAGATTAAAACAATATGAGAAGGAAACAGTCTCAATGTGAGAGAAAGAGGTAAAAAGAAAGATAAAATGTCCTCAAAAGGAAGACTTAAAATTTTTGGAATAAACTACAAAGAGAAGAACATTTAGCTACTGTCATGGCCATAATTAATCAAAATGTATGAAGAGGGTCCACTTTCAGAACAAAATTCTGTTAAGTTCAGAGGCATTCTCTCCTGCAGACTTTTCCTTTCTTATCCACATTGACTCTGCAGCTCCTAGTTCTGTTGTCTGTCACTTGAGGATTAACAGATTATACGTAGTGAAGAGGGAGAAGTCCCATTTAATGGTATTTACTACTTTTTATTTGAATTAAAGTTACAAGTTCTTGTTGCATATTTTTAAGTTTTGTCAAACTGTATGCTGTTTTGAGTGCTACATATATTTTTATTTGGACTTTTTATCATCGGAAAGTTATTTTTTGCACTGTTGTAATTCTAATATTTCTCTCTTTGAAATTAAAATTCTCATTTGCAAAATGAGCTTTGAAAGGCTTTCTATTATTCTCTTTCTTAATTTTGATTTATTTGAGGATATATTTACTAGAACTTTCCTCCTAGATTTCTTTTTCCCAAATTCTGCTAACAATCTTAAATGAATTCACATTATTCAAATGATTCTGGTCTTTTCCTCAGCTAATCTTTATTTCAGAATGAAAACATTCTAGTGATTTCTGCATGTAGCACTTCAGTTTTCATGAATTAATAGTTTTGTTTGGTTTAGGTAGATAGATTCATCCTTAAGGTAGAATTTTTAGTTTGATATTACTTCAAGCTGAGTTTAGTCAAGTAACTGGTGAGCATATCCACCAAATGTAAGTTGTGATTTGTGTCTTGCACATATTTATGATGCCACATTTAAATTCTTCAGTGTGACATAGAGCCAGCTGTGCAAATGTAATTCGAGAATAGGAGGAAAAAAAAAAAATCACGCATGCCAGTATCCTTCACTTTATTCTATTTTATCTGTAAGGAATACAAGGGACCAGAGGCTGATATGGGACATGCTCCTCTAAGCTGGTTATTTCAGAAGCATAGAGAATAAATAAAAAATTAACTGTGGATGTATACTTCTTACTGTGTCAGACCTAGATTTTTCAGCCAGATTTTCAGTGCATGCAGGTTTACACTGAACTCAGAGCAAGGAGTGATTGTTTTGTGTGATTGTGACAACTTGATTTGTATAAATTAATGTATGAATCTGTACCTTTTTATGCTGGTTTTTGTCGGTGGTATTGGTTTTCATGCATGTAATAGCTCTCCAACTTGTTGCAAAATTGATTGAAGTCCTCCTTTGAACTCAGAATATATAATAAATGATTGAGAAAAATATCTTAATTATCAGAGTTCATTTTAAGATTTATTTTCAGACTTCATTGTTCCTACTTATTTGTGGTATCTAACTTAATTCTCTAAAGCCTCCTTGAGTACCATCTGATGGATATCATTGTTGCCTTTGCAAGACAGTGTGCCAGAAAAAACATCTGGTTTTAAATGACAGTGAATTAGGCCAACTCTCTGATCTGAATCCTGGGAGGCTATAACATACAGCAGGCAAAGCCTTTCCTTTTATGTACATAGTGCAGAAGACATCTCTGTTTATTATTTGCTTTAGAAAAGCTATCAAAGTGTAAACAGAAACTATAATTAAAATATATATATATATCCAAATATCACAAAAGCTCTTAATAATTCAGCGTTGACAGGCACCATTTTGTGGTATTGCCAGGAAATACCATACCATGTACTAAAGAAACAACATGGTTTCCATGTGGTAACAATGGTAATAGCACACAGTAATTTACCTAACCACTGTTGCACTTATATGCTGCTAAACAGCAAAATATTTGAGACCATAATGTGCACAGTAACTGGAAGGTGCCTATAATGCCAGAAAGTTTTACCCTATACTTTAAAAGCATAAGTTAAAGCAATAATTTTATTATTCAGTATAAAAAGTCTTTATAAGCATGGAAATGCAACTCTGTGTTTTTGGTCTTCCCCATAAGACTGCTCACAAATTTTCCACACAAGGGATTTGACACAAGAAGTCCTGAAGTAATCTTCACAGAGGGATAATCTTATCCTGGAACAAAAGTTGTTAGGACCTTTCCCCTTCACTCCTCCAATCCCTTATTTTTTTGCCCACCCTAGTGAATGAGAGAATGAGTTGGATTCATGCTGGAAATACAGTTTTGGAGTTTATAGTTCTTACACTGCTCTAAAAAAAAACGTGGCTGATGAGACAAGGGGAGCCATACTAGATACCAATTTCTGGAAAATGTATTCTGGTTCTGGTGCCCTGTCTTATGTCTGTAGGTTTTCACAAAACAATGCAACCAGTATTTTCAGCCTTTGAGAATTAGCTAGAAATATTTTCACTTGATATTTTGATACATGCTATTCCAGACCTGGTTAGAAATACTAGCAAGATGGACTTTCACAGTGTGATCAAAAATAAGAGCTCTAATAGGGAGTATAAAAAAAAAAAAAAAAAAGATAGCAAATGCAACAGTGCAACAGCCTTTGTACTTGGCATTACCACTGGGAAAAGACAGAAATTGATTTTTTTTCCTGCAGTCTAATTTATACAGTCACTTATGTATATTGTAATACTTTTGTGCAATTAAGTACATTACTTTGAAAGAAATAATGGAGCCTGGAAGGAAACTTCACAATGTTCACTTTCATAAAATAAATTTTACAGTGATAAACATACAAAATAGGTTAAAATATGTTCTCCTAATAGAAATATTATTTGATTCTTAAAACAAACAAACATACAGAACAACAACAACAACAACAAAAGAAAAATCACTACTTCCACAGCATCTTGAAATGTCTTTAGATAACAATGCAAGTATCATATTGCATACTTCCATTTAAGTAAAAGGCCCAAATATCTACCTCGAATGTAAATTAACAATTAGTCTCAAATTTATGCTAATTTTTTTCTCCTTTTCAGATGTATAGAGAGGTTTCCAATAGCACAGAACTACCTATTTAAAGAAAATATTTTTGATTTGAGAGTATGTATGCAGTTCTGTTGAGCAACACAGTAGCTTAGAATCTTTTTTGAGATTTCTGCCTTCCACAGACTGAAAGGATAATGGACTTAAATGATTCTTCAACTTTTCTCATATGAAAGTCCAAGCTCTGCAGGAGAGAATGACTAGCTCTTCTGCACTGAATTCTGTGGGTTTAGTAACATTCAAAAATGTATTTCTGGAGAAACTCTGCCAAAGCCAGTATGCAAAAGCCACGTGAGATAAATCTGGATGCATTTGTGATTTATGTTTTATTTTTCTATTAATATTATAAATTTCATGTGAATTATTTTTTGGCAAGTAAAATCACAGACCTTCTTATAACTCCATTAGAGCCACAGAGCTGTCCTGTAGATAAAATGAGAAAAAATAGCAAAACAGAAAGTAACAGTCAGGCACTAAAGACAGTTCAGTGTGGCTAAGATACTAAGATGCTCAGTCAGTACCTCATTCATCAGAGATACAGAGATAGAAATAAATCTCAAATCTTGAATTCTCAGCTCTATATATAGAGAGAGAGAAAGAGAAATGGAATCATAGGATGGTTTGTATTGGAAGAGACCTTAAAGAACACCTTCTAGTTCTAGTCTCCTGCTATGGGCAGGAACATCTCCCACTAAAACGGGTTGATCAAAGCTCCATCCAGCCTACTCTTGAATGCCTCCAGGGAATGGCCATCCACAACATTTCTGAGCAACCTGTTCCAGCATCTCACTACCCTCATGGAAAATAATTTATTCCTAATATCTAGTCTAAATCTACCTTCTTTCAGTTTAAAACCATTGCCCCTTATCCTGTTCCTACATGCCCTTCTGAAAAGTCCCTCCCCCACTTTCTTGTAGGCCCCCTTCAGGTACTGGAAGGCTGCTATAAGACCCCTCTGGAGCCTTCTCTCCTCTAGGTAGAAGAGCCCCAGCTCTCTGTCTGCCCTTGTAGGGGAGATGTTTCAATCCTTGAATCATTGTGGTGGTCCTCCTCTGAATGTTTTCTCAAAGGTCCATGTCTTTTCTGTACTGGGGACTCCACATTTGGATGCAGTACTCCAGATGAGGTTTCCCCAGCACAGAGTAGAGGGTCAGTATCATCTCCCTCAACCAGCTGGTCACACTTCTCATGGTGCAGTCCAGGATACAGTTGGTGTTCTGTGCTTCAAGTGCATGTTTCTGGCTCATATTGAGTCTTTCATCAACTGGCACCCTCAAATCCTTCTTCTCAGGACTGCTCTCAAGACATTCTCCACCCAGCCTGTATTTATGCTTGGAATTGCCCCATCCCAAGTGCAGGACCGTGCACTTGGCTCCCTTGAAGTTTGGCATGGGCCCACCTCTCAAGACTGCCCGGGTCCATCTGGATAGCATCTCTTCCTTCCAGTGCATCAACAGCATCACTCAGCTTGGTATCATCTTCACACTTGCTGAGTGTGCACTCAATTCCACTGTCCATGTTGCCTAGAAAGATGTTAATAGGCCACTCATCACAGGACTTCACTTAGAAATTGAGTCACTGACTGCAACCCTACAAGTGCAGCCATCCAGCCTTCTCTATACTCCTTCCTTTGTAATATATAGATTTACTGGTACTATGTGGTGTGGTACATTTTTCTGCCCCAAGAAGAAGATTATCCTTGAAGCCAGGATAATAGATGAGTAAATATTGTTAATGATTGTTCAGTATTTTCCACAGCAGTGCAAAGCTGGGTCATACCAGTTAATGCAAACAATAAAGACTAAATATATGTTCATTTTCTTGTGTAGTTGACACTTTTAGAAATACATAAATATTTTCTCCAACCTGATTTTAAAAATCTGAGGTAAAAATCTTTTTTGTTCAGTGTGTGTGTGTCTCCTGCCTTTGTTCAAACATTTGTCTCAACTCTATTGAGCATTCTCATATAATTAATTTATTCAAATACTTGATAAGTTATTAACTGAAGGAGTTAATGAAATGTATGATTTGATGTCAGATGTATGAGTTTTACAGAAACAAGAATCAAGAGACCATAATAATATGCATCTGATCCATCTGGTAACTACTCTCATTACATAAATATCAAGTTCTCCATGTAAACCAGACAACGCCATACTTGTTCTGTCTCCAGATTCTGAGAAAGAGTTGAAAGCATTATGGAGATGGCTGCACAAGCAATATTGCAGTACAAACCCTGACTTAAAGGGTGATATGAGACAGGTACTTCCCTTGGGTAGAGTTCTGCATTTCTTCAAACTATGGACACCATCCCAGAGGGTAGTGCAGCTCTTTGAGACTGAAAGGAAAAAAGGGACATTATTTTCTCATAGAATTAAATGTAACAGTAGTCTGAGATTCTGAAGACAAAAACTGCTTCACAGAATCACAGAATCACAGAATCGTAGGGGTTGGAAGAGACCTCTAGAGATCATCGAGACTAACCCCCCTGCCAAAGCAGGTTCCCTACACCAGGTCGCACAGGTAGGCGTCCAGGCGAGACTTGAATATCTCCAGAGAAGGAGACTCCACAACCTCCCTGGGCAGCCTGTTCCAGTGCTCCGTCACCCTCACCGTAAAGAAGTTCTTATGCACATTCGTGCAAAACTTCCTATGCTGCAGCTTATGTCCGTTTCCCCTCGTCCTGTCTCCACATACCACTGAAAAGAGATTGGCCTCACCACTATGGCCTCCACACCTCAGATATTTATAAACCTGGATCAGGTCCCCTCTCAGTCGTCTTTTCTCAAGGCTAAACAGACCCAGTTCACTTAGCCTTTCTTCATAGGGGAGATGCTCCAGGCCCTTCACCATCTTTGTGGCCCTCCGCTGGACTCTTTCCAAGAGATCCCTGTCTTTTTTGTACTGGGGAGCCCAGAACTGGACACAGTACTCCAGATGAGGCCTTACCAGGGCAGAGTAGAGGGGGAGGATCACCTCCTCGACCTGCTGGACACGCTCTTCTTAATGCACCCCAGAATGCCATTGGCCTTTTTGGCCACGAGGGCACACTGCTGGCTCATGGCCAACCTGTCGTCCACCAGGACCCCCAGGTCCCTCTCTGCAGAGCTCCTCTCCAGCAGCTCATCCCCTAGCCTGTATTGGTGCATGCAATTATTCCTCCCTAGGTGTAAGACCCTACACTTGCTTGTGTTGAACCTCATCCGGTATCTTACTGCCCAGCTCTCCAGCCTGTCCAGGTCTCGCTGAATGGCAGCACAGCCTTCAGGCGTGTCAGCCAATCCTCCCAACCTTCGTAACATCAGCAAACTTGCTGAGGGTGGCCACTATCCCTTCATCAAGTTCATTGATGAAGATGTTGAACAAGACCGGACCCAGCACAGACCCCTGGGGGACACCACTGGTTACAGGTCTCCAGCCAGACTCTGCACCACCAACGATGACCCTCTGCGCTCTGCCAGTCAGCCAGTTCTCAACCCACCTCACTGTCCACTCGTCTATCCCACACTTCCTCAGCTTTGTTATAAGGATGTCGTGGGAGACAGTATCAAATGCCTTTCTAAAATCAAGATAGACTACATCTACCGCTCTTCCCCCATCCACCCAGCATGTGAGAGCATCATAGAAGGCCACCAAGTTGGTCGAGCACAACCTCCCCTTGGTGAACCCATGCTGACTACTCTTGATAACCTCCTTTTCTCCCAGTTGTCTGGAGATGGTATCCAGCACAAGCTGTTCCATCACCTTTCCAGGGACAGAGGTGAGGCTGACAGGCCTATAATTACCCAGATCTTCCTTCTTGCCCTTTTTGAAGACCGGAGTGACATTGGCTATCCTCCAGTCTTCAGGGACCTCCCCTGTTATCCAAGACCTCTCAAAAATGATAGAGAGCGGTTCGGCAATGACCTCCACCAGCTCCCTCAGCACCCGTGGATGCACCCCATCAGGTCCCATAGACTTGTGGACCTTAGTACTGCCTAGGCGCTCACGCACGTTCTCTTTCCTGACTAAAGGGAAGTCTCTCATTCCCCAGATCCTCTCACTAACCTCCACGGTGTGGGATTCCTGCGGGAGAGCCTTTTCACTGAAGACGGAAATAAAGAAGGCATTCAGTATCTCTGCCTTCTCAGCATCCCCCGTTACCAGAACCCCCCCCTCCATAGTAAGGGGCCCACATTTTCTCTAGTTTTCCTTTTGCTGTTAACATACTTGAAGAAGCCTTTTTTATTATCCTTTATCACTTTAGCTAGATTCAATTCCAGATGGGCTTTAGCCTTCCTTGTCACATCCCTGCAGGCCCTGACAACGTTCCTATATTCTTCCCAAGTGGTCAGACCCTTTTTCCACATTTCATGGACCTTCTTCTTTCCTTTGAGCTTGCGCATGAGCTCCTTGCTCATCCACACAGGTCTCCTGCCACCTTTTCCCGATTTCTTGCTCACAGGGACGCAACAGCTTACAGCTTAATTTTATTGGAATGTAAATGTAGATATTTCAGCCTCTGTAATCTTGCGGCCAGAAGGTCTATGTCATGCTTACATAGAATTAGGATAATTTATTGTGTTAATTTGAAAAAAATATATATACATATTAATAAATATACTTATTAATCCTAGTTTTCAAAAAAATGAAATAATTGCTTTCAGCAACAAAATCCTCATTTTCTTAATAAGACTAATATTATCAATATGGAACATAACAAATTCCTGAGCTGGATAGATCATAATAAAAATTAAGTCTTAATTAAATATAAGAGCAGTTAATGATGCTAATATTTATATTTGTCTTTTGATATTTGAGCTTTAGTGTCTTAAAAATGTGTCTGCCATATGTCATTTTTGAAAAGAATTGAAAAAACAATTTGAAAGCAAAAATTCCCACGCTATAGCGTCTCTACTGATGCTAATGTGCTAATAAAAAACACTAGAAGAATACTGTTACCAAAAAAAAATGACATAACTTGTATATTCCTTTTGCCATTTTAAAACCATTTTTAATCAGTAACAATACATGGTACAAAGTTATACTGTTTCACAGTAATACATAACACAATGGAAATTGTGCTGTGAAATTACAGGGTGTTTTCCAACTGAGCGAGTGAAGTAGTGGAATTAGCTTGGAGGACTCATAACAGGGAGGCAATCTGAACTAGGATTTTATGCTGCAAAGAAAATATGGATAAATGCTTACTGACTTTTGTACGAAGGACAGAAAAGACTGCTCCAATATATCCTTTCTAGTGATTTACTCCCAAAATTATTGCAAGTTAATTTCCTACATAAAAAGTAATATCTAGTATGAAATAATCACTGTGAAATAATCATTAGAATTGACTTTTAGGTGATATGTATCCCAGTCTCTATTCTAAGATGTTCAGAAAGCTCTAAAATGCTTCTAATTACTTGGATGCTGCTACACAGTGAGTCTTCAGAACTGTGTCCATCACAACTGCCAGATCCTGTCATATGTGGTAGTGTTTCCTGCGACCTAGGTAGTCCCATATTGAAAACACCCACTTATTCCATATGGTCAAAGAACAACTGCCAGACTAATATTTGGCAACTAACGAGTCATCAAATTTAACCGTTTTAACCAAAAACTAGTTTTGACATTCTACCCAATTCATATTCTCCATCACATGTTAATTGCAAATGATTAATGACGAAATATTCATAGCTGTTCTAATAGTTTTATTGCACTCATAAGTTTAGCTTCACCTGAAGGGTGAAATTATTAATAAATATCAATGTGACTTCAAGAAAGATTATTTTATATATACATACATATACATATACATATATATGATTTCAATTAATCTTTTTAGGCTTTGCAGGGTGCTGATGGAAGTGGAAGGAACTGGTACTGAGGGAATTAACTTTGCTTATCCTGAATGACAGCTGCATCTTACAACATCCTACTAACACATAGATGCCCTTGCTGCAGTATAGGAAGCATTCTGAAGAAAAAAAAATACTTCATAAGAGATTAGTCAAGCTATAATTCAGAATTATATGGGTTGAATGTTTTCAATTATTGGAAGGTTTAGATATCAAATCATTTTCCTTGGCTTTGCTGAGAAATGTTTTATGATGTTGCTTCTTTCCAGTTGATAAGCTAACAGCTTCTTGTGGATGCAGGAAAGATTCCAATGACTATTTCATCTGTATTAAACCATTTGTCATGGGGAGTTAATGCATTAAATAGACTTTTTGTGTGCGTGTATGTATGTGAATATAATACGGATCATATGGATCAAAATGTATTGTACTAAAATAAAAAGTATTCATGTAAAATAATAGAAGTCATAAAATAATGATATATTAGAAAAAAGCTAGTTATAATGATATCAATAGCAACTAGACATTTGCTAAAGAACATTACATATTTATGTGTAGAGTAAGAGGTAAAAGAAAATTTCTGAAAAATATTTTTTATTACCTTTTATTTTATTTTATTTTGTTTTGTTAGATTTGCAGGTTTACAGAACAGTTCATGTGGAAAGGTTTGTGTTGTTGATCTTCTTATTTCTTTGTTATTGTTGTTTGATTGTTGCTGTTTGGTTTTTATTTCCTAGATTAGTATCAATTCTTTTACGAAATGTCAGGAAATCTTTGATTTCAAAATTCTAACTCAGTAGAGAGATTTCCAAGTCAGAGTTTTAAAGATGGATTTAAATGAAATCAGAACTGCATGGTTCAGGTTAACCACAGGTGTATAATCTTATAGGTTACAACAAGGACTTAAGATGAACTACTACCAATGAATAAAGCATTTTTTTCCCTATTTTTGAGCTACATCACTCAATCACTTCTGAAGAAAATGAAACTATTGTAAATCATAGAATGGTTTAGGTTGGAAGGGACCTTCAAGATTATCTATTTTCAACCCCCCTGCTGTAGGCAGGGACATCACCCTCTAGACCAGGTTTCTCAAAGCCCCATCCAGCCAGGCCATGAATGCTTCCAGGGAGGAGGCATTCACAACCACTCTGAGCAATCTGTTCCAGTGTCTCACCACCCTCATAGAAAATAATTTATTCCTGATATTGGGTCTAAATCTACCCTCTTCCAGTTAAACACATTTTGATTCATCCTATCACTATATGCCCTTCTAAAATGTCTCTCCCCAGCTTTCCTGTAGTCCCCCTTCAGGTACTGGAAGGCCACTATTAGATCTTCTCAGAGCCTTCTTTTCTCTAGGCTGAAGAGTCCCAGCTCGCCAGGGAAAGTGCTCCAGCCCTCTGAATATATTTGTGGCCCTCCTCTGAAACTGCTGCAGCAGAGAATAGAGGGGCAGAGTCACCTCCCTTGACCTGCTGGTCACACTTCTTTTGATGCCATCCAGGATACAGTTGGCCTTCTGGGCTGCAAGCACACATTACCATCTCATGTTGAATCTTTCGTCAATAGACCCTCCCAAATCCTCCTCCTCAGGACAGCACTCAAGCCATTCTTTGCCCAACCTGTATATCTGCTTGTAATTGCCTGACCCAAATGCAAGACCTTGTACTTGGCCTTGTTGAACTTCACCAGGCTGACATGAGTCCACCTCTCAAGACTGTCCAGGTCCCTCTGGATAGCAGCCCTTCCCTCTAATGCGTTAACTGCAGCACTTAGTTTGGTGTTGTCTGCAAACTTGTTGAGGGCACACTCAATCCCACTGTATTTGTCACCTACAAAGATGTTAAATATCACCAGTCCCAACACCAATCCCTAAGGAATGCCACTCATCACTGGTCTCCGCTTGGACATTGAGTCATTGGCTGCAACTGTGAGTCTTACCATCCGGCCAATTACTCATCCAGTGAGTCCATCCATCAAGCCCATTTTTCTCCAGTTTGGTGACAAGGAAGTCATGCAGGAGAAGTCCAGGTAGATGATGTGAGTTTCTCTTTATCCACTGACACTGTAACTACATCATAAAAGGCCACCAAGCTTGTCAGGCGTGACTTGCCCTTATAGAAATAGTAGTTTTAAACTGACTCAGAATTAAGATTTTAGGGTTACATTTGCCTAATTTCCCTATATGTGTCAATGATACTTAGTTCATGAAAAAATAAAAGGCAGTCACCTAAATGAATTTAATTGAATTGCAATTAGATGATTAACTAATTGTAGATAGTGGACAGAAACATATAATATACCCGTCTCAAAAGAGAAGAGGTCATCCCAAAAAAGACCAATAGCCCTCACCAAAATCAATGCAAGAATCATATAAAAACCAGAGGCTGAAAACTTGCACAAGTTCATACATCTGAACCAATCAGCTGTTATCTTTCCTTCTCCAACCAAGAAACCACTTTTGTATCTTCTGTTAAGCATCAGTATGAAATATATCATTAAATATTTCTTCTTCTCCCTGTAGTTTGGCCATAACAGTATGTAAACAGATGTGTCTATAATAAATACGACTGGTATGGTGAGCTGTTAGCATGCTATACAGTCCCTGTTAGAGACCTGTTTGACAGGTGGTAGCACTCTGGATAAAAGTACACAACCACTGAAGATTTGCTTAGAATTGATTCAATCATTTTCAGCTGGGAAACATCAAGGTTCAGTAACAGAAAGCCAGCAAAAAAAGGGCCTATGGTTCTAAATTAAAGTTTTATAAAAAAAAAAAAAAAAAAATTTAAAAAGGTGTATAATACCCTGTAACCACCAGGTAAAACAGTGTCATGATATTTAACTTAAAAGTGTAAAGGAAAGAATTTTTGTCATAGAACCATTGTATAGGTAACTGCATTAAAACATCCATTTCTGAATCAAAGCAATTTATTTGAAATATTTATTTACACTTTACAAATGATTTAACAGACTAAATCAATCTAATATTCAACTCTTATGAGCAATTTTACCTTTTTCAAGGTCAGCTGTTTTCACAAAATAGTTTTCCATCTTCAGCATGTTGGCAGAATATCAGCATCCAAACACAGTCCATTATAGTAATATCTGTTTCATATTTTGAAACACATCATTACAATAGATGCAGAAGCGTTGAACTGGATCCAATTACAATTTTAATTGTTGAGAGACAGTTAGATATTGAACTTTTTTTTTTTTTTTTTTTTCCCCTTAATCAAAGCAAGAAGAAGAGAAAAGCTGTAAAAACTACAGAGTGGTACCGTATGAACTGGTCTGTTGGCTATTAAATAGCTGCGTCACTGAAAGCACTGTTTCAACATTTGGGGTGTATTTTATCTTAGAGCAGAGAAATAAAACGGGTACTAAAGATTCATGAAATATTAAGCCAAGAAAAGAACACATCCTGTGTTACCGAAAAAAGAAATGAATGGGTAGGTTCCTTGGTATTGGTCAATTAACCTTTTCCATAGCAATCTATACAGGAAGGGAAAAATATCCTCATAATCAGTAACCTCTCTACAACAGGCACAACACATGTTTCAGACTCACTTCTGTCATTCTCCTATACAGTCAAAATGATAAGAACTTTTTACACAAATAAATGGTCCTTTCACAGTTTAGAAGAAGCAGAGATGTTTCCGTGGAGTGGGCTTCCATGTTTCATAAGGTAAATGTCATTAGGAAAGAGGATGAGGCAGAGATTGATGGTAACTTTCT
The DNA here is from genome assembly GCF_905368555.1 of Meleagris gallopavo. Classification (NCBI taxonomy): domain Eukaryota; kingdom Metazoa; phylum Chordata; class Aves; order Galliformes; family Phasianidae; genus Meleagris; species Meleagris gallopavo. The sequence goes on from NC_139404.1 coordinate 40,975,454, forward strand.
TTGTAAAATATCTGCATGTTAAACACAGGGCTCTAACTGCCTGCCCATATCTTAAGAATGATGGTTGTATTGTTGGTCTGTTTTTTTTTTGTTTTTTTTTTTTTAAATCTGTATGTGTGTCTGTTTATAGTTCTAGCTATTAGTTTTTAGCTCTAAACAAGAGCACCACTTCTTATATGTATTATAAAATACACATGAATATTTACAGAGATCTCTAGAAACAATCAAGTAATTTGTGTCTATCAGTCTAATAGAAGTTAAAATATAAGACAGAGGATGTGATTCCACCTACTCTCATACACAATATTAAAATTGCCAGTCGCACCATGAAGCAGACAAAAAAAAAAAAAAAACTTTTATTGAATAAATTATCTAATAAAAACAGAGTTTTCTGTTCATATAGTATTTTGAAGCCAATTCTGATTACAAGTGTATTTCATGTTCTGCCCAGAAATCTGGAATAAATTGCCTGAAGTGATTTAAATTAGATGATTTTTTATTTCATCTAGTAAGTATAAAATGTTTAATATTTCTGGTAAGTCACTGAAACATCAAGTATTATTTCCTGGTCCTCATTAGATGACTGTAGCTTTTAAGTATAATCACTAGCTTTCTCTGTTTGATTGTTCAGTCTGCAGTTTCTGAGACTCATTTGATGAATAAAATCAGTCATATCAGACAGCTGTTAGTAATGTTCAATTTTTGCATTTCACTTTTTCAGAAAAGCAAATACTCAAACTTTAAGATCTTGTGAAAATAATGGTTCATTTTGTTTTCTTCTTTTTTTGCACTGTTGGAGTCCAATCCTTATGGTTTAAGAACATTTAAAAAAAAAAAAAAAAGAGTAAAGCAGATCTGGTCCTAATTTAATTTTGTGTACTTAAAATGTTCTGTCTGAAGATAGAACCCAAACTGAGAATGAAAAAATCTGTGTGTGTTCCAGCTATGAGGAAACACAGTCTGATACAAAAGTAAAAACATTCTCTTTTGTTAGCAGGCAGCCAAAAATCAAGTTGTCCAGGCAAGTCCCAGAACACAGTATGTCAGCACAGCACAGTGAGGTGTCATGCTGAAATACTAATCAAAATGCCCAAAAGTGAGATTGTGCTATCAGCACAATGCTTGTACAGCTGCACAGGGCTGGCTATGTTGCTTCCAGCTTTTCAGCTATCTTATTCAAAGCTGTATTTGGCCATGGCTTGGCGACGTGTTAAGCTGTCTGCTTGGTTTCTCGTGAAAGATCAAAAATACCATAGCTACATTTTGCAAAGTGCCAGTCTGCTTCACTTTTATTCTGCCATTTCAGATATGTTCAATATTAGATTATAGTTTTATCAATATAGCATTGTACCAGATCAGGCCTCATCTGTTCTTCTGCGTGGATTATAAAAACATACAATCTGGTGTAAATTTGATATCATGTATTCTGACTCATTTGACGAAATAGAAGTATTTGCTGAAATCATCTGGCTTGAGCTGGCTTTTCATTTATTTCAGTAATGCACAGATCTGATCAGAGGACACATTACCTAAAGAGTCTAAACACATGTGCAATATGTAACATACAGAAGAAAAACAGAGATCTGCTCACCACTTGTTTCCTTAATTAGAATTCAGTGGACTGCTTACAAGTTCCCTCTGTTTCTGTTACGTTTATCTGGAAAAAGAAACATGACATGACCAAGCTGATGGATGTCTGACATGACTGATACAAGAATAACAAACATAAGTAAGTGTTTATGATGGCCTCTAAACAGCCAATATCTGTTATTTTTCACCATACTTAGTGTTAATCATAGAATCACAGAATCATAAAATCATGGAATGGCTTGAGTTGGATCACCGAGTTCCAACCCCCTCACCACAGTCAGGGCCACCAACCTCCAGATTTGGTACTAGACCAGATTACCCAGGGACCCATCCAGCTTGGTCTTGAACACCTTTAGTGATGGAGCATCCACAACCTCACTGTGCAACCTGTTCCAGCACTGCACCACTATCTCTGTAAAGAACTTCCCCCTCCAAACATTCCTTCCTTGAGCCTAAAACCATTTCCCTTGTCCTATCACTATCTACCTTTGCAAAAAGTTGATTCCCCTCCTTTTCATAATCCCCTTTTAAATACTGGAAAGCTTCAATGATGTCTCCTCAAAGCCTTCTCTTTTCCAGGATTAAGAGCCCCAGCTCTCTCAGCCTGTCTTCAAAGGGGAGGTGCTCTAGCCCTCTGACCATCTTTGTGGCCCTTCTCTGATTAATCAATCTCATGTTTCATTAAATCTTTTATTCTAAAAAAATTACATATATTAATATATAGAAGACATAGAATCACAGAATAGTAGGGACCAGAGAAGACCTATAGAGATCAACTAATCCAACCCTCTGTGCTAAAGCAGGCTGCACAAGAAAGCATTCAGGCAGGTTTTGAATATCTCCAGAGAAGGAGACTCCACAAACTCTCTGGGCAGTCTCTTCCAGTAATTCGTAACCCTTTAAGTTAAGAAGTTTTTCCTCATGTTCAGATGGAACTTCCTCTGGTCCGGTTTGTGTCCATTTCCAGTCATCCCGTCACTGTGCACAACTGAAAAGAGCCTGGCTGCATTCACTTGTCTCCTGCCCTTTAGCTGTTTCTAAACATTGGTAAGATCCCATCTCAGTCTTCTCTTCTTCGGGCTGAACAGTTCCAGCTCTCAGTTTTTCCTCACAAGGAAGACGCTCATAATCCTTGTGGCCCTCCACTGTACTCTGTCTAGAGGTTCGGTTCCCTGTCTTTCTTGAGCTGGAGAGCCCAGAACTGGACACAGTACTCCAGATGTGGCCTCACCAGGGCAGTGTAGAGGAGGAAGATAATCTCACTTTAGTCTGCTAGCCATGCTACACATCCATACATAACTGTGTGTATATAGAAATAATGTTTCTCAATCTAATTTTTATAATTTGGAAGAAAGTTTACAAAAATTATTTTGCTTAGCCCTTTAAAAGTATAAACTAGAAAGAAAAATGGAATAAAAATATTTTGTTCTTCATTCTCATTTCCATAAAGACTCATTGCTTAAAGGATTATCCAACATTTGGTTTTGGCAGCTGTCATAATCCACAGTTTTGCATTTATTTTTACAGAAAGTTCAAACAATTGTAAATAGCGAACAAATGATTAAAAAATGCATAATCTTTCCACAAATTATATGTAAGAACTGAATTTACCAGATATTTGGCTTAGCTCTCAATGAACAATAGACATAATGAAAAATACATTGTAGTTTTGGCTTTTTGATTTAGTTTCCTGAAATATTATTGTAAACATTGTTAAACAGTTTTAGAGCTTTTTGGCTAGTTTTAGAGTTTTGTGCTTGAGGATTTAATTTACCATTGGTGAGGTTAGTAAAATAGAAATAATATATGTGTAGATGTTATCAGACTGAGGCAGTTACAGTCCTTGTAGTGTGACCTTGCCCTGCTAAGTGATTGCATTAAACCAAAATAAACAAACATATAAATATTAAAATTGAATTAAGAATTGGAAAAAAAAAATTGGAAATTTTTGTCAGTGATTTTCATATTACATCTTCTCAACTCTCAGTTTAAATGCAGAAGTGCCATGGCATTTTGCTCTAATTGTTCATTTCTCAGACACATACTGGACTCTGAAAGTGAAGCTGGATTTTCTCTGGCTCACAAGTCTCCTACAAAGACCCCGCAATCTGACTTTTGGGAATATTGTTAAGGATGTGCCAGCTGGAACCAAGCCCAGTTCACCCTCTGGGAGCTGCATTGATTCTGCAATGCAACAGGTCACTAGTAATAACAATTTGCTCTAACAAAAAGGCTAAGGATAGCAGTAGACAGGGATGTAACATGTCTCAGGAGACTTCTGTTATTGTTTTAATTCTGCTGCTCTAGCTTGTTTAGTCAGCTTGGACAAATTGCTCCACTTTTCTTTCCTATCATTCCTACATCCATGAAATGAAATAATTTGTTAATTACATGATCTAAAATAGGAAAGAGACTGCATCGTAATTAATACTGAGGTAGTCAGGTCTGGCTGTCTGCATCATAGTCTTTTTGTAAAATTAAAAAACAAATAAACAAACAAAAGACATTTGCCTATATCTACTTAAGAATAACATAAAGTTGAATGTATTTTCTTACAAACTATGCGCTAACTCTGATAGAGAAAGAAGGAATACCTAAGTAGTTACTCATAACAAAGAGAAGGATGTAATGTATATAAATGTTAATGCTTACCTACTGTTTCCAGTATTGTAGCACCTATTGGAACAAACCACAGATACCGATATTTTAAGATCTCTATAAAGTTAAGTGCTGATATCATAAAGGATTGGGAAATTTCCTAATCAAAATTGATTTAAAGCTCATCAAGATTAAAATGAGTAGGACAAAACAAACAAACAAACAAATGCAAGTAAACAAAAAATATAGAGCTGAAAACAAAAGGATGAATGTCTACAGATGTTCTATTCACATTGGGCCAACAATAGCAGTGCAAAACTTTTGTATGCACTATGCTAATCTCTGACATTTTTTTCCCTCACAAAGTAAGAACAAACCAAAGATTTCACAGTTACTTTGTATCTAGATGTCTTATTAATTTCTTGTTGATGTGACTAAAAGAAATTGCATTTAATCTCTCTGTTAAAATGGTTAAACAAATAGATTTCTATTTCTCCTTATGATCTTACATTGGTGTCCTCTGTGGCACATGAAAGATTCAAGACAGCAAGACCGGAAGAGAGTTAATGAAGGAAGGTTTAGTACCCCTGAAATTTTTTACGTGTTTGCCAAAGACTAGCATCAGCATTTCATATATATGCAGGCTTCTCCAAAAGTAATGCATCCTGTTTAATTATTTTGCCCACGATGTCACAAGTGAATGTTGACGTATGGCGGTACAGGTTGAACCTTTCCACCAATATTCTATTATGTTTTGTTGTGGCGTGACAGGTGGCAGCAGAGGGGGAGTCTGAGAAAATTGTATCTGACATGAAATTGTATGAAGCAAAGGTGTGTCACTGAATTCCTCCATGAGGAAAAAAAATTGACACTATAAATGCTTTGACATTATGAGTGTCTGCTGATCATTTATGGTGACCAAACAGTGGATGTCAGCACAGTGAGGCAGTGGCGTGTTTCAGCAGCAGTGACAGCGCCACTGCCCAATTTTTACAAGAGTAGCATAGAGCCTCTGGTTCATCACTGGTGAAAATGCATAGCTAATGATGATGGCTATGCTGGAAAACAGTCTTATGTAGCTGAAAATTTTCTCTATCAACTAGTGTTATCATGCTCTTTGTATCTATAGTGGTTTTCATGGAAATAAATAGAAGGCATTGCTTTTGGAGCAATGTTTGTACTTGCTAGGTGAGACAAGTAATGACGAGCAAAAACTAATATCAGCAGCTGGCTATTTACTAATTATGTATTTTCACAAAGAAAGCAAACATGGCTGCAATGAATATTTTACAAAGTTATGGATTTCTTGATAAGAGAAAGTTAATTTCTAGTTGGAAGCATCTGTTCATGAATCTTCATTGAGGGACAGAACACACTTAAAGACTAGCGTTCCAAAGGAGATTAATATAAAATATTTTCTGAGAAGCTTGAAGTACTAAGGAAGGAAGTTCATGAAGTTGTCCCTTTATTAAGAAGAAGCTGATTCCAAAGGATGCAAAAAGAAAAAAGGTCACTGAAAGAAACTGCTTCTTACTGTTTTGGTGTATAATTTTGCTTACCTGAAGAATTATTTGTTCTTATTTCAGAGCTATACCATTCCATCAAATGTGACAACCCAGGGAGAAGATATTTAAATGCAAGATGGAACCATGTATGCCGTGAGCATAACAGCCTGCTTTTTGTCCTTGACTCATCCAACATCAGGACTGAAATCTACTCATCACTGAATTTAACTTACTGGAAATAAATAATAATAATTAAAAACAAACAAACAAACAAACAAAAACTAATACGAAGAAGAAAACAAAACTTTAAAAGAGAATGAAAAAGAAGAGGTTTTGTTTGTTGTATTTTCATTTTTTTTTTTTATGAGGAAGATCCAGAGAACATTTATGATGTTTTCCTTGCAGTCCTTAATTTTCCTCCTCAGCTCCTGGCTGTTTTGCAGTACAAGTTTTCTGTTTACATTTGTTTTCACCACTCTGCTAATCTTATGTACGTTTCCAATAGTTCTGTCAGAGATTATACGTAAACCTTACTTTCAGTATTTTATGCTGTTGAAGGTTTTATTCAAAAAAAAAAAAAAAAAAAAAAAAAAAAGGCTTCAAAAGGAAGACTTTACTGACTCACTTTTAAAAGAAGGAGCTATTGAAAACGATTGGATAGAGGATACAAACAATTTCCATATTCCTCTATGAGAGGAATTGAATCCCCTAGTAGAATTAATTTCCAGAGATGCAAAACTTTACACACAGCTATTTTTGCTTGCAATGATTTAACTCTTTCTTTTCTATTCTAGTTATAGTCTTTTACTTCTAATTTCTTACCAGCTGATCTGAAATGATTTCTTCAGAGAGGCTATAGAAAGATTTTTTAATACTTCCTTATAAAAAGATTTCAAAGATAAAAGTTTATTCAGTCTCACCATTATTGTCTTTAAAAGGTTAAAAATATAAACTTGAATTGTTTAAATGTTATTCTGTCACAATCGTTACAAAATGCTTACGTGGCAGTAAGTAGTCTTTTTTACCATGAGAGCAGGAAAGATGCTGATACAGGATGCTGATCATTCTGTATCTCCTGTGCTTGCCATCATCCCAATATATCTAGTATTTGAATAAGGAAGAAACTTAAGAAACTTTTCATCGTCGGTGGTGCAGAGTCTGGCTGGAGACCTGTAACCAGTGGTGTCCCCCAGGGGTCTGTGCTGGGACCAGTCTTGTTCAGCATCTTCATCAATGACCTTGATGAAGGGATAGTGGCCACCCTCAGCAAGTTTGCTGATGAAACGAAGTTGGGAGGATTGGCTGACACACCTGAAGGCTGTGCTGCCATTCAGCGAGACCTGGACAGGTTGGAGAGCTGGGCAGTAAGCAACCGGATGAGGTTCAACAAAAGCAAGTGTAGGGTCTTACGCCTAGGGAGGAATAATTGCATGCACCAATACAGGCTGGGGGATGAGCTGCCGGAGTGGAGCTCTGTAGAGAGGGACCTGGGGGTCCTGGTGGACGACAGGTTGGCCATGAGCCAGCAGTGTGCCCTCGTGGCCAAAAAGGCCAATGGCATTCTGGGGTGCATTAAAAAGAGCGTGTCCAGCAGGTCGAGGGAGGTGATCCTCCCCCTCTACTCTGCCCTGGTAAGGCCTCATCTGGAGTACTGTGTCCAGTTCTGGGCTCCCCAGTACAAAAAAGACAGGGATCTCTTGGAAAGAGTCCAGCGGAGGGCCACAAAGATGGTGAAGGGCCTGGAGCATCTCCCCTATGAAGAAAGGCTAAGTGAACTGGATCTGCTTAGCCTTGAGAAAAGAAGACTGAGAGGGGACCTGATCCAGGTTTATAAATATCTGAGGTGTGGCGGCCATAGTGGTGAGGCCAGTCTCTTTTCAGTGGTACGTGGAGACAGGACGAGGGGAAACGGACATAAGCTGCAGCATAGGAAGTTTTGCACGAATGTGCGTAAGAACTTCTTTACGGTGAGGGTGACGGAGCACTGGAACAGGCTGCCCAGGGAGGTTGTGGAGTCTCCTTCTCTGGAGATATTCAAGTCTCGCCTGGACGCCTACCTGTGCGACCTGGTGTAGGGAACCTGCTTTGGCAGGGGGGTTGGTCTCGATGATCTCTAGAGGTCCCTTCCAACCCTTACGATTCTGTGATTCTGAAACTAGAGTGATGAAAAATGGAAGAATGAGTCTGCTGATGTTCGGAATTGAATGAAACGTTTACTCCAAGAATGTATTTGAATCCATGTTTGTGCATTTTCCTGTGCATTGAAAAGGTCAGCATTTCTACAGAATCATGGTGAACTTCTGAGAGAGAAACACAGAAAGCGTTCATGATTCCTTGCAAACTATACCAATATATATATATATATATAGATCCGTGATGTCATAGAATCATAGAATCACCAAGGTTGGAAAAGACCTAAAAGATCATCCAGTCCAACCGTTCAGCTATTACCAATAGCTCCCACTAAACCATGTCCCTCAACACAACATCCAGTCTTTCCTTGAACACCCTCAGGGTTGGCGACTCCACCACCTCCCTGGGCAGCCCATTCCAGTGCCTGACCACCCTTTCTGAAAAGTAATACTTCCTAATGTCCAGCTTGAATCTCCCCTGCTGTAGCTTGAAACCATTCCCTCTGGTCCTATCACTAATGACACGAGAGAAGAGGCCAACCCCTAGCTCTCTACAACCTCCCTTCAGGAAGTTATAGAGAGCAATGAGGTCTCCCCTGGGCCTCTTCTTCTCCAGGCTGAACATTCCCAGCTCCTTCAGCCTCTCCTCATATGGCCTGTGTTCCAGACCCCTCACCAGCTACGTTGCCTTCCTTTGTCTGCGCTAGCAGAGCTGTAACTGACAAGTCTGTATGGCACAGAGAGGACCTTTGAGGGACTCAGGTCTTAGAAACAATGCAGTTTCTTTTGAAGAAAACATATCTGAGCTAAAGCATCCTTCCTTTGAATGGCAGCTATGCTACTCATCTAACTCATTCAGATGCTGCTGACTCATTCCAGCGACAGAAGAACACACACAGTTCTAAATTTCCTCTATTAGCCCAGTCAGAACCATCCCAGGTGTGTCTGCACTTCCTTAGTAGTAGCTTAGAAAAAGGATGCCAAGTCTCTTGACTGCTACAGAGCTGTGTGTAACTGTTGGACGCTTGCATTGGCATGGTTACACCCCAAATTAAGCTTCATTCTCTTGTTGTATAATCATGGCATACCATGGAAAATTATTCTGTTTCCTCCAGAAACACGGCAGGGAGTTGCAAAATACAAATTATCCTCTCAGGCCAAGAGCAGAACAACAAGCAAGAGTCCTTCCAGGCCTTTCACTTTAGTTCCACGAGGTTCCATTCTGGAAGTTAAAAAAAAAAAAAAAAAAAAAATCAGCAAATCAGCATGCGTGAAAATGTTTGTAATAATGAAGCATAAGGAAAATAATCTATTAAATTAATATCTGAAGACTTATAATGAAATATCTCAGTAGGTCAACAGTATAGATTTTTAAAAGTAACTAAGTTGTGCTTGTTGATTCAGGTTGAATTCACAGGATGACTGATAGAGTCAATTATTGCATAGCAGTTTAAATAGCTGAAACTGTAGCAAATGTGTCTTGTCCTGTTTTAGCATAAGCAGTATAGTTTACTAAAGATTTATACTGAGAAAATAATAGTTTCATCACAAAATTAAGCATTGCATCATTACATATTTTAAACAAAGTAGATATTTTATAATTACTTTCAGCCTTTTATCACTATCTCCAGTATGGCAGGAACTCAGAAACAAAAGTACAGTCGGGGGGCAATCAGGCACAAACATGCAATTTGTTCTTTAGCTAAATAGAATCTATTTGACTGCCTCCTTGTTACCCTTGAGTTACAAATCCCTGTGAGGCCTCAATCAGATGCAGTAACGTTCCAGTAAGTCAATCTAATGGGATGTCTGTTCTGATTATTCCAATTCATCTTCAGTGCAAGCTACTGGTATGTGCATGTAATAGTATACCAGTAGGGAGTGTTGAATATTCAGCTCCTATGTAATTAGACATTTGCTGTAAAGAACTACAGAATTATATAACCATCCTAATAGACAAAAAAACAAGCTTTATTTTCTGTGCTACTGAAGCATGTACAATTTGTTATCCACTGCATTCAATTGATTTGTTTCCCTGCTTTCTTGATTAAATATTAAGACACTGATAAGCAAAGCCCATATGATTCAAATAACTACGATGAGATTTGAAGGTATTTGAGTACATCCACCTTGTGTACATATAATTAGTATTGTGAAAAGACTGGATTTACTAGCATTTTTTATTCTATCTCATTAGACAAAGAAAGTTGTACTAGCAGAGAATATTTATATGATTGACATACCCTAAGGAGTATGTTGTTGTTTCTAGGAAAACATTTTGCAAGATTTAGGTGTTTAGCCAATATTGCCACACTGGCAAATATCTCTAGTTTAAAACTAGTTAAAGTCTGAGTTAGTACACATATTCCAGATGTATAGAGTTTCTGGGGGAATATGAGCACCCACCTTGTGAATTCTCAATTGTGAGAGAGAGGGATGGGATGCTATTAATGGAGTCCCAGACCCAGTGGAGCAGTGGGCCCAGGTGAACATCATGAAGTCTAAAAAAAAAAAAAACAAAACAAAACACAATTGCAAGGTGTTGCATCAGGGTCACAGTAATCCCCATTATCAGTAGAAGCTGGGGGACAAAAGTATAATCCACAATCCTGACAAAAAGGATTTGTGTGTACTAGTGGATTGTAAGCTGGAAGTGAGCCAGTAATTTGCTCTCACAGCCCAGAAAGCCAACTGTATCCTGAACTGCATCGAAAGAAATGTGGCCAGCAGGTCGAGGGAGGTGATCTTGCCCCTCTACTCTGCACTGATGAGACCTCACCTGGAATACTGCATCCAAATGTGGAGTACTCAGTACCAGAGAGACACAGACCTTTTGGAGTGTGTCCAGAGAAAGGCCACAAAAATGATCCAAGAGATGGAGCACTTCTACTGTAAGAACAGGCTGAGAGAAATGCAGCTGTTCAGCCTGGAGAAGAGGCGGCTTCAGGGAGACTTTCAGTACCTAAAAGAGGTCAGATGTAAGAAAGAAGAGGACAGAATGTCTTCAGAGACATTCAAAGTCAGGCTAGACAGGACTCTGAGCAACCTGAACTAGCTGTAGATGTTCCTGTTCATTGCAGGGGAGTCAGACTAGATGACCTTTCAGTGTTCCTTCCAACTAAAATGATTCTATGATTGTAAGATAATATTGGTAGCACATGTATACTAGTAAGTCATCTTGTTTCAGTTTGAAGATTGCTCTAAACTATCCTTTGGATTATGAGACAAACACTGAACAAGTTAAAATGTCAGTATTTTGTATCTTTTTTCACATGGGGTCAGAGTCATATCTAACATCATCTGCATTTAATATTGTTTAACTTGGCAAGCAGCTAAATACCTACCTCCCCCTCCCCCAACCTTTTATTCAGTTCCGCTCCTTGCAGTGGGATGGGAGAGGGAACTAGGGGGAAAAAAAAAAAAAAAAAAAAAAAAAAAGTAGAATTCATAGGTTTAAATAAAACTATTTAGAAAAACAGTAAAAGAAGAGAGAAATAATAGTAAGGATAATAATGTTTACATATGAATATTTTTACAAAACAAGTGATACACAGAACAATTCTTCACCACTCACTAACCGATGCCCAGCCAACTTGAGAAGCAACTGCCCACCCTAGAATACTCCCTCCAGTTTTATAGCCTCTTCCAGGTGACATCATATGATATGAAATCCCAGTTTCGGTCATCTGTCCTTGTTTACTCCCTTCACAGCTTCTTGTGTTCCCTATCCCACTTGTTAGCAGAACGATATGAAAAGCTGAAAAACTGAAATGTCCTCGGCTCTGTACAGGAACAACTAAAACATCAGCATGTTGTCAGTGTTGTTTTTCTCCTGAAAACCAAAACATAGCATCATACAAGATACTATGAAGAAAATCAACTCTGTCTCAGCTGAAACTAGGGCAAATATTAATCAAACTTCCTCTCAAAACACTGTTTTAATTACTTTGCTGAATTTGAACCACTCAAGATATTTTCCATCCTTCGCAACATAAATGTCATTGAAGGTGTCATGTAAAAAACATTTCAAATGTTTCTGAGAATAAGATCAGAAAAGAAATACAAACTCCTCTTTCTGGAGCTGGAACTCCAGTCATAAGTTCTCTCCTAGGGAAAAATATTTGGATAAGTAATATCAATATTCACTAAAAACTGCATTTCTCATATTTTCAATATAAACTTTTATTTCATTGGAAATAAAGGCAGTATTTATATTTTTCTGTAAGTCCCTTTCAGGACAGATTCTTCCTCCTAATTTCAAGCCATGGCTTCAGGCACAGAAAAAATGAGTTTTTAATATATAAGCAAATATTATACTACAATACACAAATATAGGACTTAAGAAATTCAAATTTTCACAGATAAATGCAGTTAACAGTCTAAAGAGTTAATGATTACAAAATTTAATTTTGTTTAATATTTTTAATTTTTTTGCTCTTTGTACCACAGCAATATTTCTATCAGCATACTATACATATACACATCTATACAAAAATTTTTATTAGTGATAGAAAAGTATGAAGAAAGAACATCTTACATCTTTATGGCAATGACAGAAAAACAGCAGCAGTCTTATCTGTATAGATGACTGATAATGAAAATAATTTAAGGGGAAAAAAAGAAAATTTGGTTCTGTACTCATTTCATTAGGTAAGACTAAAAGCTATGAAGAAGTTTTCTTTTTTGCTCTAGAATATCAGTAATAATTTTGTTCATAGTTACATTGTTCTTCCAACTACAGTAACTGCAAGAAATACCAATTTATTAAATTTTAGTCTCTTAGTTAAAAAGTAACGTTATGATCGATAGTCTGCAAGTTTGGGTCAACACTATAAAAGACAATCCATTTCCCTTATTTTTTCTTTTTTATGTTACCTTATACCTTTGTTTAGATTTAAGATGTTTTTGTTTTTCATCTGTTTACTGTTTTAAGCCTCTATTTTTCCTCGCTATATAAGATTTTTGATAGCGGTAGTTTTATAATTTTATTTTCTTATTTTATTTGCTTAAGGGTTTTGGCATTTCCCTAACTTGCTACATACTGAATTTCTTCTATTGCTTTTCATTTAAGATTATTCTATAATCAGTTTACAATTTTGATCTTTTAATGTACTTTTAACTTTTTGTTCTGCAGATGTTTTTTCTCTAAAATCTTCTCTTTTTGATTCATTTCTTAAAAGGGCCTCGACAAAATTAATTCAATAGGGATACTTGAAATTTCATTAAAATAACATTCCAGTAGTATACTTACCAGAAAAATAGTGAGAAATGAGATTTAATTTCCTTACGATTTTTTCTATTTGCTTTTTTTTTTTTTTTGAACACCAATCTTCAACATGAATACCTGCACTGAACGCACAGTTAATAGAACACATAATTCTTTTCATTGCAGAGACTGTATCTGGTGAACATCTGTCCAGTGATATACTAATAAATTCGCCCTTATGAGACTATGTAGTGACAGGACAGGACAATGTTCTTGTGTTATATTTGCAGGGGTGCTAGAACCACGTTAGAGTGTTCTGCAGGCAAAATTACTTATCCATATATTTTGCTGGAAGTATTCTACCTGCTATCATTACTTCAGTATTATCCATGATGTAGATGCAGTTACGGTAACAAAAAACAAAAAACAAAAAAAAAAAAACAACCACTTCATTAGATATATTTATGTTGATGATAAGGAAGAGAGGCTGAAGGAGAATTCTTTTGTCTTCTGATGCTTGTGTTGTACTCCACTGTAACAGCAGTTACTTTAATGTGGATAAAGAAGCTGTTTGTAACCTCATGCATAGATAAACTGATTGCATTACTTGAAGCATTGATTCTTAGATTATATAGTGGTACAGAAGGCTTCAGTCTCCGATCTAAGTTCTTTAACAAATAATTGTAAATACTTAGCAGTAATACTGTGCTAGTTAGGAAGTCTGACAACTCATTTAAGTAGTCATAATAGAGTGGTAATATACTTACAAGAAAAATCTAACACCTGACAAACAAGAAAAATGAAATGTGGACAGCCACTAGTATTACCTATAGTAACTATTTGAAGCAAATAAAGCAAAAGCAAACGGTGATAGTTGAGAGTTTTCATCAGGTTTCCTCCAGATTATCACTTGATCTTCTATCAAATTGTTATTTAAAATATATCAAATTAAATTAGTATTTAATTTAGTATATACAAATTAATTTATTATTATAGATAAAGTTTAGGAATCATTTGATCAAACATGGGGACCTACAACATAAAACTATAAGCCACCCCCAAATATCAGAGCTCACCAAATACTCCAAAAGGAGGGATCTTCAGGTAGAGCTCTTTCCCTTGTGGCAGCCAGCCTTTAATGAGGCTTAGGAAGTGAATTGCTTTCACCTGTGCTTCCAGGGCTGTCTGTGCCCTTCACCAGATGCTCAACCACTGGTTCAGATCTTGACTTTGCAATTCCCCTACAAATGTCTTGCAGAAAACTAAAATTCCAATTACCTAAAGTAACTCTGAAACACAAACATTTACACCTAACTTCATTCATATTCTTCAATAGGAAAACTAATAAACAGCTATTCCACAAGGAGAACAGACTTGTTCTTTGAAAACATGGTAAAGAAACCACCCACATTAATAGTGGATATATTGATTGAAACAATCCTATTTTTGGACTTGATCATGCAACATAACATTGCTTGCAGCTGGAACAACAATAGAGTACAACGTCATTGATAGAAATATAAAACCACATTTTCTGAGACAGAATTTTCTTGAAGGATAGAAAGCAGCAAACTAATGTGCACTACTGGCCTTTGATAACTGCCTTGAAGGAGAATGGACCCTAATGCTAATGCCTAAGATAAACATTAGTGATGGAAGTTTTAGTCTGAGAAATGTAACCTGTCTTCGCACAGAACAAATACGTAAGATATTGCCTACTTTTTAATTTGTCAAATTATCATCACTGAGCCCCTTGTATCCCTTGACATAGTTTGTTAGCCATTGCCTTTCCCCAAATTTAGGCACAGCAGGATGTGTGAGGTACAGAGAAACACATTATTTCTTCTCTTTTCCCAAAGAGTAATAGCCATGGAAGAAATAGAGCTTAGTTTCTATAAGACAACAGCTAAATAGCTTGCCAATATAATTATGCTGGGACTATATTAAACCATGTTCGTTGTAATGTTTTGGCAAGCACAAGAAACTATACTAGCCAAAGTATAATATAATGTGGTAATTGTATCTATTTCATGGTTTTTCCAGGAAAAGAAGGGCAATAAATATACTTGCCCTTACTTATGCTGATACGTCAGAAAAAGATTCTAGATTAAATCTACGTAAGGCACAGTGTGGACAGAGGCCTTCTATTCAAACAGAAAAAGACAATGTCTCAAATAAGGGAATATTTCTATCAGTGTGTTATAATTCAAGTTCAATAGTACAATACAGTATTTAACTCCATGAGACACTTGTAGAACAGATAGGATATTTCTTTAGGGAAACATTCGTGAACTCTTGAGGAATTCATTTACTCTACACAGCTCTGGCAGGAAGCAAGTAAGAAAGGGAGAATGAATTTTATAACAAATTTTTTCATGTATCTGAGAGGCATAAGAAAAGACAACTTTTTCATATGTCTCAGGGAATCAAAGATACCAAAAACCATATTTGAAAATTCCCTTCATTTCTCCCAATCTTGTTTTTAAAGAGAGAATCCTACAGAAGATATTTTTAATGTCCTAGAGTGCATTCACATAGATGCTTACACTCCTTTAGTGACCCCATTTAACCAGTTTTAGAACTCATGTCACCTCCTGACAGGTTCATTTGCACAGAAATAAGTGCTGTCTCCCAGCCTTCAAGAGACTGATTGAAAAAGATTACTTCCCAACAGTGTCTGTTAACGATGACTGACATATCAATATGATATGGGCTTATATTTTCAACCTGTAATTTTCATTTACAGGCAAAGGGACATTCTAGAGTCATTGAAAATTACTAATATAAAATCTTTCTGTAAAGATTGCTATGAGTACATATGTGTTGCAGTATTATAATTTTCCCCTAATTTACCTTTCACATTTTTTTGCTAGATATCAGTATGTAATGGGTCAATATGTGTTGTTATTCCCAAGCTACCTGCATCTTGAAGGATCTTTTAACTGATCTTTTAAAATGAACAAAGCTAGGCTTTCTTGTTATCAGTTTTGTTCTAATGCAGGCAGTTTAAAAATCCATCCAAGTATTGATCAGTCAAATATGTGAAACAAGAAGGTTATCTCACTCATTTTAATATTGTTTGACAGGTGACACAGATTAATAAGTGAATCAGAATAAAGATGCAGGTAACTATCTTCACTCCAACTTCTGTGTAAGATGATGAACCAGATCTGATAAATATATCTAACACAGTCATCGGTGTATGATTTAAACAATGTACATATGGTAAGCATTCAAATTTCTCTTAAAGAGCACAGATCGTATTTAGGATATAGAATTAGTGATCGTGATGACAAAATTGTATTATATAAACTGCCAACCCCGCAGAAAACAGTCATAATTTCAGCTAAAATTCATAGGCAATTTCAACTTAAAGACTAAAGCTGAGAATCTTCTGCTTCTGCCCATCAAATGTTTTTTCAAAGGGAGCTCTTTACTCATTACCAATTTCTGATCCCCAAAACCCATTAACTTTTGGCAGAAAAAAAAAAAAATAAGTGTCTTGTAAAATGTTATAGGTGTAGTCCTGTGAAACAGAGTTAACATTTAAAGCAGAAGAAATACAGATGCAGGATAACTTGGGAGAATTCCCACTTCACTTCTATTATTTTTATGTACAAATTTTAAGACCTCAAGATCTGACTCAGTTACCACCTAATCCTTGAGAAACTCCAGGTGCTTCAGATTACTTATTTTTCCCCTGCTATTTAACCTCTCTCAGTGACAGGAAGCTAGCATACCCACAAGAGCTGGCACTGTCAAAGCAATTAGTAGTTTTCACAAGACCTCTAAAGGAGAAGCTACTTGTCTCACTGATGTTTTGTTCTATACAGTGGTACAGCACATTGTTGACTGCCCCAGTCAAAGAATTGCAAGCTCGTATCTACCAGAAGGTTTGTCTCAGCTCTATCTAGAGTCTGTGCAGAGCAGGAAGGAGAGCAATGTTCGATTCTTCTGTTGGAATTATTCTTTTTCCCTTAGAATAATCAGAGATCTGATAGGTCCTTCTTTGGGATATTCACCTACTGCAAGCCCTACTTCTCATTTAAACAAATATTTATATGTTTTTTTTATATATGGGTTTTTTTAATATGGGTTTCTTTTTCCAGTCCCTGTTTGATGGAAAATGCACAGTCTTTGAATCACAGCCTGGAAATCTCTACCTGAAGGTGAATCCCCAAACGCTAATACATGCATTCTTGTTTATTTTTGTTCTTTCTCTCTGGTCTAGTGAAATACAGGTTTTTAAAGCATATTGGAAGAGATTCAACAAAAAGAGAAGTGGAAGAGAAGTGGTCTCTCTAATCCAGAGCTTTGTGGCCAGACTACTTCTCCAGAATCTGAGTTGTCCCAGGCACAACAGGCACTTAGTTAAAGCATGTCAGATAGTGACTCCACTATCCAAAAAATTATATTAAGAAGAAAAACAAGTCTTCCTTTCCTAGTTACACTTTGAAAGCAGGAAAAAAAAAAAAAAAAAAAGGAAAACAAAGAAAGAGAGCCTGTCTCTGTATTTGCTTCAATTCATCTGCTAGTTTTCAAAACTGAACTTATGGTTGTGGAATGGAAGAAGAAAGTAGACAGACAGATTATTTCAAGACAATAATAACAGATAAAATAATTTAAAAAAAAAAACACAAAAGAGACAGTGGGTCTAAGAATTTGTATTTAATGTGCTGCTCTTTTTCTGTAGAATGAGAAATCTCATAAAGAGTTAATCATCACTCATAATGTGAGAAAACTTGAACTAAGGGAACATTTTATACAGTAGGAAACTTGCCTGACAGTGAGAGACTATTTCATCCACATGGCATGGAAAATCTAGTAGTTGTTGACCCAGCTTCTACTGAGACCTGAAAGCTCTTTGAATATTTCCTGTAACTACACAAATCTTACTTGGGGAACTACAGTTTTGAAAATAAGAGCTAAATCTTTTGAAAAATGTTTTCTCATGTATGTTTTTATACAATGGAAGTTATTCCTTCAGATGTTTGGGTTTGGAGCTACCCTAGATTTATAAAAAACTATGCAGATGTCTTCCACTAATAACAGGAAAATGATACTCTCTAATAAAAAGAAAAAAAAAAGTGAAATGCATAATAAAATACATTGGAAAATTAGGAATGCTAAAGTATAAGATTTATAATATTTTCTGTACAGATAATTTTCCTATACAATGTACGTACCCTCTAAACCTGTATTCTGTGTAATTCTGTAAGATAAGTAACAAATTATTTTTTAAATTAATCTAACAAATAAGAATTTTATGAGTGAGAGATTAGGTTGCATAGGGAATTTTGCCTCTTAAGGATCCTGTATCAGAGAGAATTAGGTCTTATTCTTCTAATTTCAAATCTTAATGTAGTTCACAAAGACTTTGCTAGCCCCTTAACAGAAGCAGACATCCTCATGCTCTGAAACACTAGGATTTCTTTCCCCAGGCTCTCCCTCTTTCTTCCCTCAGGGATCTGTATACCAAAGATATGCCAAGCATTGTTCTTTGGGTAGGCGACTGCTACTGCATTCAGAAATTTCCAAATGTAACTGAAAAAATGAATTTGTCCTACTAACAAATGCTGATCTTCAACAGAATGCTTCTTTATACCTTCTGAAGTATCTTGGTACTGGATTGATTGAGATAGCCTTATTGAGATTCAACATATTGTAGCAGGATATTTCGTATAAAGCAGATACTTCTGTATTAAAAAAATAAATATAAATTGCAAGAACATATATCCCTTCAAAAAACCTCAATATCTTGCATATTTACACAACAGAATTACAGTTTTCATCTTGCTCAGACCTTTCTCAATTCTTGTGAATAGAAAGAAATATCTATTAAGTTACTACTAGGTCCTTTTTCTGAGATTCCAACCATATCACCAGCAAAATATTAAACCTCAACTCAAATATTTTTTCTGATTTCAGCATAGAAAATATTATTTGTTTTAACTATTAAAGTCCCATAGCATTATCATTTTTAAAAACACTTAGCATATAGACCTAGAAAAGATAAATCACAATATATTCAGAAGATACATTTCTTCCAGGCCACCTGCAAAGCCTAATTCGTTGTAAATGCTTCTCTCTGGTAATGTAACAACCAGAGAAAGGAGGACCAATTCTAGTATGATGAAAACGAAGTTAAATTCATGCCTTTGTCTTTTCCCAGTCAATATCTTCTTTCGCTGTAGCTCAGGCTACCAAGCTATTATGAATTTATTTAAAAAAGCTTTGAAAAGAATCTTATTTCTTAAAAAAATATTAGTACCAACACTGTCCAAAGATATGGGAGTGAAACCTTGTGAACAATGACCACACAAGGATTATTTCATCTTTGATGTGTTCTCAATAGACATCAAAAACTCTGAGGATAAAATCACCTCTATCACAAAGCAGTGAACATTAATAAAAGATATCGAACATCCTTAACAATCTTACTCACTGACAGCAGATGAGAGTGTAAGATCAAAATCAGAGTCATGTCATAACAAAAATGAAAAAATCACTAGGTTTTTTGTTTTGTTGGCTGATTATTTTTTGCTTTTGTTTGCTATGGACTTTGTGTTTAGCTGATATTGATATATCAACTAATTATAATTGATATATTAATCAATATCTTTTCAAGCCCATGAAACTTAGAATTATCCTCTACACTCTATTTTAAAAAAACATAGATTTTTCTCAGGAATATTTATCATGCTTAATACGTTTAAATGAACTTTATTGTACCTAATAACAGAAAATTATTAATTTAGTTTTAAGTTTAAGTGACTTAATAAAACTCTTCTGAAAATATTTTGACTACTTCTGTCACACGTTTCTGAAATAAGAAACTTGTGCTATCAATTGGACTTCTGGACAGAAGAATGTACTTGAAAAGTAGATGAGATTTGTAACCTAGTAAACAGAGGAAAAAAGTAAACAATAGAAACAGAAGTTTGTGCAGTCACTGAAAAAGCCTAGAGCCATCTTACTGATGCCAAGAGGAAATGTTTATGGCATAGTAAAGAGTAAAGAATGTAGTAGAATGTAGTAAGTATGGCACTGTTAAAAATGTTTATGACCATTACTATTCATTTTTCCTTATCCTTTTCTGTTTTAGTTAAGTAGCTTTTATCTCAACCTATGAATTCTACTTTGTTGTTTTTGTTTCCAGTTCTCTCCCCCCCCCCCCATCCCACTGGGAGTGTGGAGTGAGAAAACAAGTATGTGTTGCTTAACTGAGTGCCAGGCTAAATGAAAATGCAGTGGTAGTTTGATGTATAAGAGAGACAATAATATTTACATTTAATTAAAGGGCAAGATTGGTAGGTAAAAATTTAGTGTGCAAAACTTTGTTTCATACATGTAACTTCAGGAATCTGAATCTTGTTTTTAAGAGCAGATAACATGAATTTTTGTCAACAAACATTACTAATCTATAGTGGAATGAGTTTATTCTAGTTTGTTTGGTGAAATTTTCATTTGTTTGTTTGTTTGTTTGTTGCATTTTTTGTCTTATTGTTGTTATCTGTTTAGTTGGTTGGGTTGGATTTATTTTAGGATTTAAAATGTCCTGTGTGAGACATGCTCTCTAACTCCACTCTCTCTCCTTCTTTCTCTCTCTCTTTTTCTCTCACTTTTTTTTTCTTTCAAGTATGGATCAAAAACAGAATAAGAGAATATTTTTATAGGTTCAACTGAAGATAAATTTATCCATGAAACTTATAAAATCAGTTAAAAATCGGAAAAGAATGACTTGACTTTATTTCTCAGTATTTAGCTATTTTTTCGTCTTTTTGTTCCCCTTGTGGAAATATCTGATATGCCTTACTTCAGCAAAATTGCATGAACTTGGATGTCTGCCTTTCATAGTACACCCAATGCAAATGAAGTGAGAAGAGGACCGGAGGGAATTCCCTGGTGTGATATATATTTTATGAAGCTATTGATTTTTTCCATGCATTTTAAAACTGCTTTGTTTAACTTGAATAGCTTTTTGTTGGGTGAAAAGAGATAGTTGGGAGGTGGGATACTCTTGATTCTTTTGGATAACAAGAGTTCAGTACCACATAAACAATATTTTTATTATTTGCATTGTTGTAGAGCCCTGTAGTCCAGTCATGGATCAGAGGCCCATTTTTGTAATGATTAAACATATAATCAAGATTGCTTCCAACAACAAGTAAGGACTTTTCCAGTTGATATTGGCAAAAAACGTTATGTGAATTTCCAGCATAATAAAATTCAGTTACTTAAGTGCATTTTACATAGATCCAAGAGTCAGGAAAATTCAGGTTACTGGATAAAATCCTATGTAGATTGCTCTGAAAGTAATATATCTTATTTATTTCCACAGAAACAACAACAGATACACAGAACACAATAATACTATTTAATAGAGAAAATTCTCAACTACAAAATGCTATTTTTTAACAATGCCATCACCATTAGCTATGCATTTTCTTCAGTGATAAACAAGAACCCGCATGGCTGTCTAGAACATAGCTAGTCTTTCATGTTGCTGTTGCCACTGGTGAAATGCACCACTCACCTTCTCACTGTGCTGACATCCACCCATTGGTCTCCATAAACATTCAGCAAGCACTGATGAATGTCAACGGATGCCATTCTTTCCACATGGAGTAACTGACACATCTTTGCTTCATGCATATGTCCATGTCAGACACCATTCTGTTAGACTACCTCTCTGCTACCATCTGTCACATGACAACAAAATGTAATGGAGTACTGGCAGGAAGATTCAGCCTCTACTGTTATACCGCCATTACCAGCTTATGACGTTGAAGACAAACATAATAAAATCAGAGGCATTACTTTCAGAGCAGCCCTAATATTTTGGCTTAGAGCTAAGTAGTTTCCTGCTCCATAAATTCCAATTTACGCTTCTGTTACACTCTTTTTCTTATTTTCACCATTTATATTTTTGGCAATAGATAGCAAGATATAACACTGTACTTTGTCTCAGCACGTGGGTGTGGGCTCATCTCTCATCTGAACAGCTGCAACAATTCAACACTATTAGAAAGTACCTCAACAAAAATATTCCAAATACTAAGTGTTTATATTGCAGTTCATATCCGTTTGCTGCTAGTATTATCTTGTATGCTATCTTAACCCTACTGAATTGATATACTTTCCTAACTGAAACAGAATATTCTCTTTAAAAGAGCTAATTCTTAAAGACGATCATTCTGTGTCAGAAATTGGATAAATTCATATATGATAGATTATTCTGTGTTATCTTTGCTGTAATAACATCAGAAGAAAAAAAAATTATTTTTGAATGCAATTTCATTAAAACTTAACTGAGAAAAGCTAATGATGTCAGTGGGGCACCTCTAGCCATGACGTGACTTTTCACTAACTCAGTTTGCTTTGAGAAAAACCTGCCTAAATGGACCTCTCCTCTCAGTATTGAGCTTGACACTAACAGCCTCTAGTCTGTGTTAAGAGGTGATTTTTGCTCACATTCTTAATTTGTAGTAAAGTTTAATCTGCACACAGTAGTTTTACAGAATTCATTGTCCCCCAGGGTTAACAAAACATGAAATTCATGTTCATAATGTTTTCCTAAATATACCAGATTTTTGTCTGACACATTTCTCTATAGGATACATTAAATCAGCAGTATTTTGTTTCTAAGGTAGCTTTAAACTAATCTTAAAGAACATTGGAACATAAAAATATATGTCAAGTACTCTTCTATTTCTCCATAATTTCTAGTTATTTGGGATGTGATTCAGCCACGCAGAAAAATATCTACCTTTTTACTGAGGAAACCTCCACTACCATAGAGCCAGCTAGCAGCAACTGAAGTTAACATTTGATAAGCAGTTTTCATCTATTCTGCACTCTTAAAATTATGAATTCATATTGTTCTATGAATACAAATTATGTTGTAAGGAACTGGAATTCTGAGCATTTTGCAGATAGAAAAAAAAATTACTGCATGTAATACTTCTAGTAAGTAACGCAGAGAGCTTTTTCTGTCTTTTCAACATAACAGTCACACTGAACTGTGGAACTATGGAACATCTATGGAACACATTGATGCTGGCATACATATGCTTGAAATGAGACTGATGTAAGGAAATTAACCTGTTTCATTGTCATCAGAAAATCACACTAACTTTATTAAGCTTATGTGTAAGTCTTGGAAAAAAATGAAATTAAAAGTTTATTTTGATAGCCATCACTGTCTGACAGTTTTCTTGATTGTTGTCATGGCAGTGATTAATGATCTACCAAACTGCAAAACAATCCTGTCAATTCAAAAATATGGTATTCTAATCCATGATACTGCAACAAGAAAATAATTGGGAACCTCGATTACAAAACAGTCTCAGTAAAAAATAAATGGTAGAATATAGGGTTAGTTATTTCTGTGATTTGGATTAGACAGATACTGAAGTTTAAAAACAATCCAAGTATGTCAGGGAAAAACGTGTCAAATGAAAAGAAAAAGTAAAAGAATACAAATTAGAAGGAAATACAGAACATAAAAAAAAGAGTTGAAAATGTAGTTAATGAAAGCAGTGAGGTAAACGTCATAGAACGGATGACACACAGAACAAGTACTGCAGGAACTGCATCATGTATATGCATACATGAATGCTCATACATTATGAAACATGCCTACATATGTCCACCAGTCACTTTTTTAATAATTTATTGACTCAATCTGAAAATGAAGTTCAATCTGGATAACCTTCCTTGAAGCTTCCTCCCATATGCTAGAAAGGATGGAATTGATAGGAAATGCTCAGATTCTCCCTTTCATCATTATTATTACAATTGTTATTATTATTATTATTATTATTACATTCAATCAGTCACTAAAAACATTTCCAAAGCCTGTAGAATGCTTTTTTATGGATTTATGGCATCATCAAAATGATAGTGGGCATCACAGAACCATAGAACCACAGCATCTGATAGCACAGGAAAACTCTCCAGACTGGAGGAAGAAAGATGTTAATGTATATGTACAGACCTTGAAATTTTGCAAGGGGATTCAGACATTAAAATAATATGTCACAGTTCATAATTTCATCAAATCTAATGTGACTTTTCAGCTAAGCTTAGATTTCCTTGGCAGACTCTAGTTGCATAATTTTTTTTATTCTCTCAAAATGTTTCCCTCTTCTTTTTATTGTTGTTGCATTTGCAGTTTCTGCTGCTGTATTACTGTATCCTCATCTCAATTACTTTTTAACTATTTTGGTAATAAATGCTGTTCATTTTATCCACTAAATCCTGACTTTCTGAAAAGTTTATACCTCCTTTTCTGTGGCATTACTAATATCTGCTGAAGATTCACTTTGGCCACCTATTATTCACTCAAACTTTACCTCATTTTCCTAGCAAGGGAAAATATAAAATACATGAATCATTCAGTAAATGTCAGGCATATGTAGTGTGAATATTGCTTCAGGTGTATATTATTTGTACCCTGCCTTTTGATTTTCTGACAGACAATATTGTTTCCAGACTGACAGAGTTTATTTCCTGCAGTTCCCAAGACTGATTGGTACTTAGAAAAGCAAGTTCATTGATATTTCCTATTGCTTTTCCTGACAGTGAGAGTGAAAACTGAGATGTCAACTCTTTGAACTACACTGAGAGAAAAATCCAATTATTTTTAGATTGGCATTCAAAATAAATTTTGAATGATCTTCTTTATGATGAAATGTTTTAGAATAATCCAGTCCTCAAATCAGGAAATGTATTCAAAACCTGTGGAAAGAACATGATTTATAACATTTGTTCAAAGTTTCTAAAACATAGTTCTAAAAAATACTGAATCAGATGCATTTTCTACTGCTGAAAAGAAAATCAGCACTGCAGTTTTATTAGATAACAATTATTCTGTGGGTAGCTTTCGGCAATACAAAATCTATAAACTCCAAATGTTTATACTGACACAAAGAATTGTTACAGCTTCTTGTGAGATACATAGATTTTAAGTTATAAAAGATAAAACTATTTTCCATTAAGTTTTCCTGATTGGTTAACAAACCAGTGTCTATTTGTCTCATATTTCAAATTTCCCTCGTGAGCCTCAGTTATGGATGAGTGTACCTATCATTTCTGTTTCCTGCTTTGGTGTAATACCATCATAACCAAGCTCTCTGTTATACCTTAACATCTGTATATTTGTTAATTGTACACTGCTATGCCTTAACATTGGTATATTCTTAAATTGTACAAATTAAAAAAAAAACTTTGTTTAATTTTATACCTTCTACGGAAAGTAGCAGCTCTTGATATTTAACCTAATTATTCTTAAAAGAGTTCAATCATTTTTTTATGCACATTCCAAATGAATCATAGGTCGGAAGGGACCTTAAAGATCATCATAGGCAGGGTTGCCAGTCACTAGATCACATACTAAATCCAGTCGCCCGTGGTGCCATCCAACCTGACCTTGAATACTTCCAGGGACAGAGCATCCAGAGTCTCTCTGGGTAACCTATTCCAGTATCTTACCACTCTCTTGGTGAAAAACTTCTCCCTGACATGTTAACTAAATCTTCCTTCATTTTGTTTAAAATCATTCTCTCTTGTCCTATCACTATCTACCTGTATAAAAAGTTGATTTCCCTCCAGTATACAATCTTCTTTCAAGTACTGAAATGCCATAATCCCCCCTTCCTTCACTTCTCCAGATTGAACAAACCCAGCTCCTTCAGCTTATCTTCATAGAAGAGGTATTCCAATCTTCTGATCATCTTCATGATCTCCTTCTGGACCCTCTCCAAAAGATGAAGATCTTTCCTATGCTGGGGTCCGCCGGCAATACTCCAGGTGGAACTTCATGAGGACAGAGTAGAAAGATAAACAACACCTCCCTTGCCCAGATGGCAATTCCTCTTCTGATGCAGTATCCCAAGATACCACTGGCCTTCTGGACTGAAAACACACTGCTGGCTCATGTTAAGTTTTTTATCTACCAGGATCCCTAAGTCCTTCTCAGCAATGATACTCTCAAGGAGTTCTTCTCCCGGTATGTATACATATCTGGAATTATCCTGACTCAAATGCAAAACCTTGCACTTTGCTTCATTGAACCACATTAGGTTCAGATGGGCGCACTGTTAAAGTTTATCAAGCTCCTTCTCGATGGTATCTCTACCTTCTGCTGTATCAACTACATCACTCAGCTATGTGTTATCAGCAAACTTGCTGAGGGTGCACTTAATTCCGTCATCTATGCCACTGATAAACATGTTAAAGAGCAATGGTCCCAGGGGACACCACTCCTTGCCTTCCTCTATCTGAACATAGAGCACATTGACCACAACACTTTGGCTGCACCCTCCAACCAATTCCCTATCCCCCAAGTAGTTCACCCTTCAAATGCATATCTCTCCAATTTAGAGATAAGTATTTGACGTGTATGATATCATGGTTTTGCGAAAATCCAGGTAGATGATATCAGTTGCATTCACTTTGTCCACCAATGCCGTCCCTCCATCATAGAAGGCCACTAAATTTGGCAGACATGGCCTTCCCTTGGGGAAGACATCCTGTGAAGACCTGTTTTTATATTCACTGTTTTCATTACTGTAAGATAGACATCATGATTGCAAGATTCAGGGCCATGACAGCAAGATTATTCCCCTAGCCTAGAAGTTAATCAGCCTGTGCTTCAGTCTGTTAAGGTATGTACGAAACTGCTTTGGAGAGCTTCACAGAGGGCTACAACCTTTTTTGTTCAGAGGCTGTATTAAATTCATGCATTTTACTTGCCTTCAGCTCTTGCCTTAATCAGTGTTGTAGGAATTCTTGTGACTGACATATTTGCTAACTTTGACTTGCTGACTTACTTTCTGTCTTTACCTGTGACCTCTTTGCTGATTGTGGACCTGCAAGGACAACTGAACTGTGAATGACTAAGGCCATCACTGTGATGCTGGACTACATATTCTGCCAGTAAGAACATTATTCTGTCTGCCATACTGCCACCATTGATGCTTGGTTTGCTCTTTTTTTTTTTCCCCGCAGTGTAGAAGACACTCCTTGCATTGGCAACGAAGGTACAAATACACACATACTACTTCTTTCTTTTTTTTTTAATAGACTGATAAATTAAATGTTTTATTCTTCTTCACTGAGCTATTTTTAATGTACTCCAGTAAGTCTTTTAAGGACACGTAGAGAGAGCTTGTCTGAGATGACAGCAACTCAGCAGGTTACTGTCTTGCACTTTAACATAATTGATTACACCAGGTAACTTGCCACTTGGGGAGAAATTTAGATACTTAATTACAATTATCTACTGGTGTGATTGGAGCCTATGACCCCCACAGTAACTCTAATTATCAGTAGGTGCTTGATTGCCTTCCAAGTGTCAAAATAAGCAATATTGGACAAACTGTTCAGCGAAATTGAGTTAACAGCCAAGTTAACAAAGCTGTCATGATTAGTCTTAATCTTGTCTTTGAGCCTGTACATGCTTACACAGATCCAGACTGAGAAAGAATTCCACTAAGAGAAATTAAACATCTTCCTGTGTCTACTTTCTTACTCACCTGGAATCAATATCTTTTATTTACTTTACATAAGTATCAGCGAACAAAGAAAATGTTTAAACTTTGCGTGTAGAATGATTTTGATAGTTCTTCTCAAGGACTTATGAGACTGTTTTTGACTGTTGCTCAGTCTGTAAGATTTTTGTGTGAACTGCAGGTTATTATGCACACGAAGTATAGTAGCTTACATGTCATAAGGCTACTGAGAAAATACTCTAGCTGACTTCCAAGTAAAAAAGATACAGTGATATCGTTATTATGCACATGGTTTCATTCAACTATCAGCTTGGTAAGTCCTGATTTTCTAAAAAGACAACAAAAAGTTATCTATATGATGAAAAAATATACCTTTACCAGACAAGATTCTGGTAAATTCTGGGCTTTCTTAAGATATATCAGAATGATACTTCAGTGATAGATTCATACTTTCCTTCACATTTTATCAACAGAAACTCTCATTCATATGCCATGGTTTGGATAACTATTTGCCAAGCTTTGGGACAAACAAGAAAGAATAACTAGACCTATTACCCAAAGGTCAAACTACACTGCTTGGATTGTTTTTCCTACCATAGTAACAAAAACCCAACAGTTGGAAACTTAGGGTCAGATCTAAAACTTGCATGTTGTTTTATATAGACATATAAATTTGATCTGCCTTTGTAACTGAGTCTCCAGGGAATGTCACATCTACACATGCAACTTCCCAGGGAAAATTACCTGTCTTTAGCAATGGAAACTGTAGAAGCCATATGACTACCATTGTATCAGGTCCTTGAAATAAATCTGTTAATTCATTGATAGGATTGTCCTTTTAAGTGAAGAAATTTAAGACGCACTTTGAAAGACAAAATATGTCCTTAATGTATTGCCTGTGGTCACAGACATACCTAGTCTTATTTTCTGTATGGTTAAGTGCAAAAAAAAAAAAAAAAAGTGACAAAATCATTTTTGCCTTTGTATGGCTATGCTGGAAATGGTTATAAAGCAGAAACAGTTGAGCAATAAGCTTAAGTCTTTCACTATAAGAAGCCATCTCTCATGTCAGTATTCAAGATTTCTAAATGACCAACATACTAGCCTTGCACTGCTTAACAGACGCTTCAATCATTTGACAAAGGTGCTTGGAAACAATCTGTGAAGAAGTAGAAAAAGATTAATGATGTAAAGACTTGCTGAAATAGACCACCGTTTTGGGATATTCAGGAAGTTACCTGAATCAGGAAAATGTGAACAAGCATCCAATATTTCACTGTCACTATAGGATAATTATATTCACTGAGTTTTGCACAACTGGTAAAGAAAGCTTTTCAAAATGTCATGCTACATCTGACAGTGATAGAAAAATGGAGTTCAAATTAGTTCAGCGTGTTTTCTAATAAACAAGATATCTGAGTATTCCCAGGAGAGCAATATCATTCCATTCTCCACTATCATTCATCTCTTCACAAAGTATAATTTCTCCTAATGAAAGGAAATATTGTTCATAATTTACTATGCTTCTGACTTCAAGGGTGAGATAATTTAAATTGGGGAACTGGCAGAAAAGTTTTAAAATCCAGAGACAAAACGAAATATAATGAACAGTGAATAATAAAACATTTATTTAGGCAGCCTTTGAAAGCAGGTTATTGTCAAAAAATGACGCCAATAAGAATGAGAATATGTGACAGCTGCAAGCATTGAAAACATTTGCACACATGCCTTAAATAAAAATTGTGTAATTATTTATTAACTCAAATTAAATATTAATGAAAGAATGGCAGAATCACAAGAAAGAATTCTCAAAGTTTAACTCTTCAAAACCAGTGCAAAATCATTTTATTTTCATTCATGGTAAGGCAATTAATTCTGCTGCCTTAAACAGTACAAATCTTAATCTTTATTGTGCAAATAAAGACAATAAGTATACTACTAATAGCTTTTGATTGTATGTAAGCAATTTATTGGGCTGCAAATTATTCAAAAGTATCCTATAAACAGTAAAATTATCCAGACTAGACTTTATTAGCTAATACTTCAAAGCTATCACACTGACGGCTGTCTCAATAACTTAGCAACAGATGCTGGAACCCTAAGATGTTAATAGAATGTGTTAAATATTAGTATGAAAAGAGTGTTATTTAAAGATTTAAATTTTAAAAGGAAGTTTTCATAAACAATGTGATTCTCTTGATTTACTTGATTCACTTCACAGAATAGCTTGAAAGTTTCTGGTGCGTAAATAATTTTCCTAAAATTTTAGCTTCAGCAGTTATTTAATTCTAATTTATTAACCAATCTCAGGTACACCAAAATTCCTTTTTCTGTTCCAGAGTGATAAAATAGATTGGTCTATACTCACCTTTCCAATTTCCAAGAAGATATGTGTTAAAAGTGTGTGTAAAAAGACTGATGATGAGGTTACAATGTATTATTATTAAATCCACCACAAACTCAATTTAAATCTTTAATAATTTTTTTTTAATAATGTCTCTTTAAGATTTTTATTTTAATATCTTCCTTGTTACAGACAACTGATGAATGAATTAAAGCTTAAATGAAGAAGAATTATTAGCTATCCTACACTACATTGCCACAGCTACATAGTTCTGGCTGATCATTCATGAAGATTGTTCAGGAGTTATCTCCTAGATTGCTGAGACTGATTAACATTAAAAATACAGTTCCTATACTCTAAGTTATCTTCAAATGTCCTGAGAACTGCTGCACTGTATGAAATCCCTGGCATCATGTATACCAAAAGTTCTATTGATACCAATGGTAATGACCTCCTATTTCTTAACCTGCTTTCAATTTTTCTGAGACATATCTGATGTGCACCACCCCAGGGTTTCAGCATTAATAGCAAGCTCACTACATGAGCTTTCTGCAATAAGCAGAGCTTGTGACAGAGGGAGAAGTGACAGAAGGTTTCAAAGTGATCTATACAGGAGAATTGTTGTGGCACAATACATCAGTGTCAGTGAGGCCATCCTTGAAGAGGTCTGTCTGCTGGTATTGGATGCCTTTTACACATGTAAACAATATTATAACAGTCTGGAGGTAGGGAGCTTAACTGAATCATAGTGTTAGATGCACATATGTAAAAATACCCCAAATTTTCATTATTATTGCAGTTAGTGTGGCTAATCACAACTGGAACAAGTTCAGTAGACAAACATAAGTTCTATTCTCAGCTAAGCACAGTGTCTACTTATTTTGCAATGTTGGTTTGTACCTGTTGGTCATGTGAACAAACTTGTCCCACTTCTCCTTCCACTATTTATCACAGAATCACATAATGGCCAGAGTTGGAAGGGACCTTAAGGATCATGAATCTCCAACCCCCCTGCCACAGGCAGAGCCACCAACCTCCCCATTTAATACAGGACCAGGCTGCCCAGGGCCCCATCCAATCTGGCTTGAACACCTCCAAGGACAGGGCACCCTCAACTTTCTGGGCAGCCTGTTCCAGCACCTCACCACTCTCATTGTAAAGAACTTCCCCCTGACATCCAACCTAAATCTTCCTTCCCTCAACTTAAAAACATTTCCCCTTGTCCTGCTGTTATCTACACTTTCAAAGAGTTGACTCCCATCCTGTTTTTAGGCTCCCTTTAAGTACTGAAAGGCTGTAATTAGGTCACTCCGCAGCCCTCTGTTCTTCAGGCTGAACAAGCCCAGCTCCCTCAGCCTGTCTACGTATGGGAGGTACACTTATCATCTTTGTGGCTCTCCTCAGGACCTTCTCCAACAGCTAATAGTTTATAACAGTTTATAATTTACTTCTACCATAACTATTTCTAATTCCGATCAGCAGTTCCACTCCAGCCTTGTTGCTTTTTTTGCACATATCCCGACTTCAAATATTTGTGGGGGATTTAAGGACATCTAATATTTTCACTCAGTTTCCACCAAGCCGGTACGAATCTGCATGCCTTCTACTATAAGAGGTTTTCCAGACATGTTGCAAGAGCTTGTGGGACACAGTACCATGCCTGACACACTCAGTCACCATTCAGTGTGTATGAAAACATGCCGCAACACAAGGACCTACTGTGCACCTTTGATGGAAACTGAGTAGGATTACTAGATGTGGTTGTAGCTGTAGTTTGCTCTTCTCTTCCGTGACCAGGAGACAGGAACTACTGACAACCCATAGAACTGCAGCATTAACCGTTTATCTGCCAGTACACTGCATGACGCTATGATGTGGAGTACCAATGACAAACCATAAAACCGTGACAGTACTGTACCTTGAAAAGAACAAAATGCTCAGGGCATCAAGTAACTTAGCTGTCTTATAGATTTAATAAAGAATTTGTGAATTCAACATGCTCTTCACTTGCGCAGTCGGATGTATATTCTACAAAGGGAGTAATGCTAGAGGATTTTTTCTGTCAGGCAGGCATGCAAGGATACAGGCATAGTGGCATACTGAAATGGCAAAATTCTTTTTCATCAGTTTTTTTTGGCATCCTGGTGAATTTTACTTGTTTGCTAGGATTTTTTTGTTCTGCTTTTATTATCTTTCTTAATTCAAGACATTATCTTGGCAAATGCAAGAGACAAATTCCATTCACTTTTACCAACAGCTTTCTCAAAAAAGTATGTAGTATCCACAGCTAAAATCAGCAAACCCTAGTTGGGTGAAAATCACAGGACCTGCAATAATTTGCAATAATCAGAAGCTCTTCCTCATTTGGACCAGCACAGTTAGGTTAAAATGAAAGGAATGAAATGACTTATGATACAAAGTATTTAAAAATACACAAAGAAAAAAAAACAAAGAGAGTACAATCTATTTCAACAAAAGGAGAAAATAGACAAAAACTGCAGCAGTAGAAGACACAGTTACTTTCAAACTGTTTTCCCAGGACTTACTGAAAATCAGGCCTAAAATAAAATTTTATTCATTGTCTAATCATTTCCAGAATAAAATATAAACTGTTTAAGAAAAGAACAAATAAAGAAAGAATAGAGATGTAAGAAGAGAGGTAGGTCTTCTACCTTATCAGAGGAAAAGAAAGAAATGAGATTTTCCAAGAAAAAATAGAGTTGTCATAAAAGAGTAATCTTTGCCTTGACTATCCAAAATATTCATAATACGGTAAACTCTCAGAAGCCATACATAATCTACCACTAGTATTCATATAGATTCCAGCTGCTCATAGTACTTTCCTCTCAGCCACTCTGTCCTGTATGTTCACAGGAGTTAATGTAGTCAGGATAGAAAAGAACAATCTGTAAAGTCTTCATTTCACTCCCAGAATAAAGATAGGGATGGAAAACTACTAATCCCAAATACAAACATTGACAACAATTACGCCAAAATTTCAGGAGGTAAAAACATACAATTTACAAGACTGATATAAACAAAACATCCTGTACTATAGATGAAAATAAATTCCCCTCAAGTACCATGTAAGATTAGCATCATGGGGTAGGAAAAAATGGAAAGTATGTAATATATAAATAGTGAGGAGAGCTTGGTAAGTCAGTTTGTTAAAACTCAAAGCTTTTAATACTCAGTCAGAAAGCAGATTTGAGGACTGCTTGGAAGTTTTAGCTCAAATTCTCATTAATCTTTAAATATGACTCCTTCTGAAACAATGAAGATAACGAAGAAAACATTGATCTAGGTCATACGCTTCCACTGACATATCTAGATAACCAGTCAAGAACTTTCTTTTATTCACAAAGGAATCCCACAACCAGAAGACTAGTAATAAAAGTACCACAGATTAAAAATGAATTATCAGAAGTAGAACAGTGAAGGGTACAACATATTTGATCAGTGTATTGTGAAACTTCTATAATTCTTCAATTCATTTGTCAAGTCCCCAGAAAGAATCTTGTAATCAGAACAGAAAAGAAAATTATGTTCAGTTTTACTAGTCACAGAGATCTCCTTCTGTGAGCAGTCCCTTGGCAGCCAAGAAATAATTCTCCTTCTCTCAGACACATGCTAGTATTAAATAAGAAAGATGAAAGAAAACCCACGAATGTTTACACATAAAGAAAGTGACAATAAATTTAAAGATTTTTTCTAAAAGATTGCTGATGACTCACCATAGTTTGACCCTATGAAAAAGAGATTTTTGTGCAAAACATTCTTCCCAATCAAATATGAGAACTGCATCTCCTTATGAGACAGTTACTAGTCTCGGGTTAATAAAATCTCTACAAAATTGTCATAATTTCACTTCAGAGTCACAGAGGTTGGAAGAACCTCAAGAGATCATCAAGTTCAACCCCCTGCTAAAGCAGGTATCCTACAATAGGTCGCACAGGTAGGCATCCAGGTGGGTCTTGAATATCTCCATAGAAAGAGACTCCACATTTCAGGGCAACCTGTTCCCGTGCTCCATCACCCATACCATAAAGAAGTTCTTCCATGTGTTAGTGCAGAACTTCCTGTGTTCAATTTTTAGGCATAACTCCATGTTCTATCACTACACACAACTGAGAAGAGCCTCAACCTACACTCAAAATAAGACAAAAATTTGTAATCAATAAATCTGCATGCAACAAATCTCCATTGGAATCTGAAGATGAGAATATTAATTACTACAATATAAAGTTGGACTAAATGATCTTGTAGGTCCTTTCCAACATTGTGATTCTATGATACTATGTTATTCTATGATTCTAATGTTTACACCTGAATTTTAGGTACCTATATACTAAAAAGCAGTCATACTGGATATTCTCTACAGTTGAATGATTCCATGGCTACATAAATTCAATTTTCAAAAATTGGGCAGAATTTCTTGTTCAGTTGTTTTAACCAGGCAAGCTGTTCAAGTTTATTATTCCATGTTAATTCCATCATGACTCACTGCAAACACAGATTTCTTAACTTCATCTACAACTTCATTTAGATTTAAACCAATTTCATTTAGAAATAAGGAAAATTTTTTTACAGTGAGCACTGTAAACAGAGCACTGGAACAGGTTGCCTCGTAGTTTGGTTGATGCCCCATCCCTGGAGACTTCCAAGGTAAGACTGGATAAGGCCCTGGGCAGCCTGATCTAGCTGTCCATTGCAGGGGAGTTGGAGTAGATGGCCCTCAGTGGTCCCTTCCAACTCTAAGGATTCTATGATCTATTTGTTTCTTTGTATGTTTGTTTGCATAATCTGAGGGATTTTCACAAAAGTTGTTAAAAATGCTGGTGCCTGCTTGTCTCTTGTTTAAACCCGGGGATGGAGATCCACAAGGTCAACATAAAAAGCAGCTGAAGATGAGAGATTTGTGGCAAGAGGTCCTGGTTTAGCCTAAGTTTGTGAGAAAAGCAGGTAATGTTTCAGCATCAAATTTTGAAGGCTAGAGTGCCCAGATTAAGATCTTTTGCTAAATTAAATTTTAAATTAATATTAAGGTTAACACTCCTCAATATGCTAATGAGCTCTAGGAAAAACATGTTAAACATATATGACTATAGTACTTAACTATCATCTCTCAATGCAGAAGGAGGACAGGAGGTGTTCCAGGCATGGAGCAGAAGCTCCCTGCAGCCTAGGAGAGTCCAAGGGGCAGTAGGCTGTCTCCCTGCAGCCCAAATGCACCACACAGACCAGATCTCTACGTGCAGCCACAGAGGAGCCCTCGGTGCAGCAGTGGATAAAGACCGGAGCAGCTGCAGCCTGTGGAGAGCTCCTGCAGGAGCAGCCCAAGCAGGAGTTACAGCCCATAGGGAGGAGCCCAAGATGGAGTGGGAAGACATGGGGAGCAGCTGCACCAGAGGAGGATCAGACTGGATGTTAGGAATAATTTACTCTCAGAAAGATTTTAATGCTCTGGAACAGGCTGCCCAGGGAAGTGGCGAATTCATCATCCCAGGAGGTTTTCAAGAAAGAGGTGGATGTTGCACTGATGGACGTGGTTTAGTAGATGTGGTAGTGATGGAACAACAGTTAGGCTAGATGGTCTTAGTAGTCTTTTCCAACTGTAATGATTCTGTGATTCTTTGTATTATACACTAAGAAGAGTGGAGGATTTTATCTGAAGATCAGATGCTCCCATTTAGAAACTGACTTTCACAGTCTATTTTAAAAGATCTAGTTCACATATTTGAAGCACTGATCCAGTAAACTTTGTATAACGGCCCTCCTGCTCCAACAGCTCGATGTCCTTTATCACTGAACAACATATTTCTGGAATGTAAGCCTTAAGCTGCATGTTACTATGGTAAAATACTAAACATAGACTTTTTATCTGGATTTTAAAAACCATAGCAAGCAATATGTGACTCCTAATCTGAATATTGTCTTAACAAGATCAGCATCAGAAGACATACAAGTGCACAGAACTGAAAACAGTGAAGGAATCAAATAATTTGAAATAAATTATCAGCAAGTCAAATAAGAACAAATTGACCTTGAATGTAAAAATAAAATTATAATACTATTTCCAATAAAAGCTTCAAAATAACAATATTGAATGCTGGAACACAGCCCATGTTTTTGCAGATGAACTCAAGAGATGATTTAACTTTGGATTCAATAAACATATACTGAAATTCTTTGATGATACTTTCTTTAATGATGGATTACTCTATGTTTTATATTTCTTTTTTCAATAAATTCTACTAGCAGGAAGATTGTTTTTCAAGAAACATTATAATAAAACTTTTGATTAAATATCCATATTTAATTATTTGTTTATGGCGGGAGCTTTTGTTTAATAATTTTATAGATTATGGCAAATGTGACAAATTAGTTTTTTCATTGTAAGCTGAGAAAACAATTCATATCACTGTGATAGAGTGCACTGGCTTTACTTTTCTTTCAATAATTTCATTCAAAAATATAATTTACACGCTCAGTGACTGGTATTGCAATCCATATCCTTTACACAAGAGTTGAAAAGGATCATACTTTTCTGAAATGAGAAATTCAGCCCAAGCAAAATCTTTGCAGTAGTATATGTACATTTTCCTGTGGGATGAAATGTGTTATTATCATCTGGCTTTTACCTTTAGGATATCGAAGAGATAACCTTTTTCTATAACACTGAAAAAACACAGTATTTTTGTAGAATATAATTTTCCTCTTTTTATGAGAAAACATAAAAGAAATTGTATCTTGAGCTAACCTAGATAATCACCAATGGACAGAACAGGGCTCAACCAAGGTTTCATTAAATATCTACATACTTTTTGTTTGTTTATATTTCTTTTTCTTTTTCAGATATCAATGGTTTGGAAGGAAGGATGATGGTATTTGTTGATATTTAAAAGCCATGATGTGCTAGAATTAAAATATCTTCATTTAATGCAAAATGAAGCATGATTATTGGGGCCATTCTAAACAGAATTTTGGACAGCTTTAGGTCTTTATTATCTACATCAAGTTATTCTGAGTTTTAATACAAATATTTCTTATTAAGAATTGTTTTTTGTGTGGGCATATTATTTTAATTAAAAAATGATTAATTCTACTGATTTAATTAAATCTTTGCTCCTCTGTTAAATGCAATTTCTTTTATGCTCGACTGAGTCTTTTATTATTCTTTTAGATTATTGTGTATCCCTCTTCTGTATCACTTATACCTAAGTTAAGTAGATGAATAGAGGGATTTGAATTAGAAAAGAAATCTTAACTATCATCTCATTTAAAAGGTATTTTTCAGTTGGAATTACAGTTATGTTTAATTCTAGCCCTTAGAAAATCAAAAATAGTTCATAGAAAATAAGAGTGAAATAAATACTCTTTTAGAAGTGCATATACATATATACATACACATGTATATAAATTAGTGTTTTAGACAAACATTGAATTTTTCAAGTGGAAATACTTTTATGATAAAAGGTCTTGAACTTCTCCTTAAATGAAAAATTTTTAGAAGTGTGTATTTGTCCAACAGGCAGAACCTGTCAACTAAAAAATACTGTATGTATTCTTTCCTGCATTTGCTTTCACATTCATATACAAATATTTCCCACAGGAATACTGTTAACTGGCAGAGCCATGCATGGTGAGCTGTGATCTTCTTGCTAGATCATCTACCAGAATTTCATACTGATAACAGAAACCAATAGAAAACTGTTGGTCAGAAATCTGAAACTCTCAGATTATCACCTTAAAGGGAGAAGTTAAGAGAAGCCATTTTGCATAAACTGGAATTTGTTCATAACGTATATTAATGACATAACATGCAACAATCTTTTACAGAACTGAAAGTTCTCTACTCCTTGGATGACATGGAAATACTATTAGAAGTGAAATTTCATCCTACCTTTTATGTACATAGTAACTCAAGAATACGAATAGGATCAGTTTCAACAGGACTTCAGAAGTAAGGACTTTGGAAAATGCTGAACAGTTCTTGACACTTAAAAGTTCACTTTTCTCTTTATCATTATGATATCTTGCTATATCCACACATTCCCATAGTATGCTACTGCACAATGCTGTTTCTTGTTAAATAAAACTTAAACAGATTATGAGTGCTTTTATTTGACATGATTTTTAGGGATTTTTGAGTAATTCTTACAAAGATTCCTAAAACTGTTCTGGGGAAGAAAGCAAGGAAATGCATGGAAAAAAGGCAAGGTAAGGCAAGACAAGTAAGAAAGGGAAAAGTGTAGTGGGAAGAGGAGGGAAGGGGTGGGGAGAGGAGGGGTGAGAAGGCTTGTGGCAAAGAAATGCCATACTATGCTTTAAGATCTTTTCTCTGTAGAGTACTCAGTATTCACAATAGCATTTCTTCTTAAGCATAAGATTAAATTTGTAATTTATGAGATCAAAGCAATTATCACTCAGTCTGGTTCTGCTCTTTTTTTTTTTTATTTTCATGAAATATATTAAAATTAAATATTGCACTTTTTCAGAATTGAAATTTGTCATGTTCACACTTGAATATGTTATGCAAACATATTTCATCCTGTGATATTGCTATTGTATATGTCAGCTGTTTCCATCAAGACTACTCTGAAATATAAATTCTATTTCAGGAGATTCTTTTCAAAGAACCGGTCCAAACTTCTCATTTATAACCATAACCATTAATCTTTCATGAGAATTGAGTAATTCTGCAATGGTTTATATTTTCTCCAGCTGAAATGTTAACACATAACAATCTTTAAATTTCAAACACTATTAAAAAAATGTAATAAGACAAGTAATTTCAAGTTCACTCATAATTAAAAGTATATTTGCTTGTAAACTTTTACGTATATTGTTACCATTTCCTTGTACTAATTTTTTTACCTTACTTTCTGAGGTTGTTTCTATCATTTCTTTATTGTTTTTCTATAGAAAATTCTTATGGTCATAGTTATTGAACCTGCAGAAGATTTATATGTTCAGTGACTCTGGTATATTTGATATTTCAGTTTCACCTTTTGCAGGCTTTAAGTTTTAGCACAACATTATAATAAATAAATTGCAATATTCTTGTGAATCCTCTTTTTCTTCATGTTCTGTTTCTTTATGATAGATTTGCTACAGTACACCCGTTATGATTAACACCAGCTGTTGATTTATTCTTTTTTAAAAATGAAGACTTAGGAAAGGAGCTTTCTCGTATCCCATTGTAGAAAGGACTGCTAGTGAAATTGGGAACTTAGGTATTTAGTCTTCATTGTTACTCAGTTCTAAAAAGGAACAGGCACCCAGGTAATTAAAATATAACTTAGTTTCCTAGGAAATCAAGGTTTTTTTCACACCTCTGTGACTGTTTCATATGCAATTTGTTCACTTTCTTGAAAGTGCCCTAGGTGTGCTACAGGTCTTTTGTTAGAACAGGATCTGGCCTGGTCTATACGGCAGTTGGCCACAGTTGCAGCACGCATATAAATTAGGATGAGAGCTGAGTGACTTCTGTAGAAGGAGGAAGCCATGAGTTAAAAAGTGTCATCTTTACATGGAATATAAAAGAAACATGAACATTTTTAAGTGAAATTTGAGACTCTGGAATGCAAGCAGACAAAATGAGATTTAGCACCACCAGAAGTTTCCCTGCTAGTACTACATCTTCTGTGCAGTTGTGAGTTCCCTACCTACTGGACCGGATGGGTGAGCCTCCATGCTGCCACAAGTGTTCCACCAGTAGGGACCACATCTCAGGGAAAAGAATGACTTGCTGAGATGGAGGTTCTTGACAAAGGAAATTACATCCTGAATCTTCCTTAAGGGGATAGAGCTGTTTATCTACTTTTTATAAATACTGATAATGAGAAATTTCTGATTCTTCCAGAATGAATTTAGAAAGATGACATAAATTAAATACACCAGAAAACTTACATATGTACTATTCTAAACAAAGAAAATGAAAGTTTGCATTTCAACAATTTCAAACATTTGCCAGCTGTAATGTGTTAAGTTTTCTGAGGGAAAGCTTATAGTTTCTCAAGAAAATTAAGTCCAGTTTTTTTTTCTTAACCATATCTGACAATGCCCTTTCAAGACATGATTTCTCTATTAGTGTGCCAATATCTTGTCTAACAGAGAACAGTTTGTACAAAATTATTATTTGCATGATGCTTAGAATGGGACAAACATGCAATTTCTTTTCATTATTCAGCCAGGCATATACTTGAAGATTTTTTTTATAGTTGTTGGTAAACTTGAATATTATTTTCTCAAATGTACATCATCATTTAAGTTGTTTTGGTTGTTTTTTTTTTCCAAATATGGGCTCTTTTTATGTCTTGTTAATTCAATAAGTTTCATTGTTAGAAGTTTGCTTGTAATGAATTAAAATTTTATTTCTTATGCTTTTAAACATTGCTTTGAGGTGCACTTGGACACCAACAAAAATGTTGCTTTCTTTAAAACATAGCACAACTCCATGGGTCAGAGTAAATCATTCAAACATTTTATTCACACTATAGCATGGAAGTGCTAACTATACATACTCACAAGACAAAATGTTTTTTTACTGTAAGCATTTCACGGGAAAGATGAATTCTTTTGTCTGTCTTAAATGTCACAAAGTGAATAGTTCCAGTAAATTGTATTTAATAAAAATATATATTTTTAAAACAAACTTTAGTAGTATTATTAAGAAAACAGTAAACTTCTAACACCTACTTTGGTGTTGTTCTCACCATCTTTTCACATCACTTGTCATAAGGAAGAAATGTTCATTTACTCTCATTTACAAATTTCCCAAATACCAGTACTTTTCAGTTGTAGAACATACCTTGAAAAAATGGATCTCATCACCACAATTCATCTCTCATTCAACAGTCTTAAATGCAAGATCGAATTTCTTCTATTCTCTCTTTTTGCTGAAGATAGAATTGTGAAGAACATAAATGTTTTACAGAATCACAGGACGGCAGGTTTGGAAGGGACCTCAAGGATCATGAATCTCCAACCTTCCTGCCACATGCAGGGCCACCAATCTCCCTATTTAATACTAGACCAGGCTATCTAGGGTCCTATCCAGTCTGGCCTTGGACACCTCTAAGGATGGGGCATCCACATCCTCTCTGAGTAGCCTGTGCCATTCCCCCTTGTCCTATCACTGTCATACTGTGTAAAAAATCAGCCACCTTCCTATTTGTAAACTCTCTTCCCCAAAAGGCTGCAGTGAGCTGTCCTTGGAGTCTTCTTTTCTCCAAGCTAAATAATACCAACTCATTCAACCTTTCTTCATAGGAGTGATGCTCCAGCCCTTTGATCATCTTTGTGGTCCTTCTCTGGATGTTCTCTGGCAGCTCCGCACCATTCCTGTACTGGGACCTCCAGACTTGGACACAGTACTAGAAATAGGGCCTCACAAGGGCAGAGTAGAGGGGGACAATCATCTCCTCTCCCTGCTGACCACTCTTCTTTTGATGCAGCCTAGGATATTGTTGGCCAACTGGGCTGCAAGACACACTGCTGGAACATGTCCAACTTTTTGTCCATCATGACCCCCAAGTCCTTCTCTTCAGGGCTGTTTTCAGTGAGTTCTGCAGGCCTGTAATAATATTTGGGACTGTCTCAACCCAAGCAGCAATCCTGTTAAACTTCTTTAGGTTGCTGTGTGCCCACTTTTTAAGTTTGTCCAGATACATCTGGATGGCATCACTTCCTTCTACCTTCTACTGTGTCAACTGAGCCTCCCAGCATAGACAGTGAACTTACTGACGGTACACTCAATCCCACTCTCTCTCTCATTTATAAAGACAGTCAAAAACACCAGTCCCAAGATGAATCTCTAGTGGACGCCACTCATGACCAGCCTCCATTTGGACATAGAATCAGTTCTGAAATCCTGCTTGCCTGATCTATTTTACTCTTCCTTTCAAATGGTACGGTAAATATAGAGAATCATCCTAATTTGCCAAAACTCTTAGAGACATTCTGTTCTCCTTATTGGAAATAAACAGCACCTTGCTGCAGGCTTCTTAAAATTTGTAATATTTTTTTCTTTAGTTTACAGATCCCAGATGCGCTAAAGGATTTCAGTGTTGTTCACAACATCTTTAACAGTTACAATATTTTATAAATATTGTCAGTGAATTTAGCTTATAAATTTTACATGCTTAGTTTGTTTTAGTTCTCCCCTAGGACCAGACACAAGGCCAAAATATTAGAGATGACATCTTTGGAAATAGGTCGCTATTGGGTCCTGCACTTTGGCCACAACAACTCCATAGAGCGTTACAGGCTTGGGAACGAGTGGCTGGATGACTGTGAAGAAGAAAGGGCCCTGGGGGTGTTGGTTGATGCTTGGAGGAACATGAGCCGACAGTGTGACAGAGGGCCAATGCCATCCTGGCCTGCATTAGAAATAGTGTGGCCAGCAGTAGCAGGGAGGTGATCATCCCCCTGTATGCAGCACTGGTGAGGCCTCACCTCGAGTATTGTGTTCAGTTTTCGGTTCCTCACTACAAGACATTGAGTCCAGAGAAGGGCAACAAAACTGGTGAAGGGTCTGAAGCACAAATCTTATGAGGAGCGGCTGTGGGAGCTGGGATTGTTTAGTGTGGAGAAGAGGAGGCTCAGGGGAGACCTCATTGCACTCTACAACTTTCTGAAGAGAGGTTGTGATGAGGAGGGGTTTGGCCTCTTCTCCCAGGCAACAAACAGGACCTGAGGAAATGGCCACAAGTTGTACCAGAGGAGATTTAGATTAGACATAAGGAAAAGCTTTCCTCTCAGAGAGTGGATAGGCATTGGAGTGACCTGCCCAGGGAGGTGGTGGAGTCGCTGTCTCTGGCAGTGTTCAAGAGGCATCTGGATGAGGAACTACGAGATATTATTTAGTAGCTTGTGATAGCAGTGGTAGTGGGAGGATGGTTGGACTTGTGACTTCCAGCTTTGTGATTCTATGATTCTATGATTTGTTCTAACCCTATGATAAATACCCAGTGTGATCTCATGGTCTACAAATTCTAGTTACGCTCTGTATTCATGCTTAACTTCTGAAATACTACTCTTTAATATGCTGTCTTGGACTTAAAAGTAATAAAAATATTTCTTGAGGCTGAAAGTTGACACTTTCAGATACTATATATTTAGCACGTTTTCTGAAATGGATCAAGTTAATAGACTATTTCAATGTTAATTCAGATTTTAAAAATTCATCTGAGTACAAAAGGAATGCTCAGTTAAACTATCTAAGCCATCACCTTCTATTCTAATTAATTATGTAGAGAAAAAAAAAATTAAAAAACAGTAATTCTTGAAAAGCTATCAATTAGGCTCAGCAGTGGATTCCATTTCCATGTTACACTTCTCAATATTTCTTGAAAGTAATTTTGTGCAGTGGTGTTCATAAGCAGGAATCCAACCTGCTGTTAAAATTATTCACAAGAATTGCTTTTTAACTGGCAAAGAAACATAATGGGCAGTCAGTTTTCTCTACAGTTTTCTTCTATTTAGTTGAATTACTTAGATGTTTTTTGTAGTACCAATTAAGATATTTACATGAGAAGAACGTGGCATGAAGTAGACTTCATTAAATGAGTTTAAGTTTTAAATTCTTTAAGCAGTGTTAACTACTGAGCAAGCATGTAGCATGGCAGAACATATATCATTTCTAAAATCCAACATTTGTCATTTTAAAAAGTTAATCTTTCTAGATTTACTTATTTATATTAAGCTGCAGTACAGCTGTAAACTAAAATAATATTTTTTATAAATCAATAACTGTCTAATCCTAAAACAACTGGCTTCTTTAGATTCTGAGCACACTGAGTATTCCTTTTTTAAAAGAAACTTACTTAAAGCAACCTCATATGATAATGCAA
Organism: Meleagris gallopavo; assembly: GCF_905368555.1. Taxonomy (NCBI): domain Eukaryota; kingdom Metazoa; phylum Chordata; class Aves; order Galliformes; family Phasianidae; genus Meleagris; species Meleagris gallopavo. Next base: position 41,019,201 of record NC_139404.1, read on the forward strand.
AGATACTAAATACAGCTCATTTTCATAGACTGAGTCATTTGACAAAGAGATGACTAGGCATGTAATTTCTATAACAGCCAAAGTTCTGTTCTATATTTGACAAATACATAGAAATATTATGCTACTTAGATTATATTATATGCAATCTTTATATGGGTAAATCAGCATAAGCTCGCACAGTTCGTAATTGCATCAATGAAAAGTAAACTAAATAAGAGAATAAAGCAGAATCTGTTAAAGTCAATTTAAAACAACAGCATATAAACAGCAAATCCCAGTTTAAAAAAAAAAAAAAAAAAAAAAGTCTCAAATTATTGGTTTCCCAGGAAAAAGGAAGCAGATTGGCTGATAAATTCTTATACAACTATAACATGCACACCAGGGAAATTGAAGGTCTTTCATGACTTCTAGCTGTAAAGTAAGGAGGAATGACTGAGTAGAGGCAATGGGGTAATGCTGTAATGTTTTTGTGATAATAGTTTCTTTCTTTATTTAGGACAAAGGAAAAATTTAGTATCTGTTACTCTGCTAATGCAGAGATTGCTACTTGAGAAAGTGAGTTTAGCAGCTTTCATTCTGGCAGACAACAGTAATAAGTGACTTGAACATTGCTTTGATTGGAGGATTTTTGGATGGATGTAGTGGACTGAGAACAATAAGGCCGTGCTATTTTGATCTTCTACTAAGTAAATTCAAAACAGAAGTATAAAGCATATCTCAATGCTGCAATAGCCATACTACTTCCATTGATATACAAGCTTATACACTGTAGACTTATACTGGTCTCACTTCTAAACTTACACATTACTTTTTTATTTTCTCTGCCAACCTAGTTTACATTAAACATTTCCCACTGCCCTTTTTCCTTCACTGTCTTATTCTTTAAACAGTAGATAAATACAGCCTTCCAGAGTATTGCAATGATATGTATCTATTTCTACTAAATTTTTTTATTCCATGATAAAAAATAAAAAATAAAAAAATATTATTTACTCTTCTTTATTAAACTTATGTCTTTGAACCTGCTAGAAATGCAAGAGACAAGAGTAATCACTGGAGAAATTAAGGTAGAAACTGCTGAATTTAATTCAAAGCAAAATAAACAAGAAAGGAGGAATGAAATAAGAGTTAATAAAAAAAATAAATGCACAAAGTTAATAAATCAGAGGTCTCTACTTGCCTGATCCTTAGTAGAATACAAAGGTGAAACTTTGAAATCTAATAGATAAACTTCTCATTTTATATTCTTAGTCTAAAACACTCGTGGCTAGTAATGTAACATGAGATTGACAAAATGAAAAATATATTAAGATTGTAAAACAAAATAGGATCTTAATGATTCAAAATATGAACCATACAGAATCTGCTGGAAATTTGATTTTGAGTATATTATTAGTCTTTCCAGATTTCTTTACATCAGATATTTCCCTCTTGTAGATACAGTCAATTATACTGGATTTACCATTGACTGTCATAAACAGAAGTTTCTGTATGCTTCATTTGTGTCTCAAAATATCAACTCATGTTTATAATATTACATTCATATTTATCTATATAAAACTACTGATTCTTTTTTCCTTTGCCACGTAAGTTCTTCCTTATAGTTTCTTTTTTAATTGAGTTATTGGATTTAATTTCTACTTAAAAATAGCCACAGAAAACTAATATTAGTAGCTCCTTTTCTGATGTGACAATAATATTTAACACTCAAAAAAACTATTCTAAAAATTTCCCACTCATTCCAAGAGAAAGTTTCAGTTTTACAAATATTGCATTGCATGGCTAGTGGCTACTGTAAATACTCATGTTTACTTAAATAGAAGAGTATTTTGACAGATGTATAACTTGATTAGAAATCAAGGTTTTGGAAATAAATAGCTTTATTTGAAAATATTTATATTATTTTATTAATATTATTAATATTTTATTATCATCATTGTAGATATCAGTATAATTGTTATTGTTTTTTATTATTATTATAAACATCTTTAGTTTTAATATTCAAATACTTTTTTTGGTTAAAATTTGTTAACTCTGCAGCATAAAATTCATCCTGACTTTTGACCCTCCATATTTTAACCTCAAATTTAAATCTCAGTTTATTTTCTCCTGAAAGAAAGTCATTTTGAAGAGAAACATGATCAACCTCTTGGCATTTTTCCTAAAGATTCTTAATGTTTAAAAAATAAAAAATAAAAAAAAAAATCCAAACATGTTATTTTATTTCATAATATAAGAAGAAAAATTCTTCCTGAATTCAAATTTAACCAAAATTTGAACTCCAAACTGGTGAATTTAAGACAGAGCCATTCATCACTGGGCACTGGTACCCAGTGCCAGCAGAAGAAGCAATGAGCACAAACTAGAACATAGAAGACTTTGTCTGAACTTTAAGAAGAACATCTTTATTGTGTGGGTGACTGAACACTGTCACAGTTTGCTCAGGGAGGTTTTGCAATTTCCCTTTTTGGAAATCTGAGTCCTGAGCATGGGCCTGGGCAGCCTTCTCTGGGTGCTTGATGAGAGGCTGTAGCAAACACTCTGTGATTCTGTGATTTGGTTTCCTACCTTTAAATGAAGTGAAGTAGAAAATTGTTTCACAGAGCAGAGCCAGCCTCCACTGGACGGTGATCTTATACTACAGTATTCCCCAAATACTAATTTACCTTCTTTTTACTAATTTATTGTACTTGACTGAATATTGCACATTCATAGACAGCTAGTTTAGAAGTCTCAATGTGTTGTGAAGGAAAACTTCAGAACATTCCAGATTTCCAAATTTCAAATATACATCTGTAAATAATAAGCTTGTTTTTTAGTTCAGTGAACTAACAAGTTTTATAGCTTCTTTAACTTGAAATGTCTAGATTATAGCCAAGAGATTGAAAAAAAATCTAAATAAGATTTCTGAGATTCCAGAAAGAATGCAAGAAGACAGAAGGAATATGTTTTTACCTCTCCCTCTGGCAGATGTGGGAATGGAAAAAAAACTGAAAAAAAAACCAACCAGATGTCAAGCTTTCAGGCTCTGATCTCTTACATAACATGCCAGAATGGAAAAAAAAAAAAAAAAAAAAAGCAAAACAAAACAAAAAACATCCATCCCCTTTAAAGGAAACCTTATATCTCCATCCTCTTTTTTCTTCTCTTACATAAAAATCTCTGTCTCAAAGCTGTTGAAGATCTTCTGTAACTGTTCACATATTTACTTGGATTCAAATATGAAGTACAGATACACTGTACTAAAAGTAAATAATTTTTAAAAATTTGAATGTACAGTTTAATTCCAAATCAGAATGTTTATTTGATAAAAGAAAATATCTTTCAAGTAGATACAATCAATGTCTGTGCATACTGAGCTTGTGTTTTCATCACTGCCAACTTACAGAACACTTAATTTAAACTTCAAACATGTAATGTATGATAAACATTATTTCGAATTCAAAAAAGAAAATAATAATTAAACCCACAGAAGAAATGTTTGGAGAAATTAATTTTGATTAAGAAATATATAGTTTTCTCTTTGATTAGTTTAAAAAGTAATTAGATTTTCCCTTTATGTAATATGAACTAAAATATGAGAGTTTGAAGTGTTTTTTAGATTATTTCAGGATATGTGTGAAGCAGTAGAACTGTTCCAGAAAAATGTTAACTTAGATGACATTACCTACCCTGGGCCCATATTAAGACTACCAAGAAGCTGGGCTGTAGTCTGAAGCCTCACACCATATAGCTTTGGCTTTGTTAGCTAACCATTATTTTCAACAAAGCCAAGACAGTTTGTCAGAAATTGTCAGTCAGAAACACTGCAATGGGGTACATTTATGGGTTCTTTGCTGAACAGCCCTATAGAATGTAGAGGCAGAATATTTCTTCTCCTTTCCTAATACTCTCAGAAACTTCCTAGAAGAGTATAGAGCACTCTGATCTAGCAGTTCAAAAATATTTTGGGAAAAAATAAAATATTTTTCATTTTTTCAACATGCAGGAGAGCTGTAAGTCTCCACTGCTACATCTAGAAAACTTTTATATATCATCAGAGATGTGTAGTTAATAATACAAGCTTCCATTAATTTAGAAGAATGCCCCTAGGTTATAAATCTAATTTCTGTCTAGCCCAGTCTTCTTATTACCAGATATCTGTCGTGCTATAGAAAGTAGAAATGTTCAAAATAGTATCAAGAGGTGAAGTTCTGAGTGGAGGTTACAATCCAGTTGTAGAAGGAACATCCAGAATTGGAACAGGGATATCAGAAAAAGTTGATTTTGGTCACAGCACACCAGCTGACCTAGTCAGTACTGAAGGGGTTTATGTCTTGTTTAGTCAATATTAGAACTGTAAGAGTTTCAGAGAATGTTTTGAAGGAGATGTGAACATTTGTAAAAATCTTCTTCTTTCCTGTTTTACATAAATATTAGTTGTGGCAAATCTGTAAAAAACCTTCTATCCTGTTTAGGAACAACAAGAAGAAAAAAAATACAGCAGATGGTTGACTATTTGAATCAGAAAACAATAATTCAACATATTTTTAATTACATCACAGAATTAATTTACTTTAAAAATAAAAACTGGTGTCGGGCCCAAACTAAATCATCACGTACAAAAATGAAAGGCTGAGAAATATGGCTGGAACAGATGGCATTGAAGGCATCGTAGTTTAAGAGCAGTGAAAGAGTTATTGGTTTAATATAAATGAACACTGAAAAGTATCCAAAAAAGTTTAGAAAAATATGAGGCAGTAGATTTAAGGATATTACTATGAGTGGGTTAAAAGTCAGAAAATATCTGAAAGAACTAAAGGTAGAAATTACTTAATAAATAAATAAATAAACAAGGACTGTATTTTGTATTTTTTTCTGTTTTTCAGTTCTTAGTCTACCTTATAAAAATGCTAAATTAAACTCATACTGCAGTTTGCATGATGTTTTATTTTGCCAACCCTGTTATTCCATATGCGTTGGCAACTGCATTTTTCTCTGTCTAGTCTAACATTAACCCATCTTCTTTTTCCTTCCCCCTGCCTAGCCATCTCTCCTTCTCTTTCCTTCACCCAGAAAATAACAAGTGCTTCAACTTAGAAGCATTTTTCAATGTGGGGGAATGTAATACAGTATGGTAGCTGTGCTAGATATGTTTCAGTAAAATGTAACAAACACATTTCCTTTATCCCTGAGGAAATCTTTTCATCATGTGCCATAATCTCAGTCCTGTAATTGTCTCCCATCAGGATCCCTGGGAGTTCCACACGTAGAAACTTATGCAACCATATATGAAAGCCTTTAGATTCAAACACCTCCTAGTAAAAAATGATGTCAACGTTCATAGTATTGTTCCAAACTTAACTGCAACACTGCAGTCTGTTTTTAACATTCAGCAGAGAGTTTCCTTTGGGCTGAAATTTGGCATGCAACATCTCAGTTTAGGTATATTGAGGTATACATTTTAAAAGTGTGAATATTGACAGAATCATTAGGGTATCCATGAACATAACATTAAAAGTCACTTTTACTGGTAATACTTCAAATTTCTGATTTAAATTAAAAAGTATAGCTAAATAGATTTTCAAATCTTCAAAAAGGAAAAATTGAAAAAGTTAATGAAACATAAGCAAATCTGCAATTAGTTTTTCTTTTCAACATCCCAGTTTGAATAAAAAATGCTAGGTTCTAATTTGCTAATAGGATAAATTAACAAGATGGTTAATATATTCTGATTCTCTTTCAAGCTTCCTTTGATATTTATGATGAATCAGGATACAATGATTTATTTTTTTTTTCCAAACTCACATAAAGTCTTTTAGTCAGTTTTGCAGCTCATACTAATTACATTTAAGACAAGGCAAACAAAATTTGGAAGTAAAGCCTAGTGATAGAGTTTTATTTGACAAACCCTTTCAGTCATGCTTGGCCATCCTGTGGACCTTATTATTCAGATAAGAGGACCTGTTTTCTGGCCTGCACACCTTAATTTTACACCCATGGAAGTTCAGTTATGACAATGAAGGGAAGGACCATACACCTTGATTTCAGCTTGACATGCAGTCACATCACTTTTCATCCTTCACAGCACACAGAACTCTTGAAGAATACATAAGTTGGTTGGCACATCAGTTAGATTTACTTTTTCACTGATATTTTTATTACTTTACTCCAGCTTTTTTCAGAAATATACGCTTCAAGGATAAAGGCAATTTGATGTCACAGTTTTAAAAAGAAATGGCAGAATTTGAAATGATATTGCTCTATTTAATCACTGGATTTATGTAGTCAAACCACAAATTCATTTTTTGCTATTAATCTTGGCCATTTGTTCATTTAAAAAATGTGACACATGATTAGTCACATATGGTTATTTCTAAGTTAGTGAAAACAGATACCCTTGCAAGATAGGCACTGTAGGGAAAAGAAAATGTGTAGTGGTGGAGTATTTAAAAGCAATTTTTTGTTTGCTGTTAGCTCCTAGTGTATTGTATCAATTGCTTATTTCTGATTACACCTACTCAAGCAAAGGTGTATCAATTCATTGCTAAAGCCATACCTAAATATATTTCACAACTATATTCAAAATTGTCATGAGTTGTTCAATCCAGGTGGGAAAAATACTGTCACTGTACGCTGAAATACAAAATAATCTGCCAGTTCTAATGACAAAAGTAGTAATAAATGAAGGTAGAAATTATCAGAAATATTTCTTTCTTTTTTTTTTTTTTCTTAATATAATGCAGGAAAGTGTAATTTTCATCATTTTGCATTTTGTAACAGGGATATGTTTTGTTTTGTTTCATTTTTAATTGCATTTACATGTTGTTTTTTTTTAAATAAATTTATTACCTCTAGACCTAAAATTATGATAGAAATCATAAAACTGTAATTAAAAGTTTTAGTATGACTGAAATGCATTGTCTTAATATACCATGACTTCTTGGAGTTTAAACTTGCTTTGAAGGACTTTTAAAATGTTTTTTCTTTGGTTTGGAACAAGAAAAGACATTAAAATCATGGAAATTTTTGTAAAATGGAAAATTTGGTTCCTACCCAGTCTTCTCTCACTCCTACTCATCTAAAATCTGCTATTTTTCAAACTGCAAGTTCATTAAGTTACTTTGTCCCTTAAGTGCCATCAATGATCTCATATTTTTCTTCAGAATATTCTTGATCTCTGCCATGGCCATCCAGGTCTGGCTTTGGGTTTTATTAAAGCTGTCAGCCTCTTCAAAACTCATACAAGGAGAGCTGTCTCTGTTTGCCAGATGGGGTTATAGTGCTAGGCAAAACAAAAAGCAGGCTGTTCCACTTTTGCAGAGTCCTAACTACTGAAACCATTTCATTTGTCAGTGGCAGTGAAGGCAAAGGAGAAAATAATGACCTTGCTTTGATTCCCTGACTTATAATGTTGTTTGGAAGAGTAATGAGAAAAAAATATTTGGTGGGAAAATGATAAGAAACAATTAAAATAAAAAGAAGAAAGGAAGGAAAATGTAGGAAGAAAACATTCCAGGAAATAAAAGGCTTATATTGATATTCAGCTAGCACTGAAGAACTCTTGTGTTTTACAGTAATAGAGCCAATTGATTACAAGACAATCAGAACTTATTTTTGGGGTTTATTATGATAACATGTGACTCAACATAAAACAAGTGTCTTTAAACACTGACTTGAAGCTCTATTTTTTACTTAGTTAAAGTCAAATTTTTTATACATTTATTCTTCTCTAGTGAAAATACAGTATTATGTTGAATCCCAGGGACATTATTTAAAGATATTCTGTGCACTTTAAAATGCAGACATTTACTGAACAATGGAAACACCAATTGACCATTAATTAGCTTAAGGAGCATGAAAGTCTCCAGAGATGAAACATCATATTTTATATTTCTGAAAAAAAGGCATCATATGTAAAACAGCTATTTTTAAGATATTACTGAAATCTATATAGCTGAAAAAATTACATAGTATCATTCTACTTTTTAGTGTATAGTCTGTCAATTTTTTGAAACAAATCCTTGAATAACATTTACTGTTATTTGCTTTTATATAGCTGAATGAAATGCATAGACCCTAACTGACTTGCTAACAGAAAATGAAGAAAATATTAATTATCAGTTTCTCTGGGAGTTTTTCTTATTGTGGGTTAGAGACTTTTGTAGAATAATAGAAATCTCTAAAGCTAGAGCTGCAGCACATTGTTAAAAAATGTGGCTTTGTTTGCATTATTTGGATTAGATAGTTTTTCTGTCTGTGAGTGAGAAATGGATGAAAGAAATTTCAATGTTTATTGTGGCAAGGAAGGGCAGATATTAAATCTGCTAGATTTTCTACTTTGTGCCCATCAACCCAGTGGCGCCATTCCTAACCATCTGTTATTAACCAAGGAAGGATTTCATAATGTTCATGTCTACAGTTTATGTCCTGAGGGTTGATATATACTGTAGTGTGATCCTTTACAGACTGAATGATACTTAGGTTCCAAGAAGACTTTCATGACTGTGCAGATACAGAAATGGTGTGTATCTTATATCAATTAACTTATTTATGTTTTTACAAGAAAGACTAAATCAAATGACAGAGATACTTACAAGATAATCTAAACCTAGAGACTAACACCAGATATATTAGAAAATGTCAGCAAAAAAAGTATTAATTAAAGACATTCAAACAAATTAATCAAAGTTTGAAAAGCAAAATGCAAAAGAGCATTGGCACATTCCATTTCACACATAAAATAGAATTTATTCTTACAAACAAATACAATAACAAATAATAGGAATAACGCCTACTTACTTTCTTCTCTTATGTTTAGTTAAACTCCTTAGAGCTACTCCATAAATTCCTGTTGAACGTAGCGTCCTGGAGGGCATCACTGGGAAACTGCACAAAAATAGTGATTTTGTTTGCCCCATTACTATTGCATTAGCAGTATTTTAGTGAAAGCCACTTCTTATTTCCTTTTATTAGAAGATTATTAGTGATACTACTATAGCCAAGAGTTATTGTGGTTTGGTATGCTTCTTTTGCTCCTGCTCTTTTTTTCCAAATCTTCACATGAATTTTAGTGTTTTATGTATTTAAAAAAGTATTTACATGCATAAAAGAACACGATAAAGTTCCATACCTCAAAATCAAATACGCTTTTTCATGAGTGCTTAATTGCTTAAATTTCACAATACAGCGAACATGTTCAGAAAATAAGGTATATTTTTAGAGGTGGTTTTTGGTATAGTACCAGATATTTCTTTCTCTTTTAATGGCAGTACAAGTTTAACAACCTCTTCCACCAGCACTTTGTCAGTCTTCTTTCTGCAACATATTTGCTAAACCAAATTACACCTTCCAGACACTCTACTATGAATGGAAAAGATTTCCTTCCCACCAAGAGCTTAGAGAGATATAAACTAGCTGAAACAAATGTGGATATTCTATCACAGAAAGGGATAAATACACACACATCACTGAGAAGAAGTTACAGGGCGCCCCAGCTCATCCAGGAGCAGGAAAACACTGAGCAGAAGAGAAGTAGTGAGAATGAACCTGCAAAGAATTAAAAACTGAGAAGTCTGAAACAGTCTAATACAGCTAGGGGAGAACAATGCAAGGAACTCTCTGAGAGTGTGTAAAGGTGTTGGCACACTATACTCTGCAATATTCACAATATCTGTAAAGATTACAGTATCATTAGACTCCAAAAAAGAGAAAAAAAAAATAGTAAGGAAGATGGACAGTTTCAAGTCAACTAAGATAAATACGATTGTTTAGGAATTTTTTTGGAGGGTATTAGTGAATTATCAATTATATAGAAGTTCTAGATTCTTAATCAACTTTTACTTAAAAATGTGGCTTTTTTATTTATTATGCTAGCTGATTAGTGATCCAACACCTTTTTTTCTAGTCAGTTTCTCAGAGTTTAATCTTTGCTTCTATCTAGCAGATGCACACAAAAAAATCAGTGATATGCTGATCATGAATATGTTTGCAAATAGAAAAAAAAAAAATTAAAGATCAGTTTTCCAGTGTTCACTGTTCATTGTTTGATTTTTTCCAGTGTTTCTTGTTCAGTTTGTTCACACCAGTCATTATGCAACTTCAAGTTATGTCCAATTCCAGAACTTCTGCCCATCAGTCCTTTTTTTTAATTTCTTTTTCATACTCTAATTATTGTTTCTTCTACTCAGTTAATTCAAAAAACCTTCCCATGCCTGAATTATGTGCTGCTGTTAACTCAAAACACAGGCAATTAACTTTCAGTCTTCAAACTTTCCTCTTCCTGTATAATCAGTATTTTTCTTTTACTGCTCATGATAATCAAGTCTTGAGCATAGAGAAAAACAAAGTTGTTTGCTTGGTTGGTCGGTTTTTGACTGTGTTATAAAAACAAAATGACAACAAAAAATGTCTGATATAAAATTTAGAAAGAAAAAAGCTTTTCTCAGATGCCCTCATATTTACTTCTCAGACAAACCATCACATAGCTAAACAATCATGAATAAATAAGTAGTATTAGTTGCATGCTTAAAAATATTGTATGGGGATTAGATCAAGTCAAACTACAGGTAGTAGGGTTCCATTTGTTTCAAGTGTCATACAGAAATAAAAAATATATATATATGTTTTTTTACTATCTTTTTCTAAGAAGTATTTTCATTTTTTTCTTCAGTTATTCATGAAAATATACATTATTGTGTGCAATACCTCAATGCCTATTTTAGTTATTAGTTCAAATCAGGTAAGTTCAGCAACATTTTCAGATGGGTCCTTTACTTAGACTTTTTCTTCTTTTTCCTTTCCTTTTTGCTTTTCACTTTTGCTTTATCTTTTGCTTTTCGCTTTTCCTTTTGCTGTCTCTTTTGCTTTTTGCTTTTAGTTTGCATAAATTCAGGCAATGTTTTAATGAAGTAGGTCACCATCAGTTCCATTCATCAGAGAGAGATGGAAGTATAAGCTTTTAAGTAGTTATAGTTCTCTTTTGTGATGTCTATAATATACAGTTTCATAAATTATTTCTCTACACCACATTTCTCAGATCAATCATCTTTTAGCATTTGATTTTTAAGATTTTGTACAAAACAGAAAATGCTACCTTTTTCTTTTCCAGGTTCCAACTGCAATTGCTGAAAACAGTGTTAATTACAGTCCGAGTTTATAACAACAAGCTGAATATTTATCAGATAAACTCTACTGATTTTCCTATTTCTTCTCTGACTCCATCAAGATAAAGTCTACTATACAATGAAAAATGGCTCTTGCCACTCAGTGGACTCCTCTTGAAAAATTAATGTGCAGATCTTTCAGCTTAGCTTTAAGAAAAAATACATCTATTTTTAATGCAAAAGATAGTGTTAGGAATTTTTTTATATGCTACACTTCCCATCTTATTATAAATATTTAGACAATAATTAATTGCAGAAGGCAATTTCCAACTGGCCTGAAGTTTGGGCATCATAAGTTAAACTGGCCCAGCTTTCAGCAGGAATAGGACCAGATAATTTTCTCTAGCAACCTGAGTGAATTTTTGTCTATATATAGAGTTAGGAAAATGCATTTTATATCTGTATATCTGTATACAATTTCTCAAGCAGAGAAAGAGTTAAGCAGCTAATGAGCAGTGAAGTTATATAAAAACACAAATTCTTTCTTAGGATGATTTTGTCTAAGAAGTCACCACAGCAAGGGGAGCAGCAGCAGCCCGAAATGAAAGACATAAGGGAGAGAAACTTTATTCCAGTCACCCAGCAGTTGTTTTAAAATGTGGCTAATTTCATGCCTAACTGAAGAGTTGTACTTTAAAAATAGTTTTATGAGAAAATATTTTTTAACCATAGGTTAAGGGGAAATGAAAAAAAAAGAAAAAAAGCATTTGCTAGTTTTGAGATACGTTTTGCTAGCACAGGTAAGGATAACTATTCCTCCTCACAGTATAATCAATAAGGATGTCTTGAATGCTATTAATATGGAAAGAAGACTGTGTAACAATAAACTATACAAAATGGATGCCTGCTTCCATTTGAAGTTAAATACTTTGAAAAACATGTCACCAAGTTATTAAAGAAGTCGGGTTGAGTTTAAAGACTGACTTTTATACAGAGACATCAAATACATTTTTTCACCAAAAAGTGTCAGGGATGCATAACAAAACCAGTAATATTTTTTTTCTAAGACACACTTGACTACTCACATTTTATTAGTGCATTTTCAGTTTTCAGTTGTTTGCACATGCAGTCATTTTAAATTAATGGGGTTTAGGTCTATTTGTTTTATATGACATTTATATTTTCTTCTACATTTTCAATAATAAAATGCTTTAATTACACAATTTCTATGAATTTCTATGATGAAAATATCTCCATAAGTAAGTAACTTCTGCACTGATGCTGATGTAGGATTAAAAAAACTGAAGAAAAATGTGAGTTTTTGAGAAATTACATTTGTCTACTGATTTGACTAAGAGCTCTGCAAAATTGCAAAATGCCACCAGCAACAGAGAATGTATCTTTCCTGGACAAGATTTGGAATCCTGTGAAAACTATTCTCAAAAGCAATGTCTGCCTTACAGAATTACTTTCTTATTTCTCTGTTTAAAGATAGTACAGTCAGTAATTCCCCTAAATTCCTGTGGGCTTCAATCTGTAGTTTCCTTGGGAAGATGTTGTTGAGGTATTTACTAGAATATCAGTGAAGCAAATAGGTGTTGGTGCTTATTTATAAAAGTATTTTTCTTCTTGAAAACTACTTTACAATTTTCAGTGCAATTAGCACAAGGATTTCTTTTTTTTTTTTCTGAACGTTACACAATTTTCCTATTATTTTCTCTGATCATAACTTATGTTTGGACCATCATCCTCATCCTCTTGTATCCTACTACTGCTGGGAGAGGAATATGTTCACCTTACATTCATCTCCATGCTGATACTTACTGTGGCCTTATCCCTGTGGAATACACAAGGTGTTTGAAGCCAGGGATAACATTACAATTTGGCAGACATCTTGTGACTTCCGTGGATATAACCATTTAATCTAGATAAGAGTTTGATCTTACTCAAAGTGAAGACATTTTCTTTTTATGACAATTTCTATACGAGATAATTTAATCTCTTATCAGTGTGAACTAGTTAATCTCTTACCTATGTGAAATATTTTTAGTTGTAGAGTCCTCATTTATCATCCACTGCTTTCAGCACTAGTTTTTTGGAGCTACACTGCATCTGCGTTTTTTTACAGAAATAATGGAACTATGCTCATGCACACACATCACCTCCGAGCTTCCAGATCTCTACAGAGCCCTCATTCTCCACAAATACTTTTTCTTATATTACAGCTTGATAAAGAAAACCAACAGTTGCAGAATTCTGCTTTTTTTGAGTTCTGCTTCACTGCAAATCAATCATAATAAAGACCAAATTTTTGCTGAACATCCCTAGTCATGACAACTATGATAAAAAATGAGTTTTATACAGCATTTGTCATAAACTTTATTATATGTGATTATGCTTTAATCACAAATGTTAAATTCCTGTTAAAATGTATTACATGATCTTCACACAACTTGCATATCTGACTGCTCAAGGGTTAAAAAAAATGTTGTGTACTAGCATTGTCACTGTCACTGCTGTGTAAGATGAAAAAAAAAAATAGTGTTTAAAAATACTTCAGAAATATAAATACAGAATTGACTATTCTTTATTTTACAATTTAATGTTAATTGCCAGAAAGTAAACTTGGAAAGGGCCTCATAGGTACTTACTTGTGGCATTATTTTTATTAAATGTTAAAAAGTCTCTTATAATCTCTATGACAATCTCACATTGTAAAATGAATAGCTTCTTTACTTCATACACAGGCTTTTTTTCAGTATTTTTCAATTGATACGTCCTAGGACTGAAGGCATGGCAGACTCTGCCTTAAAATGCAATAGAACCATTTGGCTTTCTGATTTTTAGGTGGAGATGGTCACACAAATGTCTCTGAAGGTGTAAGAGCACTTTCTGAAAGTGTTACAAGAATTTAAAAAGAAATTTTCATTCACCACTACTGTAACACTAACGCAATACGAAAAGGAAAGCAGCATGCAGTACATATTTCAATCCCTATTTTTTTCATATAATTTCTTATGTCAAAGATTGAGGAATATACATCAGTACTCATCAGTTTATATCAGTCAGACTTCGCTTTCCGTAACCATGGATATCTTTCTGATGATTCAAGTAATTACTAGAAATCAACCTTATCAAAAATCTTCATCTGAATGATCCCGTTTTGTTCTGGTTAGATCAGCCAGGATTGCATGCCTAATTCCTCCCATGTTACAATTCTTTTTACCATTATTGAACCTACTAACCAAATTTTGCTCCATTAATCCGGTGATATAGAAGGGTTTCTAATGGCAATATACTGTAAAATAAACATGCAACTGTGAACATTTTTCCAGAAGAAACGTGTTATATGTACAGTGCAACTATTTAAGTATCACTGGATAGAACTGCCACTTCCTCTTTGAGGAAGGAAATTCTTGTGGATTTAAAATAGCATTTTATTTGTATTTTGCCTCTCAACTAGGAATTTCAGAGGAAACAGATTATTCACCTGTGCTTTCCCAGAGCATAAAGGATATTAAAACCATTATAAATTTTATTGATATGTCTGTATTCATCTCAGCTAATTCTATTAGCCCTATATTTATGGTTATTAAGACCAGCGGGATGATTATTAATATCTGCATAATACAGAAAATATCATTTCATCTAATGCTGTGTGTAGGCTTTTCTTCTGAAAACAGATATTATACCTCCCACTCACAAGTGCAAGCAAAAATCTTGCTACCAGAATGTCAACGGTTTACGGGCTGGTTTGGTCTGGTTCCGTGACTAGAAGGGCGGAGGGATCCGTGGATCCGCACCCCCGGAAAAGGAAAATAGGGGACCCCGAAATAATTGAAAACAGCGGCAACAATCTGAGGTGAAACAAACTAATTTACTAAATATAGTATCAGCAGAATATAAGGAGAGAGAGACAGTGCGTGTCTGGAAGGTGGATCGGCCTCACCACAACGCTGAGATGAGAAGTGCAGTCCAGTTGAGCCGATGAAGAAGCGCAGGCAGAGAAGCGCAGGCAGAGAAGCGCAGACGGACAAGCGCAGACGGAGAAGCGCAAGCGAAGAAGCACAGGCAAAGAAGAGAAAATCAGGTGACCTTGCCAGGAGTTATATCTCCTCGCTGACCGCAAAGCCCCCTGGGGAAATGTAGCTCTTCTCCTCCGGACAGGCACCCGGAACTTGAGCATCAGCAGTCAAACCCCCAGTGCATTACATGATGTTATGATGTGGAATACTGATAACCAAAAATCATGAAACCATGACACACAACGATGAACTGAAACTGAATATTAGAAATGAATGCATAATATCCTTGAAAATGCATATTTTTTTATCTAAAGGTATTCTTCATGAGTATTCCTAAGAAACTGTTTCTCTTAACCAACAACAACAACAACAAATAGAAACGATGAACACTATTTCATAAAAGTAAATTACACTATGCTCTGCCCACTATGGGATACTGTGCTTTGGAAATTCAGTCATCCTTACTGTGAGTATCTGCAGTTTTCCCAAAAGAGTAATACTGTTTTTTAATGCCATGAATAAGATTAATCATTTTTACTGATAAATAAATAAATAAATAAATAAATAAATAAATAAATAATACATTCCTTTGCTGTCCAGGTGAAAAGAATTCCAATTCCTTGTTGTGACTCACTTTTGAAAAGATGTGAAAACTGTGACTAGAAGTATAAATCTGAAGATTTTCTTCCTCAGCAGCAAAGACACATATTCTGATTGGGTAGTGAAATGCTTCAGCATTCTGTGTACTTTTGGAAAGCTGCTCAGTATGCAAGTGAGACAGAATGTTGTTGGAAAACTGTAAAAGATTAGTGATTCCTCTGAAAGAAAAGGAATGGGAATGCATATAGTTCATCTATTCATTCCATCTATTTTATCTAAGAGAAGGGTATGATGAATGAAGTGCTGTGCATTGGCTATTCTTTGGTTATATTCTGCAAGAAACCACAGTCTATGCCTTTTTTCTATTGCAATGAATGCTGATGAGACAAAATTTGATGCAACCACAAGCATTCCTTCCACAAGCAATTCCTCAGGGTACAACCAATTATAATATCTTCAACTACCTAGTGGAATGAGTTATTCCTTTTCCATCAGATACTTTGACTCCATCAAATGGTTTCAAGATGATCAGGTCATGTGTAAGATTTCCTGCAGAATTAGTAAGCTCTTTCCTAAAAGTTTCACTTTTGAGAACGTATGTTTTTAACTCTTTAGAGATAGTAAAATAAATCACTTTATATTACTATTTTTCTTAGATAAATTTTCAGCTGTTTTCAACAAAACGCTCCTCTCTATTTTGAAAGTAAAATGCATGCTTATTGAATTGTTTACAGAGAATATATTTTAACTGTCCACAGGTTAAAAATTCAGTTCACATTATATTCTGTTTGAAATGCTATTACTTCACTAGTGATTGCTAGGTTCGGTAATGTATAAACGAATTTCAGATCTAACCACAAGTATTCTGATTTGCTGCATTCTCTTCAGTAGATCTAATGAAACTAACATATGGTAAAGCATTAATTACACAATTACACAAATCTGCTCTAAAACATATTTTTTTCTGCCATACATAGGAGAGCCTAGATAATTCATAATATCCATTTGTTTATTATTAGTGTCTTTTGTTTTTACATGTAGCTTGTGGCAATCCAAGAAGCTGACTGAAATTACTGTTTGTATGTCTTAAACGTTGTTCATTTTGAATAGAATTATTCATAAGAATTCATTATTACTTTTTTCTCTGAACATTTAGAAAGCTCAGATCTTGGATCTCGCAAGGTTAGACATTGCACTCACAACAAAAGAAAAGAAAAGAGAAGGGAAGGAAAAGGGGTAGGGGCAGAGGAAGGGAACTACTACTGTGTGTATGAACATACTGTCACTACTTCTCAGCTTTAGTCTTATATGGTGCTTTGATACTGCATGCGTTTGACAATGAAAAAAGAGAAAATACAAATCAAATAAAATCTCAAGCATAGTACACAACCGTCAGGCTTCAGCTAAATTGCACATGTTGGTAGTTACACTCTCCCTGAAAACAAAACAATCTGAACTTGTTGCAAAACTGATTTTGGATTTTTATTTATTTATTTATTTAGGACTGGATTTATTCCATTCCTGTGTGAATAACAGTATCCTAAACTGTCGTGTAGAATAAATAAGATAGTGTTTTTTCCAGTAAAAGTCCCAGAAAAATATAGCATAAGAGATATGTAGCTTTTTGAAACCAATTCATTAAAGTAACATATTTTTACAATTTAGAACTTTTAAAACTTTTTTCTTATAAAACTTAAGCATCAGAAATGTGTCCCAGAGAAGTAGTTCATACATGCTTTCTGTATGTTGATAAATTTGTCAAATGGTGCAAAGCATCACAGAATCACAGAATGACTAGGGTTGGAAGGGACTCAAGGATCATGAATCTCCAACGCCCCTGCCACATGCAGGGCCACCAACCTCCCCATTTAATACTAGACCAGGCTGCCCAGGGCCCCATCCAATCTGGCCTTGAACACCTCCAGGGACAGGGCATCCACAACCTCTCTGGGCAGCCTGAGCCAAAGAAAAAGGCAATAATATAAAAGTTCAATGTATTTCATTTATTACATTCAAAACTATTTAAACAACATTTATAAGTTTAATCCTTTTACATTTGTACAGGGTTTCTTGTGACTTTCTTTTCTAGCAGTTCTTCTTCATAGGACCCTTATTGTGTCTTTAATATTTCTGAGGCCATGCTGCAGCCCTAACTTCAGTAAGGAAAATACTTAGGGTATCCTTGCTTTCCATAACTTCATCAATGAGATATAGAGCACATCTGTGAAATTGATCTGCAACACAAACAAAAGACATCTAGACTTGGTGGACTGTAAACATTTTTCAGGGTGTCTTATCCCCTCCTAATTTTAACATGATTCAGGATGATATTAGGACTAATTGTACAAGCAATTCCCAGGCTACTTCTCTCTTATCCTAGTTCAGCCAGCTGCTGTCCATTTTTTTGCTAATAAACATGCTCTCAGTCGACTATCCTAAATTTTTACACAGCATTTATATTCCCTGGAAGTTTGTAGCTGTCTACTTATTATCTCCCCTAATATGTTCCTAATGTCTTGCTGGTGTTTTCTAGATTATCACACTCAGATCAAATTACATCCCTTCAAACTAGCCAGTCTATTGCCTTTCTGTTCACAAAATTAGGGACTGAGGCAAGTCCAAAGGGACTTGTAGATTCTGCCTTGTTTTAAAAGCTTCCCTCCTACTGCCGGAGCATTGGTTTCTGGCATAAATTCAGCCCTTCTCGGAGATTTTGAGCAGTGCTCGTATCATGAGGGAGGTGTTCTCAAATACTACTTCTGAATAAAAGACACAGAGAAAAAAGACTTGGTTCCAGTCCCTTCTTAAATGTCCCTGCTTAAAGGTATCAAATATTTACTGGAACAGAAATTGGACTTTTGGAATAGATTTTACACATAATTCCAGACATGAAATTGTGTTATTCTCTGGTGTTTGTATGCATTCCAACTATGACACTTATACTTCATTGAAAATTGAGCTTTGTGGGATACAGTGCAGTACAGAAAGCAAGCAGATTGCACAGCCAGTGTACTACATGCAAAAATCTTGATTGAACCTCCTCACTCTAGTTCGATAATAAATATTTCTAAAAAGATCAGCAACAATGAGAAAGTCCTTTGGTATGTTACTAACATTTTTCTGTCCCAGAATCTGCTCTCATCCTAATACCAGGGCAGATTTCTTAGGTAGAAGATCATTTTGCTAACCTGCTGCCTACCCATATCTCTCTTCTCAGTGGATGCAGTCCCTGTCCTCTCCCTTTTTATGACCTACAGTATATTTTGCTGACCTCTAAAACACAACTTTTTTATCTTTGCTGCTCACTTCTTTAGTTTTTGTAAGTTGATGTCTGCCTTCAGCAGGCCATTAAACTTAGTTTCCATCCCTGTTGATGGATTTTTTAAAACATTTATGTGCTGCTTGTTACTCTTGGGAGTAATTTCCTGTATATATTCGTAACACTCTCCCAATTTCCCTTTCAAATTCCTCTTAAAGCCCTTCTCTTTTAGGAATAGAAGATATCTGAAAATTGTTAGTGTGGTCTAAGTTCATGCTCCCCATACTTGGTCATTAGCCAAGCCAACCAATATTTCTTTAATGTTTCTTGTCCCCTTCCAAGATCTTTCACATGCACATACACATGTATGTACACATGCACTTCAGTTACAATCACTGTAGGGCTATAATCTATCTGTTCTGTTTATGTGGAAACAGATTAATCTCCTAGGAACTGCAGTAGTGTGGTTGAAAAAAAAATCCCTCCTTGTACTTTCCTAGTAGACTCCTTTGGAAAAGGTATGAGGAGTAAGAGTAGATAATGATTCTTTGTTAATATGAACACTAATTACATTATCTCATTCTGAAAAACAGTATTGCAGTCATGCATCTGCACCAAGCACTATCTTGTAATCTAGAAGGGATTTTTTTGTTTAAGCCTAGGAGCAAGTTTTGAGTGCTAGATAGGCATATGACAATATTATTTGGTCACAAAATTTCTGTACATTTCTGAAGAAAGCTGAAGTCTCTAGGGATCTTCTTGTCCATAATTTTAACTGATACTGATTGGAGTAAAAGACATAATATCTCATGACCTAAGTCTTATGCTAATTTTACTGAGTAGAAAGAAACCATGCATGTATTTAATCCTCTGATTAGAAACAGGCTTGTTTCTGTGTTTGAAAATTAATCATGGGATATTATATGTACGTTCCACCCCAGGATGTTATCTAAACTGCATGGCCTCAGACATATCACTTAGCAGAAAGAATAAAATGAGAGTCAGAGACTCTGTATGTATTATGTATGTGAATGTAAAGCTATATGTAATTTCTGAAGATTTTTTCTCCTTGAATACTGAAGAATTAAAAGTGAACTAAGCCCTGAAAATTTTAAGTGAAGCATAATAACATGTATATAGACCTCATTATGAGCATAGAATGAAGTAAGGAGTGCATAACTTTTTACTACTTCCAAGATGATTTTCCACTAGTAATGACATCAGTTCTCAAAATATTTCAACGTAAAAATTGCAGTGTTCCTGTTTGATCCTGTCAGAAGGCATCACGACTGCTAGAGCAGACATGACAGTTATTCTCTTTTGTGAGAATGGGATTTCCTCGATAAAGATACAGTATATATTTATTCTGTTGGTTTATCCTAGATGACCTTTTGTCCCACTATATGTATATGATACTTTAGCACAAATGCTATATAAATATAATTATTTAGAGAGACTAGATAAACCTACTAGACTAAAAGAGAAGAGGAGCTGTTTTTTTTTAAGGCAGGTAGGTCTGACTAAGTGTATGCCTGGCAAACATCACTCTTGCTTTTGGTTTCCCAGCAAAATTGAATTCCCTGAGAGATTTTAGCACTTACACTAACTATTAAGCACATCAGTTGAATATCTGTGTTCATTCGGATGCCACACATTAAAATTTGAAAGGATTTGCTTTGACACAGTTAGGATCACAATATGAGACTTTTCCCATTATAGTAAATTTGTAATTGGAATTCTAAAAGTAAAGCATGTGATTTGAGCTCTTTTGCTGTAATATTGAAAAGTGATAAAAGTTGTGTCATTTAATAGTCATGAATCTGTTTTTGAGTACTAATACTAAAAAAAAACAAAATTGCTTCAAGTCATTTTTATGTATGTACAAAATATACAAAATCCCACAGAGGTAACAAGCATTGATTTTAGCAGGGATAATTATTTTGCTTTTTTTTTTCTAAATTTACTGTGACAAGAAAATCCCTTTTTTATGCTTTCTAATGATACTCATCAGTTTCAATTATCCTCCTATAATCCCAAGATTGATTGGTTTTTCCAAATGTTCTGTAAAATGCTCTGAAAGTTTAAAGAAACCGGGACTACGAGTAGTATGTTCTCCTCAATATTGTGCATGTCGTTGAATATTCAGAAACTTCGAGATACTTCGTCAGTTGAACATACAAGGAGTCAAATGCACTTATTTGTCATTAAATATGTTGAAATGGAAGGGACACACCAGGATCAGCAAGCCAAGCTCCTGTCTCCATACAGGACCACCCAAAATTCCCTCTGGTCCTATCTTTGTCAGCAGAGAGAAGAGATCAGTGTCTGACTCTTTGCTCTCTTGTGAGGATTCAAATATTGGAATGATAATGCATAATCCATCTTTTTAAGAGTTACATAAGTAGACATCTACATTAGAAGGTCAGAAATCATACAGATGTCATTATTTTTTTAAGATACAAATAATTTAACCTAGTAAGCATTTTTGTTGGTCAAAAGTCAATCAAGATGCAGTAAGAGTATATCTCATCTTCATGTGACTTGAAAAAAGCACTTCAGTTATTATTGGACCTCTAAGCTTACAAAATTAATGAGAATCTTTGTACTGATTTTCTAAGTTCAGCTGTAAGGCATATGACATCAGAAGAAATTCGTGTATATTTTTGGCTCAATTGTCTTTTACCAGTAGATGTCCTATAATTCAAAAAGCTGCACTAGGATTCTTGTTTTTTATCATGAATACCTTTGCAAAGCAGGAAAAAAAAAGTAGAATGTGTTTTGATTAGAATCTGTTTGAAAAAGAAATATATTTAAAACTTGAACTTTGCAGGTGTCATTTTGCCATAAATTCTCACAATGAAAATTAATCAAAAGGATCCCAGAGCATAGTATTTTTTCAAGTTGGTCCCAAAGGAAAGGGATCAGATTGATTAGAAAGATTTACTAGCCAATGGTATGACTGTAAAGCACAGTGAAACACTACAACAGATACAGCAAAACAGTCCTAAGTGAGACAGGTCGTGTACTGGACACGATCTTTACACAAGTTAAGGTACTGGGCTACAAGGGATTAGCAGCTGTGCTGATCCCAGAACATGAGTGCATCCAGAAGTTGAACATAGTATAGTGTCGTGAGGTTTCTAGGTGTAAAGAAACCTGCTTCCATGCTTGGAAATTTTTGAAAACCTGTTGAGTCCTTCTTCCAACTTAAAAAGCGTTTATCTAAATTAATGATTTTTAATGTGTAAACATTTTTGTCAAAATAAGTATCCTTTGTGTCTGAAAAGCTAACATGGTATTTTTGTTGTGGATTTGGAGTTTTTCTTCATATACTGGTCTGACTTTTAATGTATGAACAGAAAATAATAATTTAATCACCGCAATATATATTTCACTGTCATAGTGGCTAGGTTTTGACATTTTATTGTCTTAGTGCTCTTGATTGAAGACAGTCTGCATAATGCAGTATGTAAGATAACATCTAGGAGGATGTTCTAGTTCACTGACAGCAGGGAATAAAACTCCAAAATGTAAATGCTCTAAGCCCATGAGATTGAACATTCACTAACTTGAATGTTTTTTAGATTATTTCCCTGAACAGAAATGGAATATACTGGCCTTTCAAAATCCTTATTTTCTTTGAGTATAAAATTGTGTTTTGTCACAATATAGGATAAAAACACATCATAAAATATTTCAACTGTCCAGAAGAGCAAGAATTTGAATTCTTTCATATGACATATCGGATTAGAAACAATTTAAGTATTTCCCAATACTTCTGTAATTCTAAGAACCATTTTTTTCTACAAGCTCTAAAAATATTACAAAGAATGTCACATTTGTGTTATCTTTACCAAAAATTGCACATAAACACACCAAACTACAGCAATTTAGCTTTCATTAAATGTTCTAATTCTTCTAGTCGTGAAGGTGCATTTGTCATACATGATGTATACAACTCCCAGGACAATTAAACAAAGACATTAAGAACTATCTGGTCAATAGAGTAACTCCCTTGCTACAGTATGATGGATGTTGTTTATCCAAAAAAAAAAAAAAAAAAAACAAGGATGCATGAAAACTCTGTCTTTAAAAAAAAAGGAAAAAAATCTTGAAATAATTTAAACTAATAGTGCATTCCCTGAGTATTTCCAAGATGATTATAACCACTTTCACAAACCTTCTGAAATTTAATTGTAAATAGCATAACATATTCTGTGCTTTTTTTATTAAAGACAATGAATTTATAATGCACAATTACAGTTGCAGGAAATCTACTTCTCAAAGTACTAACATTAACTGGTTATTCTACATTGTTTCTCAGATGTCTCTGTCTACTTTGCCTTCACTATTACTGGTGAAGAGATCAATAAATATCCAGCCATTAAGTAATTGGATTTGTCTTAATGAATGCAGAGAGAATATTGTTCACTTGAAGCTGGGCTATTGGGCTGCACCAGTTTTCCTTTGAATACAGTCTTCTGTATTTTATATTTTCCCAACATATTTGGCTGCATTAAGTAACACTCCTCACTCATCAGCTGTTTAACTTTCATGAAAAGCATGTGAATATGTAAATCAACATAGTTCAAAATAATTTTATACTTTAAAAATACTGAGGTTTTTGTAGATCTTGCAGAACTTATACTGGGTACTCATCATTGAGCAAAATGATATTTTATGGTAAACATTCTTTACTTTGATTTATCTTCCCCTTTAATTACTAGCAAACAGATCACTACTCAAACATTCTTTTTGATCGTTGCCATTGGTTTTATGTGAAGGATGGTTAAACAGCAGTTTTAAAATAAACTATCAGAGCCTCAATATTTACATTTATTCTTGAGGTAAAGTGACAGGCGACCAGAGAAACTATAACTATTACTTCTTCAAAGCAAGTTTTTAACTTTTTTCTTGCTTATTTAATATGACATGTTCCAGAAGACTATGCAATAAATGTGGAGATTAACAGCTATTCCTCAGTGAAATCCACTGAGGAAAACAAGAAAATTTGTATTTTCTATCAATACATAGTTTCTCTTTTCTCCTTGCCATCTCTTCTCAGCTTTTTAATATCTTACAAAATTTCTGCTGCAAAGAGTGCAGGCTTCAGGGGATTTTTATTTTTCCTTAAAATCAAAGCAGTATTTATGAATGTAAAACACCTCTTTCAAAATGCTTAATAGTTTATCTTCATTATGATAAGTTTTAGACCACCTTCCTCATTTGTTACAAAAACATAAAGTATTAACTGTCACAGCTTTTAACATAGATGTAATTCTTTTCCCTCAGGAGCATGCAGCCAGTCTATGTGCAATGAAATGTGCAACCGAATGGTAGCTTTTCTAAAACATAAGGAAACAAGGACAAGTGATGGATATTATTCACGGTACACAAAACACGAAGATAAATCTCACTTAAGTCCATTTCCCAGAAGCACTGCAATTTTCAAAACTAATCACGGATACTATATTTTTCCAGTACCTACATTTTTTAAATACCACATATTTTCCACATTAAAATTGCTGAGGGTACTACAAACCTCAGCTTCTGTCACTGGTTAGAAATGCCACTGTCTTGGCAAAGCTGAGTAGCTGGTTGTTTATCTCACTCAAAATTCTGCTAGATATTTCCTCATCTTGACCGCTTAATATATACCATTCTCAGAACTTAAGCACAGAGTAGAAAAGCAAAAACAGACTTCAGTGGTGATTGTAGAGTTTTTCTTAAAAGCATGACTAAGAAGGAGGGAAGAATGTCAGTTCCATACCATTTTTGAATATTGACTTTTTATCAGACTGTTAAAGGAAATGCATTCAAAAGGGAAGATTTTACTGTCTTTAGGTATAACTTAACTATACAGTCCTTTTTTTCCTCTGTGAAGATAATCATAATTCTTCTTATTAAATCTGTCCCACTTTAAAAGGAAGAAAGTTTAATGGCTCTGTGATAGAGAAAGTGTGAGCAAAGCTTTAAAAGTGTGACTGACACTCCCTTTCAATCCAACAACTATTTAATGTGCTCTACAAAGTCAGTCTTTACAGCAAGAATAGGAAACCAATTCACTTCCTTTTACTTAATCTTTTACTAATCTTGCAAACCGAGGCACATTTAAGTTTAAATTCTCCTTACGACTAAATTGTTTTTTTATTCAAACAAAATGCAACATTATCTGTGGGAGATGTAAGAGCATACAATATGCACTCATGTTGTGATGATTAGGTTGAAATCTTTCTAATGATGAAAGAACATTTTGTTCCCTCTACTCAACACTGAATAATGAAGAATTTGAACAATTCGATCTTCATCTAACTGTTATAATGAGTACTAAGTCCTGCAATTTCTTTTTCATCCTTTTTAGAAGAAGTTGACCACCACTTTCCTTTTCAGACAAGGTCCTTCATTACAAAAGTACTGCAGAGGGATGAGAACAGTAAATCGGAACTATGGAAGAAAGCTTTTCCTTTAGTAGTAGACAACACTTACAGAAAATTTTAAGGTAAGAATTAAAACACTCTCTACAGAGTGTTTGATTTAGAGCTGCCTACACAAGTTTCCAGACTTCTGTATTTAATTATTAGCTTTCTCATCTCTCTTATGCATTGGATAAGGTCTAAGTGTCTCAGAGTTAATGCTCTGCATTATGTGACTAAAATCTATTTCTAGGCCTAAATTTTCAAATATAAATCTTTTTAGAACACTTTTACAATAGCAGATTGAACTTTCCTTATGTACAATAAAAGTCACTCCAAGAGATGGAACATGATTAGTAAACATAAGCAAAATTTTGGATAAATGGGTACGGTATCAATGTTTCCTTTTTCTCACTATCATAAGAAAAGAAGAAACGGGATTTTTTTTTTCTTTTTTCCAAATGAAATTTATCAAATTATTCCACTGGTAGAAAATTTTGAATAATTACAAGTTATAGTGATGCCCTTGATATACTGTTTAGACTGATAAGTAAATATGAAGCAATTAACAATGTACCACAAAGTCAGGATTTTTACCATGATTCTCAGGTTTCACTTCAATCTAAAAATTACTGACATTCAGCCAAACACACATATTTGAATCTTGAGTTTGATTTTGTTTGACTTTGCTTTGCTTTTGCAGCACAGGATGTCTAGAGCAGATGGCCCTACACTAGTCATTCTCTAGGATGCTATTTAGCTTCTTTCACTGATGAATGATATGCTGGAAGAACCTGATAGAGGGAAAGCTTCATCAGAACATGGATTTCAACATATCAATTTGATCTTCTCTTTGTTTTTATAATTAGAAAATACATCAATATACTTTCACAGAACAGTTCTCGACACTCATTTTCTTTATCTGCGTGGAGTTTTGAGTTTTGTTCTCAGTTAACTTCCAGTCCTTTTCCTGAATAAATTGCCTTACAGATTTAGTTTTTGTCCCTCTGAAAGTTTCAAGAAGCCAACAGTTAAGATGTCTGCCACCATGGAAGATTTTTCACAACCTATATCTCCCAGCTCTCAAGAGAATTTTCTTCTTCCCGCAACTCATAATAAAATTCAGCTTTTAACATCTACACCTAATAAATATGTTGGCTAAATATGAATCCTATAAATTTAAATCCTCCTACATATTCACTGTAAACAAATCTTCAGCCTTAGATGGTGTATATACAATACTACTGAATTTTGGAATGTTTATGTTGGAAAGATTTCTTTCTTATGCTAAGTTTGATATTAAGGCACTGCTATCTTTCAGGAATGGCTTTTTATCTTCATACTGAAGATTCATTGCTGCGTAAAAGAGTCTTCTTACTTACCAAAATGTGTTTTGGCAGGTGAGGTTCCCTGAAGTGTCTCAGGAGGGCTAGCTCAAAAGTGCTAGAGATAACTAGTTGTTAAATTTGAGCAAGAATTGAATTTTGTATTTACATTTTTTCTCAGTACTCTTTCGCCTCTAATGTTATACCTAAAATCTTATCTTTGTCTGATGTCATGCGCATCATGAGTCACGATCAAGTGATTCAAAGGCTACATCTTGCTCACCTGCTGAGAAGTGTAATAAGAGAAGCCAACTTGCTACTGCCTTGCAGATGCACTTCCTTGTGCATAATGCTTGAAGCAGCATAAATTGCTGGGTTTTGTTTGCTGCTACTCCCGCAGTATACCTGAATGAAGTGATGTATCTCAATCATGCCTGGGAGTACCAAGTAAGAAAAGCAGATAAATGAAGCTGAGATTAACAAGTCTGGTGGTGTACAATAACAAGTTTGTTGTAAGCCCTTCTTCTAAGAAAGAGTTAACTGTAAGATATGTTAATCCTCTTTGTGCACTTTCAACTTTCACATACAATTTAAGGACTGGTGTGAACATACAGTCTCCTTCAAAAGTGGAAGAGAGTGTGCTTTAGTGTATATCTCTCCCAGATGAAGACTCGAGCAGCTTAAACTCAAGACTTGGCAAACTCTAAAATACTAGCAGAAATAATGTGAGACTGATGGCATTAAAAGTAAGGCAACAAGGGAGATGAGATTGCTTTGGATAAAGTCTTATTGGTATGGTTTTCTCTTATAGTAATAAAGCTATTTGTATGTGACTAAAGGAACAGTGAATGATAACTTACATCAAGGAACATAGCATCCTTCAAACACTGTATAGGAATTGGCTGGGAAAGGGTAAGACTAAGGGATCAAAGACAGAGCCAGGAAATAGTGTGCACCTTTTTGTACAGGTGGTAATTTTTGACTGTGTCAGCTGAAGCCTAACCTGAGCTGAAGCCCAACCATGCCACCCCTGTGCTCTCTCTTCACTAAACTTCTTATAGATAGATGCTCATAAATAAGCCATTTCAGATGATTTTGGATGGATTACAAGGAAATCCTGCATATATTTTCCTAGATAGACTGTACCTAGGTGAGAGAAAAAGGGATATAAGCATCTCCCAGAACTAGATGGATGCTGTGTAAAGTTTCTTCTGTTTGGATTCAAGGAATTTACTGTAAAAAACATCCTTACAGCGCGTGTATTATAATGTGCTTTTGTATCCATAGCGATGGTATCCATGTCTTAATTCAGTAATATGGTATTATTCCTATGTGAAAATTTTTCTTACCTAATTCAGGTGTCACAATATCCTTTCAAAAATTTGCCAAAACATTTGATATTAGAGCTGTGATGGCATGCACCCTTTCACCCACAAACACATTAGTATCTTGCTCCCCTAATCATACGACTAATCATCTTTTCAGCTTGTATTCATGCTAAGACAGCTTCTACATACTAGTAACTGAGAGCCACTTTATTCTTTTCCTTTGCTGTCGACTTTGTAGGACACCAAGTGTATATGCTTTGATAATGTGGAATGGTTTGCTGGTCTAGAAATTAGGTTGCTAAAAGTGGCCTATGGTATAGTCCTGATACAAGCTGGCAACTGGTGAAGTGAGGGGCTTTCCTGTGTACCTGTTTGGGTACAGTCAGGTACATTCAAAGACAGCTTTTAGAGAGATGATCATAGATGATGTACTCTTAGCATTAGTACTTTACTCCCTTGAAATCAAGGTAGTTAGAGCACTTGTGAGTTTCTTCCTGGTGACTTAATAGCATCTTGAAAGGTTTAAGAATTTACCTCTTTGAATAGGATATTCATCTAGTAAGTAATACATAGAGCATAGCTATCCTTTCCTCAGAACAGCGCAGATATTTATACCTTCTCTAGTAAATGTTACATCATCAGTGAGCAGCAGAAAAATGAAAGAATCCCTGAAAAACAAAGTTTATTTCTTTTTTTTCCTTTTTTATAGGGAACTAATACTGCATATCTGGCAAAATTGGATGTTGTTCAAAGCAGCGAATTAACAAGACTTCCTGTATCACTTTGTACCTCAAGAATATGCCCTCAAAAAATGCTGATTTTTCCAAGTTTTTATACAAATTAAATCCAGAGCCCACAGCAAAAGGAAAAGGCAATATTGGCTCTAATATATTATAGCTAGTTTCCCCATCCCTCCTGGAACTCCTTACTAAAGTACAACCACAAGATTTCATATTAACCAGTCGCTGTTGTTGCTTTCCCTTTATTTTTACAACCTTGCTCCTCTTGATGTCTCCCTTGCTGTGATGGTACATTACTCTCTCATTGAGTGCCTGTGTCTAATTTTTCTGTTTAACTATCCATCCATCTAATTCAGTATATATGGATATGTAATACACAGAAATATAAAACAAGGGGCTTTCTTTCATAATATATTGATTTCAAACATTATGTTATATTAAGTGGAGTTTATTGCATTATTATGGAGGAACTGAATATTTGCAGATAGAAATTTTAGTCTGATTATCTACTGCCACTTCATTTCCCATTTTTTTCATGTGTCGTTTTGGGGATGCCTTTATATAAAAAGATGCTGACAGTGAGGGTAGCCATTCACATACCAATGCTGATTTTTTTCCATATACGAAGACTGCTACAAAAGTAATTATTCTTATTTTATTTTGTTGGCCTGCAGTGTCAGAGGCGTATGCTGGTGGTATGGCAGAAGGCTGAATCTTCCTGGCAACATTCTGTTACGTTTTGTTGCTGTACAGATAGCAGCAGTGTGACATAATGGTGCCTGACATGGAAATGCGTATGAAGCAAAGCTATGTCATTGAATTCCTCCATGTGGAAAAAAAATGGTACTCATTGACATTAATTGACACTTGCTGAACATTTACGGAGACCAAACAGGGGATGGGAGTACAGTGAGGCAGCGGGTGGTGCATTTCACCAGTGCCAACAGCAACATGAAAAACATGCAACGTTCTGGGTGGCCATGTACAGATGTCATACCACAGAATGAAAATCATGAAAAGCATGGTGGAGTTTATGGTGAAAAAAAATAGTTGTTGTTTGATGAGAATTTGATCTATGCTATTGCACTCTTTATATCTGTTTTAGTTTCCATATAAATAAATATGAAGCATTACTTTCAGAGCTACCTACATAGTACACAACTAGTTATGAATATTATGTGAATGATATAGACTCATATAGAAATATGAGTTTGGTACTATTGAACACCCACATACTATTGACATACCCACAGATGTAAAAAAAGATCATTCCTCTTTTATCCTCACTTATCCACATAACAGCTTACATTAAGTCAGAAGAAATATGCGGTCAAATTGATAAACTGGTATTTTTTCTTATATTGTATGATTTACTAGGAATGTTTTTTCAACTGTATTTCTTAGACCGAAAATAAATGTTTTTGTTTTTTTTTTTACGGTTTTTTTTAGGAGCTATATAGGTATAAGAGCTCAAAGTTCTTCCTGTCCCTGTTTTTGAGGTAGATTTGCCTTTATAAAATTACTTGAAGTCTGAGACTCCTAAAGAACAGGAATTGCCCGTATGATGATTTATTCTCTTAATACAGATCTCAAGTTTGTAAGCAGAATAATTTGATTTTTTTTAATTGTAATAATCATAGAATCATAGGAAAAGTGGGAGAAAAAGACCACAATGATCATCTGGTTTCAAGCCCCCTGCTATGTGCATTTACAACAATAATATTTATTTGGGATCCTATTTTGGCAGAATAATATCTAAATGCTTGTTAACCCTAATAATCTGAATCAGTTGAAAAAAAAAAAAAGTACAAGTCTCAGAATTTCAGTTAAAATAGATGAGAAAATGAGCAAGTTCAAATGGCAGAGCCTACAGTGTAGAGTTCCATTTCACACAGAATTTTATAAACTCAAATTCTTGTGAAACAGTAGAATTAATGACAAACTAAAGATGTAAAAGATTCTTAATAAGCAGATTTACTCCTTACCTCTACCTTTTTTTAATTGGAAATTTAGACTTCATCAAACCTAAAAATACCAAATACTGATGGTTTTTCTACTTCAGAAAGCTGAAACCTGGACGATGTTGTTCATAACTTTCCAGAACTTGTGTGTGTGTGTTGGCAAGAAAGCAAGCATTCTTGCCAAACTTCTCAGTGTTGGT
The DNA here is from genome assembly GCF_905368555.1 of Meleagris gallopavo. Taxonomy (NCBI): domain Eukaryota; kingdom Metazoa; phylum Chordata; class Aves; order Galliformes; family Phasianidae; genus Meleagris; species Meleagris gallopavo. The sequence goes on from NC_139404.1 coordinate 41,050,136, forward strand.
CAAAAGTGTTCAAGGAAAATACATGCTTTATTCATTTAATTGAAATCTAATTTTGTTATTGAGAAAAGGTTAACAGAAAATATTTAATAAGCTAAACGTCACGTGTTTTATGTTGTTACATTGATTTATGTTGGAGAAATCACTTATAATTTTTCAGTTATCAAATATCTTTCTGATGGTATTTAATGACAGTACTAGTCAGGGCAATAATTTTTCATTTTCTACGATTCTATTCTGAATTATTAAAAAACCTTGGAATCCTTCTCCTTATTACTCAGCAGCTGAAAAATTTCAGGGAAAACCTGGCTTAAAACAAACAAACAAACAAACAAACAAACAAAACCAAAATCATGCCCTTCTAATAATATTTTTAATTGCACACAAACTTCAGTTTGATGTTTCATTTGTTTTCAAATACGTACTATGACTTCAGAAAGCAAAGCAATTCAAACTGGGAGATTTTCTCTTCTGTGAAACAGTACTATAAGAAGATGCAAAAAGATCTAAATAAAAATGGTGAATTACTAATTAGATGCATTCAATCATTCTGCCTCACAGCACAAAGGTTGGGTAAACCATCACAGTATTTGCCATACTCAGCCAACATAACTTTAATTTATGTTGTAACTCTGGGATCACCTGCGCACCAGCCTAATCTGGCCAATAAAGACTAAAGATCAAATAGTTAAACAATTCACCTGGTTCTCATCAGAGATTCTGACACTAAAAAACAGGCTGAAATAAGCAGAATATAGAGGACTTCAGGAATTTTCCATGGAAGTCATAGAATACTCCAGAATTATAGCTTAATTAAAATAGAGATCAATTTTATGTCCTGCAAAATGAATAGGAATCTTTCCTTTGAATTTTGTCCCCTATACTATGCTGTACAATGTGCAACCATCATTATTTTGCCAACTTAAAATTTAATAGCTTCTCCCTTTTCAAATAATGAAATCCAAAAAGAAAAATAGTACTGTCAGTTTGTGTACATTAAAAGCTTACTAGATTTTAGAAATGTTGAATGAAAATGCAGACATAAAATAAGTTATAAAAAAGTAATTAGAAAACAGAAATATGAGATGAGTCACTTGTCACAGTCAGGAGGATTTCACTAAAAAGTGTGAAATAGACAATAGGATGAGTTCTTGTTCTTCCTCCTTTCTAATAACCTGAAAAAAAAAAAAGAAAAAAATAAAAGAGTACCACAGACAAAATGTTGTCTTTAATGTTATTTTTAATATTCCATCATGATTTTTATCAGGCTTCTCCCACAGTAAGAAGTCCTTTTTTCTCTTTCCATGCTGAGGCCAACTTTAAATACAAAGCAAAACAGATCCACGTTTCTTTTTTTTTTTTTAATACAATCAAAATGGTGAGAAGAAACATGCCAGACTGAGACTGATATGTTCCCACCTTTTTTTTTTCCTTTCTAAAAATGAGAAGTTAACAAAATCCTAAGCTATTTCCAAGTTTTCTTTGTAGAAAAGCAAGCTATCTTAAGTGTTAAGCATAATAGGAAATTCACCATGAATGTTATAAAGATCATCAACTTTTACAAAAGTTCTAGTCAAAGACACTATAAAGAAAACAAAGTATTTTCAAGAACAAGAAAAAAAATCAACAAAAAAAACAAAAACAAACAAAAAAAAACTTTAGAGGAAGCTTTCTTCCAGCACTGGGAAAATGAATACAATAAAAAAATGATACGTGGTTTTTTTTGTTGTTTTTTTTTTTTTAAATACGTGTAGGAGAAGTACTTCCAAGCTGTTGAAAAGAATTGGAAAATGAGAAATGTCAGGGTGAAAAAGTTTAAAAGGTGAAAATAATGAAATGTAAATAACTGACACATAAATCAGAACCAGACTGGCTAGAATAAATTGAGCAGAATTTACAAGAGAAAGAGAAAATAAAAAGAGGCAGATTTACTTCGGAACTAAAGGCCCTTCAAAGGAATCTGAAATGTAGAAGAAAGTTGACCTAAGTTAAATGATGTGTAGTTAAAACTGGAAATATAATTAAAAATAAAGAGAAGAAATATTATGAGGAAAAAAAAATCTGAAAAATCAAAAAAATGAAAAGAACTGAAGAATAAAAACTATTTCTGATAACTGAAATATAAAACCTCAAGTAAATAAAATTAGAATTTGATTCAGAGTACAGAAATAATAAAGCATGAAGAACTGCCTTGTGTTCATTTCTGAAACCAGCCCCAGTGGAAGACTTCTGACCTTCATTATAAATATACAAGTCAAAATGGGAAAACTCTTTTTTGTAGGTAAAAAGCAAAGCTGCCATTTTTTTTTTTTTCATTTGCAGTACGAAGCTTTCCTTTTCATTTTCCAAATGAATACATTGATGAAATCTAATTAAAAAAACCACAGAGATTTCTTTATTTTATTTTTCCTGGCATTACATTGAAAAATACCATGCAACAGACCAAGATACTACTTTTTCAGACTTAATTTTTTTATGATGAGAGTATCTTCTTGAGCAATTTTTTGAAATATGAGGCCTTTTAATTTAACTCCTGTAAGTTCCAGCCTTCTGTACCTTTCTGGACCCATCCCTTGAACCACTAAAGATAGTAGTTTGTTCGTATAGAACCTGATGTTTCACTGGCATTTCTTTGTGTATTAAAAGGCAAAACTATTATTCTGTTCATTAAGTAGAAGAAAAAGTGAGAAAAAAATGGAGTTTTGGTAGCTTCTGTGAAATCTCATGAAAGCTGTAATTTGAATTAGACAGTTTCCTAACCAACTGAATAGGTAGAATCTTGCTCACCTTTAATTGATGTGATACTGTAAGTTATTAGAGGTAAGGAATCCATTCATTTTTATCACTCAGTAAGTCTCTGAAGATTTTGCATCTTTCTGTAGATTTCTTTGAGGGAAGATTAGACATTTAACTCAAAATCAAAGACATGGAGATATGATTCTCGGTTTAAATGCCTTTTCATTTTAACTCCCTATTAACTTCAAAATGGAATGGATGAAAAATAAGAAAACATGCAGCGTGAGTCTGCTAGAGTAGTGTATTTCAGTTATTTTTAGTTTCTGATCTTAAAGCTTTAAATTGATTTATTCTTATTCATAGTATTCATAGGGTTTCTCTGAATGTGCTGTCTGTATTATTTCCACAATAAATAGATTCAATTCTTGTATCAGTGTCATTTTTACATTATATCATACAGATCAGAACCAAGGGAAAGTAACACCTCCATTATTAAAATACCATTTAACTTTCATTTTCCTAAAATATATTCAAAAACACAATAGGAGTTTATTCTGATTCACATTTACAGTAAGCATATGTGTTAGAGAGAGAGATTTTCAATACAAAAATTGTATTAAATAAGTTGAATTGGAACAATAATATACAATACTCTTTAAATCGAGTATTTTATTACAAAGAGTATTAACTTTGGTTGTGACTATAAAAGAAACCCCACAATTTTAAAGACTCTTTTAAAGTCATTCTGATGACCATAACAGTGAATGCGTTTGTTCTGAAAACTCTGAAATGTATGGAAAAAGTTATTACTGTAGTAGATATAATTAAATAGGAAAGATTGCCTAATCTGACATGGAATAAGTGATAGCTGCTGTCCATACTATGGAAACATTTTGTAATTTCATAGAAATAGAAAATAAAGGACATCATCCTTCATGACAGTATCTTCAAATGTGTAGTATCACAGTCTAGGCTGGCACTGAGCAACAGAACTGGGGAAAGCAATACTGCCTGATGATTTCACTAACATTTTCACAATGACAGACAGCTTTTTTCCTATTCTCTATGATTCAGTTGGGAAAACAAAACAAAACAAAAAGAAACTCATAATGGAGAATTTCTTTCATTTTATTGAAAACATTTCAAGAATACCTTACACTGGGACTGCAAATCTATCATGAATCACAGGACTAGCATATATGGCTGTATATTACTGTATAGTAATCACACCTATAAAAGTATTGGTATAGCAGGCTAAAAGAAGAGTTTCAGAATGGGGGAAAGGAAGGAAAGGTGGACAGCTATCAGTGTTTCTAAAGCTAATATTACCTGATGTAAATGGAGATTATGGGACAAAATTCTACAGAATATTCTCCACAAGATGTCAGATTAGATGTTAGTAACATTCAGCTTCGTTTAATTTTTTTTTTTTGCCATATGCTTACTATTTTAATAGTGCCAGTGCTGCTGGGTTGTTGCATCCTTAAAGACACAAAGACTTTGTTTCCTTAAAGCAGACCCTTTGTTATGGGTGGAAGAGAGTGTTTACTCCGGATAGTTTGCATCTTCCACTGCCTCAATCCTAGTGTCTGAAAATCCTTTATGAAAATTAATATTTCCTAAGCACAGGATGAAAAAAAACCTTAAATTCTTACCTCTCCTGCGCATGGACCAGAGAGAGGTTTGCACATTTCAAATTCTTAGAAAGCCTGCCAGTTAAAACATGGCCCTACACTTTAGTTTAGCTTTTGTTTCTGTATTTTCTTATCCACGGGAAGTTAAATCATCTCTATCAAATGTTATTATACTGAATGAAAACTGTCTGGGAGAAGAAAATTTATTAAAAGTGGTAGTGAAGTTCTAGAAAAATAATTAACTACCACTTGTCACATAACCTTGTGATTTGGAAGCTTTAAATATATTTCTTAGTTATCTAGGAAAAAGTAGCAAATATGAATATGACATACAGTTGTCATTAAACTGAGGACTGCTAAAAATCAAGAATGAGAATAAAGGATACAAATGTGTCTAGCTTCCAGTATGTATGTGACTAATTATTTTTAATATATTTATCAGTGAAATGAGAGAAAATATGACATTTTTCTTTAAATTTTTTTCATTAAATTTGTAGATGACAGGAAGAGGTATTTTTCTGAACAAAAATGAACAATTGTTTTCACTGATATCCATGCTGATACACGTCTATTTATAGTCTGTGCAGATAAAAACAATGACAATAATTTACACATTGTGGAAGACTATGTTTAAGAAACAGTGATTAAGAAAAAGGCATTGAGGTAATCAGCTGAAGAGTAATCAATTGAAATTGCCTTCTGGCAAATGCAATTTCTGGGAATGTCAGCATGAATCTTGTATGTGTAAGAAAAATAAAAGTATTGGAAGGTGTAAATATAGGTCTCATGTTTTCCTACTGCTTTTTTCTGTATTGCATTTGTGACATCATTATTTGAAGATGATGTCCACATCTGGTGTTTATTCAAGGAAAAATTAGAAGGATTTTATTACATTCTGTAGGTAAATGGGAAATAAATTTCTTAAAGTAGAAGAGTCTTTAATATAGCAGATGGAAATTTCACAGCATGAAATGGATGGAGGCTAATGTAAGAAATTCAGACAAATATTTAAGAATACTTTTTTAGCACAGCGTAGCCTACTATTGAAATAGGTTTCCTGGTGATGCAATGAAGTCTGCATCATCTGCACTCTTTAAATAAAATTTAGATCATTTTCTACAAAATGTTCTTGCTTGGATACTGGATACATCACTATGCAGCCTAATGCCTACACCTTCTACAAGCAGATAAAGCTACAGTGATTCTTTCCAGACTCGAAATTTGTGATAAATCTTGAGAAAGATTTTAAATGGAACTGATTGGTTGGAAAAGCAACACTGAGGAGAGGTAAGCACAAATTTGCAGTGAGGTGCTTGCAGAGATGAAAAACACTGATTTTTTTTTTTTATAAGCACGAAGATCTGCAGCCAAATTGTGCTGATTCTGTGCATGACTAGTGATTTCCTTATGCATCTAACTGATGTATTCTAAGACAAAGATAAATTAGACAGTTTTTGTAGAGAATCGACGAATTTAAAGGGCAAGAATCCTTTTGTGTTTTTGTTTTGTTGGTTACATGATCTGCTTATTTGTGTTGCACATCTGAATACTAACTGTAAAGAAACATTTTAGTAAATGGTTACAAATTACAAGGAAAATGAATAGAACAAATTTCAGGGTACTCATCTACCCACTCTTTCTGTATTATTATCCCTATACAAACTTGCTTTAAAAATAAGTCACTTACAAGTTTAGCATGTCCAGCACTGCATCTGATAGATTACTAAGATCTTCAATTTTCATAATTCAAATGAGATTTACAAAGAAAAATAAAGGGGAAGACACGTGCTTATCACTATCCATACTGCATATACAGTCTCAGAACATTTGTTACAGTGTAGATAGCCATGTACCTCCATTTAGGCTGGAAGTATCCATAATTTTTGGAGACCTTCACAAAACACTTCAAATAGCTATGGAAAAAATTGATCATGAATGCATCCATCTCTGAATAACTAGCACAATATTTTCCCTTGACCTTACAGGTAATAAGATGACTTTTATGTAATAGTTAACAACAGAAATCTGCAAAACAAACAAACAAGCAAATGAAACAAAACAAAACAAAACAGAACTGCCATAAAACCTGAGGCAAATTTAAATTAAGCAAATAACTCTAATAGACTGCCATGGCTGGGACCAATGCAAATGGTTTCGAACTTTCCAGTCTTTCTTTTCTTTCATCTTCCATGAAAGTAATCAAATGCTATTTTTATATCAACAGTAATGCTGAGCTCCAGAAAATAAGACTGATTAATGATTAGCCATTGTTCCATATGTGACCATGTGGTTCCTAATGTGCTTTGATTTAAATGCAGGCTTTATAGACAACAGCTTTGTTTCACTTCCCTCAAAGCTTGCTTTTCCTCAATAAGAATAACTGCCAGAGTAAGGCCAAACTTTCACAAACACCTGTGCATCCAAGTGCTGCACTCTACAGATCTGGCAGAGAGATGACCACGTGGATCACTGGCTACTACTACTTCTTCTAAGGATTTCTTTTGGTGGCCCTGCCTGAGGCAGGGGGGGTGGAGCTTGATGATCCTTGAGGTCCCTTCCAACACATGCCATTCTATGATTCTATGACACTGCGTCTCATGGAAGAGTCAGTCTGATCTTTTACTGGATCTTTCTTTCAACATCCTACTATGCAGTTCTTTGTCTTCAAAGAATGAGTTTAATCAGGCCATCAGCAAACAGAAGTGGGAGTTTTTTCCTCTTCAGGGCTGTTCTGAGTTTGGAATCATCTTTTAACACTCATATATCAGCAGATTTCCAATATCCTTTTTCAAACAGAAATATATCACTTACTTACATGCTTACCCTGATTACTTGGTAATTACTGGGTTCAATATGAAGGAGACACTGTAGGAAAGTATACCACTACTTTTGAAATGTAAAGAGACACTATTGTTTCCATTGGGAGGTTTTTTAAATATATGGAACAGTGAACCGGTTTACTTCAAATTAATTAATATTTTGCTCCTGTTATAGATGAGGATAAAAAATTATTTCCGAGTATGAAAACAGATCATTTTTATATCAAATCATTCATCTCCCTCCACAACAAAAAGCTTTTCTGCTTCCCTAGAAAAGTTGCAAAACAAACTCTATAGTCAATTTTGGAAAACTGAGTATTCCTCATAGTAAAGTGTGCCCAAATGGTAAGTACATATTTCTTTGAAGCAATAAAGAGAATGAAATCTCTTTGCACTTCATGCTCAACATTTGAGATAAATGGCTACGAGTTTTCAAGGTTCTTGTTCACCTCTAGAAATATGTCTCCTTTCATATCTTAAAATTAATTTTCTATTTATGGAGTAAAACCTACTGATGATCTACTGATAACTGGATTTTTCTGCATTTTGGGAAGTTCCTCTAGTCTTTCCATTCTTTCTTGACAGAGTGACAAACTACAGTACTACTTGTAATCTTTTTCCTCTTTAACTTACTTATTTAGCAATACTGTAATTTTTCAATAGCTACACGACTCTGCTCTACTCTATCTCTTAGTGTCCATAAGTAAGATATTTCCAAAGCCCAGAAATCTGATTCAAAGAAACTGCTTAAATGTACAGGCAGAAGAAATGGCAGGCTGCAATATCTTCTATGGTTCATAGTGAATTTGAGCCATGACTTCTATCTCTTCTTATTTTGTGTGGGTGGTCATTTGACAAGTTATCTGCAGGGATATTACTAATACAGTTTTATTTGAAGTCCAAGACTATCAGTTAGGATGAAATCATTCTGAAGAACAAACACATTTTATGACGACAGGAAAAACTTACTTTCAAATGAAATTTAGTCTCATGAAATCCACAGCTCTGGCAAGTGTCTTGGATTGGCTGACCTTCCCATCACCGACAGTTTCTGCAGCGGGTTGAAGAAAACTATCAACAAAACACCTCATTCCCATGAGCATCAAAGAATTCTAGCTGCCAAAAATAACCTCATTTTTATGACTGTGTAAAACCTGCCAGAGTCTAAGTATGACTATTAACCACAACAGTGTGGAGAAAAAAAAACTGCTTTGATTTGGTGAAGAGCTGAGTATTCACAATTCCCCATGATATAATAAATACTCCTAATAAGAAAGTCAGGCCTAACATGGTCTGTGGTTGTCTGAGAAGGGCTACTCCAACCAACACCCCAGCAACTGCAAGTGCAATAGATATGAGAATGCTACTTTAATGAATACTAAAGTATTATGCTGGCATTACTACATGTGGTAATTTTTTTCTAAAAAGATAAATATATCATCCAATTAAAAATAAAATCAGACCTTAATATGAGGTTACAAGGCATAATATTCTCACCCTGATTCCTAGAAATATTTTTACCCGTCTGGGAAAAAAACTGAATATTTTCATGGAAAATTCGGTACCAAACAAGCATCTTTCATCCACAAAGAATTTCCAAACAACTAATTTTGTCTTATCTTGCAAAATGATTACCAAATCCCACCAAACACTCCTTGAAATCTGCACATCTGTCCTTTTTTTTTTTTTTTCCTGTAGTCCTTAGAGAAAAAGCAGCTTTCTCTGATTTTCCCCTCACTCTATGTGATGTTGACTAAATCAGATATGAAGTTACAGTGCCTAACTGTGGTGCTAAACTGCTTGAGAACTCCAACTAATCCTCCTGATTTTCCTGATTTTCATACTCGGAAATAATTTTTTATCCTCATCTATAACAGGAGCAAAATATTAATTAATTTGAAGTAAACCGGTTCACTGCTCCATATATTTAAAAAACTACCCAGTGGAAACAATAGTGTCTCTTTACATTTCAAAAGTAGTGGTATACTTTCCTACAGTGTCTCCTTCATATTGAACCCAGTAATTACCAAGAAGTTTTCAGGTTCTCATTCTGTACTCAGTACCACAACACACTGTTACGTCCAATCCATTTCATACTTTATTATCTCAAGCCTATTTTCCACAAAGCTGAAGTATTATGCACAATACTGTATTGAATGGGCTGGATGCACATTTATGACTGCACTTGAAAAAGTAATGGGTAGACACATTCCAGAATATAATGTTCCATACTGTCATAAAGGAGAAAATAGATCAGCGTCATAGACAAATCTGAGGCATTTCTGTCATTGAGAGAGATGATTTTCATGGGGCTTGACTGGCCTATCTCTATCAACAACTATAGTTATATACCTATAGTTTTTTCTCCTCTGTTTCCCAAGAGCTGTGTGGTGCTGCCATGTATTGAACAGATTGGAATTGACACTCTTAGCAGCAAAACTTGGGACAACAATTACTATAACAGTTTTACAAATCTGTTTACAAATCTGTTAATCTCAGTTTTTATTGTTCAGTTTTGAATTTATGAACAAGTTTTTGACTGAAATCTTAAAATTTACCTGTTTCTTTCAGCCTATGAAGAAGCATAGTATTATTATTCTGCAAATCAAATCATTATTATTTTTATTGCAATGACTTGTTTTGTGGTTTTACTAGTCCACTCTCATAGAATCACAGAATCAAAGTGTCAACGGTTTACGGGCTGGTTCGGCCCGGTTCCGTGACTAGAAGGGCGGAGGGATCCGCGGATCCGCGCCCCCGGAAAAAAAAAGAAAATAAGGGACCCCGAAATAATTGAAAACAGTGGCAACAATCTGAGGTAAAACAAAGTAATTTACTAAATATGGTATCAACAGAATTTTATAAGGAGAGAGAATGTGAAATTGATGGTGGATTGGCCTTACCACAACGCTGAGATGAGAAGCACAGGCAGAGAAGCGCAGGCGAGAAGCGCAGGCAGAGAAGCGCAAGCAAAGCAGCGCAGGCAGAGAAGCGCAAGCGAAGCAGCGCAGGCAGAGAAGAGAGCATCAGGTGACCTTGCCGGGAGTTATATCTCCTCGCTGACCGCAAAGCCCCCTGGGGAAACGTAGCTGCTCTTCTCCGCTGGACAGGCACCCGGAACTTGAGCATCAGCAGTCAAAACCCCAGTGCATTGCATGATGTTATGATGTGGAATACCGATAATGAAAAATCATGAAACCATGACACAAAGAATGGTTTGGGTTGGAAGGGACTTTTAAGGTCATCTGGTTCCAGCCCCTCCTGTTATAAGCAGGGACACCTCCCATTAGACCAGGCTGCTCAAAGTCCCATCCAGCCAGTTCTTGAATGCCTCCAGAGAAGGGTTATCCACAGTCTCTCTTTTCTGGTGTCTCTCCACTCTCACAATATAATCCTTCTTCTCACGACTTCTCTGAAGCCATTTTCCATCCGGTCTCTTGGGTGGCAATATTGGTAGAAAGTTGGAACGGTACAGCAATGACTCCTGCCCTTACAAAGAGGATTTCTATTCTAACTAGCTACAGCCTAATTAAAAAAAGAATGTGAAATGAAATATATACAGATAAACAAAGCTAGTTTCTTTAGCGAGAGAGATCGTATTTTCAACTTTCCAATCTGTCTCCCCTGAATGCATGGCTTAAGATGTAAGAAACCTGAGCATTATCTGAGGCCCCAGCCTGCATTTAGGCTAAATAAGAGAGTGATGAATATTGCCAGGGGAAAGGAAAAGTCAAAAGAATCCTTATTCCTTGTGGAGCCCCCCAAGTCTGACAATGACTGTAAAAGATTTAGCCCTTTATCACTGTCGATAATAAGATTACTTTCCTCCACTCAAATGCAGTAGGTGTCCCTTATTCATAACTTCCTGAGAAGAAACTGTAATGACAAAAATAGAAAAAAAATAATAATAAATAGAGTAAGAATACTCATTATTCTATTCCAACTATTTTCAACATGTCAGTGAAAAACTTCGTGTAATGTTAAAATGTAGGTTAATGTTCAAATTTTATGGAGAAAATAGATATGAAAAGAAATGAATCAAAACATTTCACAGATGAAAACTGTTGAAGTTACATTTAGAACTGCCTAATTCAGTTCTTGAAGCTTAAGAAGCTATTTTTCATATTGCAAAGAGAAATTTCCTTTCTGTTATTTCTACAAATTGTTTGTACATGTTTTCCAAGTATGTGAACAAAGATTCAGAGCATTTTTTGTACTCAGCCTTTTGGAATATCATTCATCTTACATCACAGCTCTGCATGTACATCTTCAACTGTATCTCATTTTCCCAAAGGAAGTCAGGTGCTGTACATGACTATGTGACACCAGGAAACACAAACATGCATTTGAATGTTGTACTTTTAAAGCAAAAAGCCTCAGTTGATTTTATTCCACCATGTGAGCAAATGCAATGAGGAAAAAGATTGGTTAAGATCATAGAATCACAGAATCACAGGGGTTGGAAGGGACCTCAAGAGGTCATCAAGTCCAACCTGCCTGCTAAGGAAGGTACCCAACAGGTCACACTGGTAGGCATCCAGATGGGTCTTGAATATCTCCATAGAAGGAGAGTTCACAACCCCTCTGTGCAGCCTGTTCTAGTGCTCTGTCACCTTTTCTATAAAGAAGTTCCTCTTCTTAGTATCTTCTTCTTAGTATTGAACTTCCTATGTTCAAGTTTTAAGCCAGTACTCCTTGTCTTATAGCTATGCACCACCAAGAAGAGCCTGGCCTCATCCATTTGCCTCTCACCACCTTTTAGATATTTATAAGCATTAGTCAGATCCCCTGTCTTCTTTTCTCCAAGCTGAACAGATCCAGGTTACTCAGCCTTTCCTCATATGGGAGATGTTCCAGGCCCTTAATCATCTTTGTGGCCATCTGCTGGACTCCTTCTGGAAGATCCTTGTCTTTTTTGAACTGAGGAGCTCAGAACTGGATGCAGTAGTCTGAATATAGCCTCATTGGGGTGGAGTAGATGTGAAGATCACCTCCCTCAATATGCTAGTCATGCTCTTTCTAATAGACTCCAGCATATACCATTCGCCTTCTTGGCCACAAGGGCACACTTCTGGCTCATGGCCAACCTGTTGTCCACTGGGACCTCCAGAACATTTCCTGCAGAGCTCCTCTTCAGTAGGTCATCCCCTCACCTGTACTGATGCATGCAGTTATTCATCCCCAGGTGCAAGACTCAACAATTGCTCGTTAAACTTCATCAGATTCCTCCCTGCCCAGCTCTCCAGTTTGTCCAGGTCTTATTGAATGATAGCATAGTCTTCAGGTGTGTCAACAAATCCTCCCAGTTTTGTATCATCAGTCAACTTGCTGAGGTGGACTCTGTCCCTTCATCCAAGTTGCTGATGAAGATGTCGAACAAGACTGCACTCAGCACCAACCCCTGGGGAACATCACTAATTACTGACCTTCAACCAGACGCTGTGCCACTGATGACAATGATCTCAGCTCTGCCAGTCAGCCAGTTCTTAATCCCCCTCATCGTCCACTCATCTATCCTACATTTTCTAGGTTTTATAACAAGGATGTTGTGGAAGATGATGTCAAATGCCTTGCTGAAGTCAAGGTACACAACATCCACTGCTCTCCTCCTATCTACCCAGCCAGCGATGACATCATAGAAGGCTGGCCAAGTTGGTCAAGTACAATCTCCCTTTGGTGAACCCATGTTGACCACTCCTGATAACCTTCTTCTCTTCTACTTGCTTGGAGAGGTTATCCAGAGCAAGTTTTCCATCATTTTTCCAGGGACGGAGGTCAGACTGGCTGGCCTGTAGTTTCCTGGATCCTCCTTCTTGTCCTTTCTGAAGTCTGGAGTAACATTGGCTATCCTCCAGTCCTCCGGCACATCTGTTCACCAAGACCTTTCAAAGATTATAGAGAATGGTTCAGCAGTCACCTCAGTTAAGATAGTTAATATCCTCAATGAAACCAGGTATTTGACTTCTCTTACTGTTAGTTCAAAAAAGCTATAAGAGAAAATACAGAGTAAAACCTAGGGGAAACACACAGACCAAGGGCTGTAGCACTAGCCAGCTCCACACTAGCCATGTGAAATTGTACCAGTATATGCAATGTCCCCTAAACACTGCTAACCATGTTTTAAAGTAAGGACACATTTTTTTCCTGGGCCTCAGAGGGAAAATATCAACTCCTTCCTCTCCTTTCAAATGAGTGTGATCTGACCTCATAATCTAAATCAGTCTTTCATTCTAGAATTATCTACCCTGGTTGTCCAACTTTTTGTCTTGCCTGGACTGCATTGGGTTAAGAGGAATTTTCTTGGGCATAGTATAAAATATATAATATGGTTAATATATATAGGTAACAAAATTTTTATTTTTATACATTTTTTATTAAAACATAAAAGAAAAGAAGGGAACAAAAACATAAAACTAGCAGGCTGGACATTTATGAACTATTGTTGCATAATCCTAGTCTTAAATTGTCAGTGTCTTTAGCCATAAACCCATAATCCAGTAAACTATGTGTAGTTGTGCAAACTCCTTTGCACTGTACTGTAGTAGTTTCCATTAGTGTCACTCATTGTGACATGGCCAACAGTGGTATGCAACCTCCTGTAAGCTACTACTATCTGGCCCTTTCTTGGGCTTGTGTATTTGTTTGGAAGGAAAGGCATCTTGTGGAAACTGGACAACACTATCTATACCAGAGGAATCCTTGTCCATGCTGATCTGGAGGCTTTTACATCAATACAAAGCATGGAGATCCCATTAGAACATGGAAATATCACGACTTTGATAAAAAAAAAACTGGGCTCTTTGGGCTTAATTCCCCTGCCTCTTCCTATTCCTTGCTATAGAAGATAGAGATGAAAAGTTAAATGCAAACATCTATAAAGCATAGTCTTTTTCTCTTCCGTATAACATAGAGTCTTGGCCAATGTTTTTTTGTTTTCTTCTTTGTTTTCACAACTAGAATAATTTTGTCTTAATTGTATCTACCAATGAGTTGAACAGGCTCCTCCAAACAGAAAGGAAGCACTTGCCAACACAGATGAATTCTTTGTAAGACTGTTGATGATACAGCTGCATTAGTTCAAGACTAGACTGTCAACCTAAATTAGGGACCAGAGCTCTGAAAATGAAAAAGATACTGGCAAATGCTGCACAGTTTGGCTCAAATATGTGATATGCAAGCCAGTATGCATACTAGATGAAAGATTCAAAAACGAAAATATTCATCCTTAATGGTTGCAAAGGGACGCATTTTCCAGGGTTAAATTGTATAACACCCACTGAATAAACAGAGATTTGGAGCTTAACTCTCCTGTCCCACTTTTAGTACTTTCTTCATGGTAGATGTGTATGTAAGAACATTACATTTTCCCTCTGAGGCTTGCCATTAACAAAATAAGATATTCATTTGCTTGGTTTATTGAATACCACCTGACTCATCTTCTTAACATCAGATAAACAAAAACTGAATTAATAATTAGTTATTTTCTCAGTCTTGAAGGTGTTTCCTGTTATGTTTTGTCTGTTAAAAAAATAAAATAAAATAAAATAAAAATAAAATAAAAAAGAAAGCATAGAGGAATAGGACTGAAATTTCATGTTGTTTCTTTTACATTTCTCTCCCTTTTTCTACAATCATTGTATGTCATCAGAGGCTAGGGACGTGCAAGCTGGGGGGTGAGAGTGATGTAACTGTGATAGTTACCTCTCTCATAAAAGCTGTAGCAGTATTCAAACTATTTGAGATATGATGAAGTAACTTTGGCTTTTGTTCCATTCACATATAAGAGGAGCATTGAAGTCTCAAGCTGAGCACTTCTCCTTGCTGTCTTGAAAGAACAATATGTAACTCCTGCTATCTGCTTACCTAGAGCACTATCTGGTAGAGCACACTGTGAATGGTAAATTATAATCCTTTATTAGATCGGGGTGTTGCAGAGCAAGATCTTAATGCATGTGTGTGGTAGGGAGTATTTCTGGCTTTGTACTGCATTCCACAATGGATTTTGCACTCAAGCCAGGTGCTAGGACATGCCAGCATTATGATTAAATAATTACATAGGTCTGTTTGTCCCCTACAAGTCTGCATTTGATGAAGGAAGATCCAAAGTTGTGTGCTTCATGCATGTTGTATGTGAAAGCCTGTACAAAAGTAGAGCAAATAGCCCTCTGTCTTGTCATCTGTTTTCTTGTTCCAGGGAAGTTGTCCTTACAAAATGACCTGCATTCCTGATATGCACACAGGTTAAAAACTTTGGATGTTCTCCTCTTTAGCAACTGAAATAAAGCAGATTATTTTCATGTCTATGTTACTGAGATATTCGGATTTGATCCCCATTTCTCCTCTGCATTTTGATTTCCATATTTTTACCCCGCAGTTCACTTTTTATTTGTTGATGTTTTCTATCAGGGAGTTCAAATATATTTTGAGTACCAGTCAAGATATTGCTTTATTTTACATGATATAAATATAATGGGTTCATCGTGTTTCTGCTGAATGTTTTAAACATCACTAGTGTAGGATGTCTCATTGCCTAAAATGATCACTATATCTCAATCTCAGTGAGTTTCTATTTGTGTATATTCCACAGAAAACATATTCTTGAGAAGCTGATTCAATATACAATGATAACAGAGAAATCTTCTGCACATTAAATACTCCTGAAGTTGCTAAGACGAGATATACTTATAAGAACAATGTGATACTTTCCATTTTTCTTAAAATCTTACATCTGAAGAAACTGATGAGTCAACCATAGCCACAAGCCCTTCTGTCTTTATTCCTGATTTTATGTCTTCAAGTAATATCTTCTTCACTTTTTATAGTATATAAGTAACTATGCAAAGATCCAGTCAGGACACTGAATTGTTATATTTTCATTATATATCTTTCTTCATTTTCAGACATGCACTCTGAAAATTTGTTACTCTACATGCTGAGTTTCTGAAGTATTTTCCCTGGACAGCAGTCAAAACTTCATAAAAATTTGCAATTGTGTTAGGAGTCAAATCTAAGATCTGATGTAGGATTTAGACATATTTGCATTGAATCTGAAGGAATGAGTTCCAATATTTAGACAATGATATTCTGTAAAATAAAATTCACCATTCAGTGTTACGACAGTGATGATGAGAGGTCAGCAGCACAATCAAGCACAGATTAATACAAGGAAATATACTGAGTCAATTCAGCAGCAAGCAGGCAAGGTTAAAATGTAAATGACTGATATGATTTTTTTCTCATTAAATACAAAGTACAATAAGGCACTAACATTTTCCTCACAATTTATTCTAGAAGATTATTAACCTTCTTTGAAGAGAATGTGCTTTTAAACTCATTTAGTAATTCATGCATTGAAAGTTCATTTACACAGAATATGCTTTTATTAACAATACAGTGGATCTGGGTATTGTTTTTGCTACGGCAAAAATCTAGATTATCAATTCATACACCTGTTTTGGGCAAATGTCACACAACCGAGCTGCTACAGTAATTTAGCTATTCACAGAAGAAAGAGTTCCATCTCATATTCCGCTCCAGCTGTCCACTACTTCCTCTTGCTTTCACTCATTTCATCCCAGCTGAATAAATTCAATTCACTACCCAAAGAAAATGAAGTGAAATAAAAATTGAAGAGTTCTGTTGAGATGATAATGAATTAGATCTCTTCTGCGAAGGTCTGATCAACGGCAAAGTGGAGAAGAATGAGAGTGGGAAGATAGAACTGCCTCCTTCTCGTCATCATCAGAGCTAGATTTATTCAGTATCATGCCATTTTACTTTTTGATATCATAGAACCCTCAGACAAAATGCTTGAAATTGATGCATTTCAGAG
The DNA here is from genome assembly GCF_905368555.1 of Meleagris gallopavo. Classification (NCBI taxonomy): domain Eukaryota; kingdom Metazoa; phylum Chordata; class Aves; order Galliformes; family Phasianidae; genus Meleagris; species Meleagris gallopavo. The sequence goes on from NC_139404.1 coordinate 41,067,154, forward strand.
AATGAGAAGTAATCACAGAGAGATGCAATAAGTGTACACAGGCCGTGTGTGATCAAGACTAGATTCATTTTAATCTGTGCAGTATTAGCATAAGCATTTCCAGTCTAGCATAGGCTCAGATTATTTGCATTCAGACTGCAAAACAAAATTAAGAAATTCAATGCATATAGACATGATGTAATTTTCATGTGTGTGATACAGTGCTCTGCAAATTCCAGGTACTTCCCCAAACTGTTAGTGTCTTCTGAAGTTTGGTGACTGTACAATAGGGAAAAGACAGAACAGCAAATTACTATTTAACAAATAGTAGACACCAATGGCAGCCCACCACATTGTTTTTCTATAACTGTGAAAAAGTCAGTGTAACCAGCTCTTTGATACAGATATAGAACCATATATATCTGCATGTCATGTTTCATAATTTTCAGCTACCTGACTATAATAAATTACATAAAACTCATACAAAGGTGTGGATAGTTTTGCAATTTCATGTTTCTATCTTTAGTGGCAGTGCAGGTTTAGTAGTTTCTGCTCTCAGCCCTCCCTTTCTGTCTCCATACTACCAAATCCATTGTGCCGACTGTCTCACTCCAATTTATAGGAGGGAGAGGAAGTTCTTTGATATCTGTATACCCAGCAATGGTTCAAATGTTGTTCTGACCAGTTTATTATAAATCCTAATCAGGGAGACGGGGAAGAGAAGGATGGCAACTATTATGAATTAGGGTGATGGGGAAGGGAAGGAGGGTTTAGAAAAGATAGGAAAAAAGCAAGAATTGCGTCCAGGAGGAAGAAGCAGGACTGACTCTCTCTCTGTCTCCATCTCTCTCTATCTCTCTCTCTCTTTCTCTCATTTTGCCTGGCCTTGTCCATCTGCATCCCTCAGACAATTGATTTATGAATCCTTGCCCAAAGACTTGTCCATCAGTTTTCTCCCAACAAAGGATTTCTCAACCCTTGCCCAGGACTCGCTTGAACTTGTAGATCTGTGTGCCCAGCAAGCCCACTCTTTATCTAGTGCCACTACCTCTTAGCTGTTTGCAATTTGTAAAACTCTTTATGGAATAATCCTAAACTTACTTGAGTATAAATCTTCTTGATGAGTAAAGATTCTTAAGTACCTATCATTCTATTCCTCTTTTGCTTTTCTCCCAGGAAAGTAGCTGAATTGTAGCGAAATTTTTATGCATATGGACATGTTCATGTGTATGTGTATACTAGCATGTATATACTAGTTATGTAAGCATGATATTATGTTTTTGCTGTCTAAAGAGAAGGATATCATTCATGACATCTCGATTAAGATGTTATTAAGCCCTATTTACAATTTAAACATACTTTTTAGCTGAATACTCAGTTTCCACTAAGAGCCAGAGACATAAATGTCTCTCACCTGTCAGTTCTGGCAGTTTCTCTAGATTGACTTAGTTTCTCATTTTTTGAGAACAAGGGTTTCTGTCACAGTCAAGTCCCCGCAGGAAATGTTGCTCATTTATAGATCTATAATTCTGGAACACTTTACTGACCAGACACATTGCATCTGGAGACTAGGTATCTGGTTTCCACTCCAGGGTCTATGCAGTAAAATACATATCATTTAGGTGTTTTAAGTTTTGGCTAATTTCAAGTCTGTGAGTAATGACTGGGACTATTCATACCCTTGACAGTAGGAAAATGCTCAGGAGATTTATTATAATGTTAAGTCACAGTAACACTGTAGCCTCCAAATCAGAGATTTTAGTCATAAACTCTCATATTTCTTCACTTTGCCTCCTCATATCCTTATACAATGACTTTTACATGCTTTCAAGTAATTGTTTTTCTCTGCAAACCTTATCATACAGTTTACTTGCTATTTTACCCTGACAAATTCTTCAATTCAGATAGCTAAGATAAGATAATTTTGGAAGGCTCCTATATGAGAGCTGTTAGGTCACGGGCTGAACCAGTGATTGAGAATCTGGTGAAACGGCATAGCCAGCCCTGGGAGCACAGGTGGAAGCAATTCACCTGTGTGACTGGAAAGGGTAGACCCAGGATCTGCCCCTCCCTAACCTCATTTGAGGGTCAGCAGCTGCAAAGGAAGTATCTCTAATTGGAGATCATCTCCTTTGGAGCATTCAGCAAACCCTGATCCTTGGAAAGGGGTAAGCGCCGCCTTCTTTATTACCAGATTCTGACTGCTATCTTTCTTAAGTGATTTGAAACTGGTTTAAAGCAGCTACATCTGCTGTCTCCTGCATTTCTTCAGTATCTTTCCCCAGACCATCTCAAAATGCTTTATGAAAATTTACTATGTCAAAGACAATTCTGTACTTAAAGGGAAATGGATTCTTACACATTCCAAGTCATTCTTCTTCTGTCCTGATTCACTTCTCATCTTTCTCCTCTCATATATTAACACACCTTCAAACAACTTTGATTCATATATCTTTTCAACAACTGCATCTAACTGTAGGCTGTATCTACCAAAGACCCGATTGCATCCTAATTCACATAGCCATCAAATCCTGTTTTCTTTCTGAAGATTTTGTTTGTTTGTTTTTTCCTTTCCATACCTCCTTGTCTTTCTGGTTTTCTTACTGCCTGTTCAGTTTACACTTGTATGGTCACTGAATTATCCTTATTTCAGCTGTATGTTTTCCATTTTTCTTGTATTCATTTTTCTTTTAATAAACTCAATTCCTCATCATTCCATTACTCCTTTTTCACTTTTTAATTCCTGTTCTTTGAACTGCAAACCTGACTTTTCCTTTTCATGTATTTCCTTTTTGCTTGAATCAAAAATCTGAAAACCAATTAGACTTGCTTTAAATAATTTTTTTTATTTTCTTCCTACACAATTGTTCACTAATTGATCCTAGCAACTAAAAAACAGTTTTATTTTCAACCTGTTGAATTTGGATTGGGTATGAGACATCCAGAGGGTTTCTCATATACCTATATATATATATATATATATATACACACATGCGCACGCACACACATGTATATATATGTAAGTATGTATATATGTACATACGTGTATACACACACACATATATAAGGATGTATATACATATGTGAATATGCACACAAGGATGTATATATGAATTTATATAAGGAAGTAAATCTAAAGACACCTGTTTTTTCACTGAATGCCTTTCTGTATTAACAACATAAATCAAATGTCATGGCATGGGAACACTCATTGCCATTCTATGTACATAATTGAGAAAAAGTAAACAGCAAAGATATCTACTGAAGCTGATTTATAGACTTAGATACTACTTTTGTTCACCTAGTGCTAAATTATAAGATACAGCAGAGATGAAAGGCACAGTATTTCTATCATAGTGAGTGAGGTATTCTTTACACCCTCACTGCCAAAAGGTTTTAACAACTGCCCAAGACATAAAAAAAGATTGCTGCTATTACAACATAACATTAGTAGATATCACACTACTAGCTTTCTTGAGAAAGTTACAGTCACTCCATCAGCTGTTGTCCCTTCTAGGTGTCCCTTACTGCGCCTTTGCTTTCAGCTACCACATTGCATCTTTCAGCACTTAGCGATGGAGCACTGAGCTGCCTGCTTTCAAGACACAGACTAGGCACTGGGATACTGACGGTATGTTGCCGTTTTCATTAGTATTAAAGATTTGTTGTATCGTTCATTCCTGGCTATTAAAATACAAAAACAAAATATGAACAAACAAAAATGAAAAAAAAAATCATGAAACCATTTGAAGGTTTGTGAAGCACCGACTTTTTAGAAAGAGACCATGGTAATTCTCAAAGGTAGAGAATAAAAGAATGACATTCTCCCTTTTTAAAAACTCCTGAACGTCATTTTTCCAATCGATATGAAGTGCGAGCACCATCCAGTGGCAATGGAAGTAAATCACAGCTGAAATATTTCCTCATTCCCTCCCAGCCAACCCACAAAATCTAACTAAACATTTAAAAGTTTTCATTAACTTTTCCTGCATTTCTCAAAACTGGCATGTCTACATATATATAAAATTGTCAAATATGCTGTAGCAGTAGAAAGGTTTTGTTTGTTTGTTTTTGCGCGTGTGTGGTTTTTTGGGTTTTTTTTTGTTTTTTTTTTTTTTTTCTAAGCACATTGATTTTCAGCTGCACAATTTATGTTAGCCTTTCTTGGTGTCCAGTAGAGGCAGGTATTTGACAAATATCTGGAAGCTTTCTGCACGCAGTTCTTTTTTTAACCATCCACTGCTATCACAATTATAAGTGACTCTTCCCCAGCATAACAAGATTGCATAAGAGAGAAGACTCATCTGCTAATATCAGTTTGCTGTCATCAAATGACTTGTATCAGCTGCTCTCTAAGATCAGTATTATGATTATTTGACTCTTCTGTTTTGTTCATTCTCTTTCTTTCTTCTTTTTTTCTTCTTTGTATGACTTTCTGTAAGGTACCAATTAAATTCTGGAACATCAGGAAAAACAACATTCAACCAATAAAACTATAATCTCCATTCTGCAGAAATTGAGTTTCTTGAAGACTATGGAGGTACAGTGGCATGGCCTTTATTTCTGTCATACTTACGCTGAAAAGTTCTATTAGCTTTCATTGAGGACATCAGATTTCTTAAAACATATTGGTTTCAGAAAACTTAGACTTGCTTCAATAAATGATATTGGTAATATATTCATTTCCACATGTACAGTTTGGTTCTTAAGCTATTTCTGATTGTGTAAGATTCAAATTCTATTTACTTTTAAGCAAGACAGCCTTTTGCAATGATCTTCTCCTTAACAAAAGGCAAATTAATTATGGCTATAACTGACATGACACGTAGATATTCTGCTATTCATGTTAATAAATACCTGAATCTTCTTTTTTTCCTGCTTTCTACTTCTACTTTCCTTTTATCCCTGTGATCACCAAGTAGCAACCTGTACCCGAAGTAGGAAAGAACAGTGAATTTCCTTGGCTTTAGAAGCAACTGTACACAAAGTTTCATACCTTGCGTCAACTCTTTCATATCCAAGCACTTGAATATTACGCTTTACAGATACAATGTTTTTAAACAAATCTAGTTGTTTTTCAGCCTATTCCTACCAATTCCTACTTCTTTAGGGAGCAGGGACTGAATTTTTAACCCAACAGAATAAATGAAGTTCCAAGGAGCTTCTGCACTTCAATCAAGGTTAAGATTAAACCATGAATCAAATACCTACCAGTAGACGAGACGTATATTCTTCAAGCCTGCAAAAGTTAACGAAGCTGAGGTGAAATTTGCTAATTGGAGATGAAAGAAAATAAGTGATTGATAAATAGTGGTTTAAATGAGTGGAAAATCTAAATACTCACTAGAAGTTTTCAAGGAAACAAGTAAAAGGACAGAAACAAGATATATATTCCCCAACAGTATTAACTTTCAGCACTAATACTACTTACGTTGCATTAGTCCTCTTTGTGACATTTTCAATGGAAGTGCTTATTTTGCTTTGATAGTGAGATCATATTCTTTTTGATGAGTTATCTGTAACAGCAGACATTTCACTTCTAAAACTAAGGTCTGTATAACTAAAAGTACGTATCTCTACAGCCAAGTACTCTATAGTAATGAACTTCTGCTCTTTGTAGACTGGCCAGTGGATGCTTCCTTTGCATCTCTAACAAAGATCCATTATACAACTATGAATACTGCCAACTGATCAGTTATGAAAAAGCAAATTATGCTAGCTTTCCCAAACACTCTAATACATGCTTTTAGAGGACTAAATTGAAAACTACTCTATGTGCACAATTTTTGACTAGTGTTTAAAAAAAAAAAAAAAAAAAAAAAAAAGTCTAATAATTAAAGGTATCTTTAATTATTATTAATTAAAAGTCTCTCAGCTAAGTCTAATAGTCCTACTATTTTAATTATTGGAATCTTCTTCAAAAAAAAAAAAAAAACATGACAGCTTAGAGACAGAATATTATCCAGATTTATCATCCTAAAGAAAAAAAAAAAAATAAGGAATTTAAAACCAAGTAGCTAAAGTATTTTGATTTGCTCAGGATTGGGTATGAAACAAGCAGCTATAGTATGTGTTACCAAGCAATTATTCCACATGTGGACAAGCAGAAGGCACCTCCAGGGCCTCCAACTGTGAAGAGCGCTCTCTTGCACCAATTGTCTTCCCCTGCCAAAGGTCAAGAGGTAGGCAATACGTGATAGAGAATACACAGAGGTATGCACAAAATCTGTTTGTTTTTGCTCTCTGAAACAGGTAGGCCAGAATGATGGAAAGTAAGACAGTAAGAAATCCTTATCTGGTTATAATTCTGAGATGTGTGTTTGTCTCAAGTAAAGTAATTCATTTATTGATTTGACGCTGAAAAAATGCAACTAAGTTCTGTCCTCTGCTTGGTATAGATAGTGAAGTCAGAATTTACACCTAATTTCAAAGATTTCTGAGATAAGGAATAAACTATCTGCTATCTTTCAAAGTATCATGTCAATTTACTTTGACACATCAAACTACTGTATTCATAGTTAAAGTCCTTGTCCAGTAGTTTAGTAATGAGAGAGCAATCTTGTTTACTATTTTTGTTTTCAGGTTCTTCAGGAACCTCCAATTGGTATTATTCTTTCAGATAGCCTGGTATTGTCTCAGCAGTGCTATGTTCTAATAAATGGCAAAGGAAATTACAAATACCTTGTCAATCTCTTTATTCATAGGTTAAAATGTAATGGCATACAGTTCTTAGCAATTACTGACTGAAAAAATTATTGGCAAAGAACAAGCAAAAACAGGAGACTAATTAAAAAAGCCGTCTTGCTTCAACTTTTGATTACATACAGAGTAATATACATATTTACAAGTATATTATATAAATATAATATATATGTAATCTCATAACCACAATAAATATCAAGAAGGTCTCTTTTAGGCACACAGCATAGAAAAAATGCAGAATCTGCACAATCCTTAAGATTCTTGGAGTGACTCACTCTTACATTGTTTTCACACTGAAAAAAACAAGTATTTTACACAAAATACGTAGGTTGCTCTGAAAATAATGCCTCCTATTTCTACAGAAACAACAACAGATGCAAAGAGAATAACGCTATCTGATAGAGCAAATTCTGAGCTACAAAACAGTTTTTGAACACAGTCACAGCTGTTAGCTATGCATTTTCACCAGTGATGAACAAGAGCCTGCATGCCACGCTTGTTAAAATCTGTACCAGTGAAGATGGCACATTGTTTCACAGCTGCTATGACGGCATAATTTCTAGGAAACTGTTGGCCATGCAGTCCATCTTCCATCAGCCTGAAAAGATGGAAGTCAGAAGGCACCAATTCTGGACTATACAGTGGGTACGGTAGGACAGTCCACTGGCAATGTGCTCCGTGTGTTCGAACTGTTATGGGGCACAGCCTGGCATTATCATGTTCTAAGAGAAAGGTTAACTTTTTCTATGGCCTGACCTTGGAAGTTTTAGCCTTCACCTTAGTCAGACTCATTATGTAGTGGTCAGTGTTGATAGTTTGTCTGGGTTACAGGAAGTCCAGAAGGATCACCCTTTACCATCCCAAAAGACAGCGCACACCACTTAACCTGCTGAAGGCTGTGTCTTAAGCTTTTTCTTTGATGGGGAACCTATATGTCACTGTTCTGCAGACTGCTGCTTTGACTCCAGCTCATACTAGCAATTCCACATCTCATCACCGGTAGTGATGTGATCCTAGACAGTGTCAACTTCAGCGTTTGTCCTGATAAATTTGAGTATGGTTTTCTTTTTTTCTGCTGTGACCATTTCTGGGACTTATCTGGTGAAAACTTTGTGATATTTCAATATTGCCGCCATCGTTTCCAGTGCATTAAAGCTAATATTCAGCTCTATACATGGTTCCCTAGTTGTAATCTGCTGATTTGCACAGATGCACTGACCAAGATGCTCTTCTTTTTGTGGTATGGCATTTGTGCATGGCCATCCAGAACATGGCCTGTTTCTCACATTTCTATCACCATTCCTGAAACACCACCCACAGCCTCAATGTGCTCATATCCTCATATCCATTGTTTGATCTCCATAAATGTTCAGCAAGCTTTGCGGAAGGTCAATGTGTACCATTTTTTTTCCCATGGAGAACTTCAGTGACACACCTTCGCTTCATATGCGCTTTCATGTCTGATGCCATTTGTTAGAATGCCCCTCAGCAGCTGTCACATGACAACAAAATGTAACTGATTACTGGTGGGAAGATTCAACCTCTGCTGCCACACCACCAACATCCACTTCTGATGCCATTGGCCATTATAATAAAATAGGAGGCATTAATTTCTTAACAGCCCTTGTATACAAATACAGTCTATGTAGTCCCCAGTGAACAGGGAATCTTTTCTTGCCTTCCCATGAGTCTACTCCTTGATTTTTCTAATACTATTGCTCTATACAGATATTACATAAGAAAATAGTTTGCAGGTTTTTTTACTTAGCTAATAGCCTAGGTAATTATCATTGCTAACAAAATAAGTACAGCTTATCTACATAAGATATATACAAATGTGTGCATAAACATGGGTTTGGTGAACTTCTTCAGAGCTCACTTTTAATACTGGGGGGTTAATCTGGAAGCAGAAAAAAAAAATCAGTTATATTACCTCAGAAATATTACATCATTTAAGTGGGATCTAGGCTTCAGTGTTGGAAAGCTTTAAAATTAGAAATTAATAAAAAAAAAATTCTCAGCTACACTGGCAGATGTAGGCTGCCACTGATTTTCCATTTTTCCTCAGTGCAAATGAAACTCAGAAAATTAATCCAAAGGCAGTTTTCTCAACCTGTACAGACAGTCATAACACCTTGAAGTCTGTCACTAGGGAGCACCTGAGATTGCACCTTAGTATGTGAATACGACCGCCTCTTTTAGGGGAAAAACAGAGAACTTTTTTTTTTTTGCAATTACAAGTCAGATTCTGGCATATCAGGCATATCTGCCATTAAGTATCCGATACCATAGCGTCCATTTGGAGCAGTGTCCAGAGTTGGTGATCCAGTCTGCTTTCGATATATGTTTTTCCCAAAGTTCGGAGATGGCACTTCACTTGGACTCTTCCCATGAATTAGACTTGTATTATCTCCCTCAAGATTAACAGGCTCCTTTATTATCCGACCTCTTTTGTAGGATACAGATGCCAAGCTACCAGAGCTGTCATCAATAAGGTTGCAGCGGCGCACTATTAAGACTATTGGGACAGGCAGTATGGCTAATACCATCAGAGATATACAGACAATCATTCCCCATGTTGGATAGCTGTGGAACTCTTCTGTAGCCTGAGAACGCAAAGAGAAAAAGATTAAATAAATCTCTACTTTAACAAGAGCAAATCTGCAGTTCTCACTAAGGCCTGAAGTTTTCAAATATATGCTAATCTACTTGTCATCCTGCATCCACAATGTGGGCATCGCTGAAGGTTTTGAAGTTGAACAATCATGGAATGTATGATTGGTATTTTGCTGCCAGGAAGCAGTACTAAACTGCCATCCCAAAGTTTCTCACATTCTCAGAGCACTGAAGCAGAGTCCAAATCAGGATTTTCATATTCAGCCTTCTGCTAAATCTGCCTGTAGTTCCCTTATCCTTTAAAACAGCAGAGCAGCATGCACTGGTATCTGTAACCAGGCCTGGAAAATAGATCTTTGTTTGGTAGGCTAACAGCTGAAGTAGACAGGGACTGTTTCAGATCATCTTGTGGAATTGTTCTGCTTTGTCTAAACTTCACATAAACTGTAATTTATTTACTGGGCCAGTGACTACCCCACAAGCATGCCTCTCTACTCCAAGCATGAATCACTGGACAACACTCTCAGTTTGTCTAACAGCTCAATTAGTATTCAATTTTATAAAGGGAAAGGAGAAACCCAAGCCTGCATTATGAAGGCATAATGACTTCAAAGGTCAGACTATTAGACTAGCTTAAGACGATGGTATGGATTAAAATTCAAGCTCCACATAAGGCACAGCAGGTACTACCTGTTCCCAAAAAGGAAAAGATATCACACTGCTAATCTCAATATTTAGTTCCAAGTAAAAAATTGATGTGGTATCTGAAATACCAACAATTTTCTGCAGTAAGATAAAATTTAGTGAAAGTGAACAACTTCTCTTGCCCTTAAAACATCTCCAACATACACGAACAAACCAAAATTTACCAAAAAACACATATATTCACATCAAGTGGTTATATTTTAATGCAAAAAAAGACTTCAAAATTTAAAAGATTATTAATCACTGTATCATTTTTTATACTGATATTGAATTTGTAATTGAAAACTTTTGATTTTTTTTTTCACAGACTTCTGAAATACTTCATATTTGATTACTGTGATTGCAATGACATCTACTATATACATACCGTATCTTCAATCCATGCATTGTAGCCAGGAGGACTTAATCCCATTTGGACAATACTAGCTACCAGCAAACATAACAATACTAAAGGTGAAACATACTTCCACATGTAGTAATAATACTGGCTTGGAGAAAATCCAAGCATATCTTTCAGATCCTCCATGAATCTGTGAAGGAAATAAAAGGTTATCGTTACCCTGGCCGCCTCTGAGATTTCAAATGTTGTAGCAGACAGTATCTAATTTGAAAGAATAGACAAGCTGTATGTATAGAAATGCCTGCAGACTGGAAGGCATGAAAAATAAAACTTTATTACAGTTCTGAAAAATTGAGCAAAAAATTACTCCACAGTGTAATGACTCAGTAAACTAGCTTTTGAACACTGAAGATTCAGACATAATACACTGTAACTAATACAGTAAAATAGTGTGATGCCCTTCTAGTCAATAAAAGTTTAGGTTCCAAGTTTAATGCCTCATCCAAGTTATAATGTTGGATTGCTGAAGAGAAAATTGAGACTAGTGGCATCTTAAAGTGCATTAAATGAATAATTTTTGGTGAGCAGAGAGAAACAGTGAAATACCTGTAATTTTACTAACCAATTAAATCACATTTACAACTACTCCTTTGAAACACAGGCTCACTTAGTTTGTGAATTCAAACGATACTGTGTGTTACCATGTATTTTCAGAAGAATAATCTTTTGTGTAGAAGTAAACATCAAAGCAGAATTGGAAGACCAAGCTACTTTCTATTAGCTTCTATTAACAAGGTTGAGTATTACCCTTTCTGTTTCTGTCACTTTCATGGAGGCTGAAACTTGAAATTCTGTTTCTGCCTCATACAAATGGCCTTATCCTGCAATGAGTAGTAAACTACATGAGTAGTTCAGGTACTCTAGGCAGTGGAAAGGGTGAGATTTTAGAAGCAGACCAGACCACCTAGTTCTGTAGATGAAGCCACATGTCATGGACATAGCCTGTGACCCTTTCCAGTTTTTATGAAGGTAGAAGAAAAAGCAGACACTGCTTCTAAAGCAGGACAAACCTAGTCATGGCTACTATTCAGCTACACCTCCTTAACCCATTGTCAATCTGAGCATTAGAAAGCAGCAGGACTGCTCTTTTTGGCAACTGCCAGGCCAGAGAAGATACTAGCCCTCCTGCCCTCTTCAGAAGGCCTTAAGGGAGAATGTAGTAGGCTAAATTTAACATGTGAGCAGCTTGTTAAACCATTCTGGAAAGATTCATTTACAGAAGTTTACAAAAATCTTTTTAATGCTTGCCTAATGCTTGCTGAGGTGTGTGCCATCGCTTCTGAGCACATGTGAAACAACACATCTTACAGATTTTGCAAAAATAATTTAGAATCCATATGTGTACTGCAGTGTAAAAGAACATCTTTATACATAAGTTATGGTTTGCATCATATAAGCTGCTGAAATAAAAGTTTGTGAAGTTTTAAATCTGCCTTCTTGTGCCTCAAAATTGCACGTTATGATCTGAACAAAACTATTTTTGTATTCTTGATGGAGTACATTGTTCCAGAGCCAGTAGAAAAAGAGAATATTTTTAGAACTAATTATTTTGGAGCGTGCACAAGTCTTGATTCTCTTTTAATTCCCTTATGGTCCTACTCCCTATTGAAATGTGTGCATGAAAAAAGTTCTTATAGCAATAAATACATTTTGAGAGCAGTTACACATGTGACGTTACTGTCACATAAACACTGAAAGAAATTTTGAACCACATAGTTTGGGGTATTCTACTTTTTGTTTACGCCATACTGAAACACACCCTTAAAAAGAAGCTGAATTTGGAAAGGGTTTGTGCCCTCTAAAGATTGCCTTTTCTTTCCACATTCCCCAGCTCTACACCTAATGAAACATAAATCCATTCTCTTCATTTTCAAAGTCTTTCATCACCTTCTTCACTCTATTAATATTTCTTATAAGCCACCAATCTCATGTTCTTACAGTTTCTGTCAAATTATGTAGAAACATTAGAGATACAATGGCTTTCATTCCTCTCCTCAGTCACCACTGCTAGAAGACTGAGCTTTTTTTATCAAACATGCTTCCTCCATTTAAGTTTTCATCCTATTCTTTGCTATAATTTCCTATTTTTCCCCTCACAACTAATGCAAAGAACATTTAAGTGCGAGAACACCCCATAATAATAAATAATAAATGAAAAACTTCTTACTGTTACAGCCACTAAAGTTTGCTTTATTTCTCTCAGAATACCCAAAATACTGCAGATTTGTTCAAAATGCTCCTCCTCATCTGCTGCTTAGACCACTGTTATGACTTCTTCAAATCCTTTCCTTACTGTCCTTTACATATATAAATTCCTGATATTCGCCCATCCATTCTTCTTTCTACCTCTAATTTTGATTCTTTCATTGCATTCTCTATTTGTTCTATGGGTTTCACCTGACACACTATGCTTTGTTCCAAACTTGTTCTTTTTAGACTTGATTCTAGTCCAGAATGACCCACTTTGACTCCTTTACTGCACCAAGAATAACAGTTTTATAATCATACAGACCAACAAGAAATAATTGCAAAAATAAATTCCTGTTTTCATTCTTAACTCCTACTGTGCTCATTTTATTTTGCTTTTCTATCTTTGTCTTACAGTTAGTTTACAAAGAAGGATATCTTTCTACTGACTTGAATTCATGTGTTCATAGCAAATAGTTGGTGCTTTAGAATTATAACAGTAGTAAGTATTGCAATGAATACTCTTGATATGAACAGGGGAATGTACTTCCTTTAACTTACTTTTCTATTCCATAAATTCGGGTAACTGCAATGTTCTCCAAAATCACCACAATAAGCAGGGGCAGAGTAGCTGAGTAGTCATCAAACATTGTGACAAAATAATTTCCAGAGCGCTGCACGAAGATCAAGCCAATAAAAAATGCCACCAAGCAGCAAATGACTGGAATGAAGGACAGAAATATGAGTTGTAACAACAATTTTCCATAGAAAAAGAGGAAATGAAGAGAGAGTTTGAAATAGTAAAGATGTAATTCAACACATTATTCCATTTACTCAAAGTTGAAATAATTTTCCTTATTTTGATTTTAGTTTTGAGAATATTAGGAATTCTAAATACTCCCTATGAAACAGAAAAGTAATGAAATCGTAAGTATTGGAACTGCCATATTAGAGCAGCCCTTGTTAATCAGCAGAGATTAATTAATGAATTTTTTTCTCATTAAACATTTTACTTAATGTGACTGCAGGATAAAATGAAGAAAACTGGTGAGCTGAGCATCATATTATTTAGTCGTTAAATCCCCTACATAATAAGCATAGATTTTTTTCAACTAATTTCATCAAGAATGATGTAACTGTACAAATTCCAGTTATTTGCTATTGAATACAGTAGAGAAAGGAAAACAGCGATGCTTTCCTTAAATACTGCGGTGTGAGATGACCATTCTTCAACACAGGCAGAATCTCTCCATTGGTACTCTCATTAATCACACTGACTTTTACTAACTCTGAGAAAAGAACCTGAGTAAAGGTGTATGTACGTGATTTTAGAAAACCATCACATGCAAAATAAAGATGCACCCTTACTTGTAAATTACACTCTGGTACGTACATTATGCATATATTCAGCATATACACATACTGACTCCACAAAATAACTTTAAGCACATTTGTTGGTTTCTCTGAAAAGTAGAACTATAGTGAAAAAAGTTGCAAGAGTATTCATACTTCCATAAAATCTGATAATTTGTGGTTTCTAAACACAAGCTCTAGTGAAAGAATAATCCTTATCAAATCTCAATGATATTGTATGAAGCTTAATCCAGGCATTCCAGTTTTGTAAGTAAATCGTAAAAACACTACACTACATTGTAATCCTTTAAGCACAACTGACTTAAATATTGAAAATAATACATGTATAACACTTTCAAACATTACCAGAGAAAAGCAGTTCTTTAATACTGCTTTTTCAAATGGCGTAACAAGGAGTTACCATAACATGCACCATCATCAGAGTAATGACCATGTAACATGGTATTTGCTTATATACTTAGGGCAAACAGCTGATTTCTAAATGTCACATTAGTTATTAGCTATCCCTGAAAAATAATCTGATTAACATTTGTGAAGAATTTTATTTTATTTTTAAACCAAGCAACGCAAAGCAAAAAAAAAAAAAAAAAAAGTATGTTTTGCATTATTATGTGTTACATACTACCTGAGTACTCAGCAGTCAGGAAAAAAATAGTATTCTGCCATACCAGGCAGTAGTTAACTCCTTCCTCCACATACCCAGAAAATGATAAAGCAGCAGGTTTTTTTTATTATTATTGTTACTTTTTGTTCCTACAAAATCCAAATTTGTACTTAATATACCAAGTGCATTGCAACTCTCCTAATGATTTTCAGAAACACTTTTTCATATTTTATGCTGATTTTCTATCTTTCAAGTAAAAACAAAGAAACAACCTGCTACAAGGTAATCAAAACTATGTGAAGAGTTTATAACTCAAATAATATAATAACTTCAGACATTATAAAGAGAAAAAAAAAAACTTGTTTAAGATCCTTTACACATTCAACAGAGAAAAATATGTTCTTCTGGAGAGGATTTTTAATATAAAAAACATTTCATAATACATTAAGATTTCATTTGCTTCTATCATTATGATTTATTGTAATTTGCAATACACTTTCATCCTTTCTTTCTGCTTTGTTTCCTTTATGTGTGAGACAGGCTTGGATAGAAAATGTTCCAGAAGACCTCATAAGAACCTAATGTGAAGAAATTTTGAACAGAAGTTCTCTAAATTGAAGTTCCCTGTTCCAGTTCTTGTAGCATCCAGAAGAAGTATCTACTTGTACATATTAACATGCATATATGTGGATGTACAGTCTGGAACAGTGATTTTCTCATCTGTTCAATGTAAGTACCGAAAAGTTTAAAGTCAGAAAACCAAGACTTATTACTTTTGGCTTATTGTTTTGGTAAGAAAAGAAAGGTTATGAAACTCACCAGTAAGAATTTCTTTCCTAATTTTGAAAGTATCAACAATGGGTGTGATGATGCCTTCAATGGTTCCAAACATACTTCCAAGTCCCAAATTTACCAACATAAGGAAGAACATGACCGACCAGAAAGGAGAAGCAGGAAAGTGGGTCATTGCTTCTGTAAAGGCAATAAAAGCTAAACCAGTTCCTTGAACAGCCTGTCAGAAAAAAATCCACATTATAATTCATGGGTAGTAGCAGTAGTCTTAGTAGTAATAGTAGAGTGACATTTTAACTTCATGCTTTATTAACAATGTTAATATCTGCTATTAGTATATAAAGGACTTCACTTCTGTATCCCTGTTTCAGATTTAAAAGGTTTGAATAGTACAAAACTTTTTGATGTCTACTTAGACATCAAAATTATATTTCAGCTTCAAATGCTGGTGGAATTGCAGAGAGTTCAGTGTTTCAAACTTGAAGTCTCTTCGTAATAAAGTTAGAAAAATGTTCTCTACATGTAGGCTTTATCACAAGGATTTCAAATCAGGATGATGTCAATTAAACAAATGTCTACTAAGTAATTAACTATTTTCATTTCCACTGAAGTGATATCTATATGAAATAATATTAAATAATATTGACATTAAAAGACATTGTTGAGATGTTGAATAGATAAATCCCTACTTACAATTTGGAAAAATGCCTGTGGTTAAACAGAACTTCAAAAATTTACCATCTCTTGAGAACTAATGTTATGGCTACAGTATGCTAGAAATCAGTGGAAATGTCAAACTCAAAAGTGCTCACCAGAACAAGAATAAGATCCACAACAGAATCATATTTTCATGCAGACTTCTGTAGGGATGAGTACTGATTCTGATAGGTATACTTTATTTTATTTCATGCTTACAAATATTCCCTCTTCATAACATTTTCATGTAAGGTGTATTTATTTCCCTCACCTTGTCAAGCTCATCTTCAATTTTACAAGATTTCAAGCCTAGTGAATCAAACTCTTCTTCTTTAACTTTCTGAATAATGTCATAAACTAAATTGTAATCTTCTGCTGTAATGCTTGAGAAATTGATATGATGTGGGATCATATCTTGGCTCAGATTTCCTGTTTTCAGAAGTTTTAAAATCTTCTCTGAATTTCTGTAAAACACAATAAAACAGAGAAATCAAACTTGATGATCTATATGCATTCATAAATGAAATTTACCATAAAAATAATAATTAAAAAATTGATATTCATACTGGATAACACATTTTTCATTTATGATATTGGCTTTGAAGCCCAGAACTGCAAACACCACCAAGGTTGCCAGCACAGAAGTGAAAAAATTGATGAAGGACACCAGTACAGCATCAAAATGGCAGTTGTTGTCTCTCTTGTTGTAGCTTGAAAAGGCAATGACTCCACCAAATCCAAGCCCTAAGGCAAAGAACACCTGAGTAGCAGCTTCTCTCCAGACCTTGGGCTCCAGCATTATTTCAAGCTGTTTGAAATTAGATACAATACGTGTCAGCTATAACATGCATTTCTGTTACACACACATAAAACAAAACAAAACAAACAAAAAAAATCAACAACACACGAAGACAACCTACATCGTATAACACTAACAACCCACTGTACCCCACTATAATATATAAATATATTTACATTATGATAAAGCTCAATGTTATGTGCACTTACAGACCAGAATTTCCATTTAATTTATACAATATAAATTGTAAAGAGAAATATTCTACGCAGTAGAATGAGATACTACTGAAGTTATGCGATAACTGAAATAGCAGCTAGTTACACTGTGAAATCAGAGAAAACATTTGTCATTTTTAATTCGTAGTACTCGCTCATATTACTGTTACAGTACTTGTACAGACAGGCATTAGAATTAAGATTTCTTTTGGGAAGACAAACCCATTTATAAATGCAGTAAGTACGTTGCATTTTTTTAAATTTTGTTTTTAATTTAAAAAGCAACAAATTGAATACGAAATACACATGCTTATATGGAGTTCTATTACATGCAAATACTGTAAAGCAAAAATATAGCATGTAAAACAAATACTCAGTCACCAGAATTTGTATAGTGCACAAGTAGAATCTCCCTTATGACAAGTTCAAAGCATCCAGCCAAAGTTAAATGAGTGATGTATTTCAGGAATAACTAATCTTTGTATCTCAATTTAAATGTTAACTCCGTAAACATTTGCTCTGCAGATGATCACACTTCAATAAACATCTTTGTTTAAAGTTATTAGTCGTATATCTAAGATCCTTCTCAACTCTGAATCATAAAAAAGAAGTGCATACTTCAATATTTCATCTTCTTGAGCTGATCCAGTGTCTCTGTCCACTTAAGAATGACAAACCTTACTTCTTCAAATATTATAACCTTACTTCTTCAAATACTATAACCTTACTTCTTCAAATATTATTTTTTTTTCTAAAACTCAAACCTTAATAAAAACAGTAAGACTGGAAGGCTGATGCAAGCAACAGAAGACTATCTTATTCTGAGAAAAAAAAGTCTGCAGTTGTTATATATAGATAATAAACACCTTCTTTATTCTTCAGTCTTCTAAGTAAATACCCAAAAATAAATTACATTTGAAAAAAAAAAAAAAGTTTTATTATATTACACTAAATTTGTTCCTGTCAAATGTATATATTTTTTAATAATTTCAATACTCGAGTAGCTACTGTATTTACTTCAACCTGCTTATATCAGAATCATGCTAGAGACATTCCACTGGAGGGTGCTACAGGACTAGTCTTCATTTTACCAAATCTAACTGGTTTACTTAATAAAATGCTTCTCTGTTTTCACAGACTGCATGGAAACAACAAAATGGGGAGTCTGAATACCTAGATCGTTTCCTGGGAGCCTACAATCCAAGTTAGTGTTTAAGTACAGAAACATTCTGAGGTTTTTATAAAAATACTTCTGAAGGTTTATGTCTACATATTCTCCATCTGGCTTGACATGATTCCTAATCTCAAATTTAAACCATAACTTATATTTTGATAATAACAATGATAAATTGGAACATTAAGTCTTCAAAGTCTGTTTATCTGAATATTTGAAAAAAATATATAATTAAATGATGAAGTTAACTATAAACTGAGGATCAACTGCAGCTTTTGTTGCATGAAAGATGAAATAATAGAGAGCGCAGGGTGGATATTGAAGAGGAGTTTCAGTATTGATTCCTTCTCAGGATGCACTGCTAGTTTTTTAGCTAAAGAAAGAATACTGACACTGAGAAACCAGATGAAAGTTCAAGAGGTCTGTATTCCATCTCTGCTATAGATTTCTTCTTAGTCAATAAGCATTACTGTTCTCTGTTCCCCAGATTTCACCAAATTTGCCTAGGCAGGCTGCAAGCTCCTGCAGAACTGCAACTCTATAAAGGAAGTGAAGTTTATTTCTAAAAGAAATAGATCCTTTCAAAAATGACATATTAATTATTTAAATCTATGACAGTAGTCAACACTGTGACACTTCAGAACGAAGCATTTAAATCCTAGAGAATTACGAGATTAAAAATGCACAACTCTCTTCATTACTCAATTCATCAAGTTTTCTAAACATTCTCATTCCTATAAACAACACTTTCAGTTGCTTTGTAAAAGCAGCTAACTCAGGGAACCTATCATGTAAGGGAGGTAACTCCACACATACATTTAGAACACTTGGAACCTTACTGACCTTAGGGCTTGATATTTTAAACAGGAAACAATCAAACAGGAAAATGATCCATCTTCTATGAAGGCAATATGCTTATCTGAGAGCACTCACAAATAGTCAAATTGCCCCTGAATCTTTAAATACACTGGGGAAAAAAAAAAAAAAAAATACATTAAGAACATACCTTAGGTGTGAACATATGACGAATTCCATCCAATGATCCATTAAGGAGCAGTCCTCTGACCAGAAAGCACAAGAGCACCACATAAGGAAAAAGGGAACTAAAGTACATGATCTAAAAAACATTAGAAAGAAATTTAACATGACATCAGTTGACATTATTTTCAAAAGTTGCACATTCAGTATCTTTTGTACATATGGCTGAATTAAAAACTATTTGTTCACAAAGAAATATACAAAATATGTTCCCTGCAGAACAGAGCAAAATCACAAGACTGTACTCAAATAAATTCCGTACTGGATTAAAACATTACAGTTGCCAATACATTAACTAGCTGATAACAAACTGTAAGCCTTCTAGGGAAACTGTGAGAGAAGTCAAGGAGAAGATGAGAAGGACAGAAACAGATTGTTTCAGAAATGTTTCCCTTTACAAATGCACTTTAACTCAAGTACGTGATACAATAAAGATGGAGTATGAACAGAAAGTCTTTCTGAGTTCAAAAGGAGAGAAGCAGCAGTCTGGAAAGTATTCAACAGATGGAGTCAAAACACTAAGGAATGCTTACTGAAAAAAAAAAAGAAAGAAAAAAGAAAAGAAAACGGGATATTCTCTGAGCTACAGAAACATTCAAGATCTCACTAGTTTGATCCATAAAAGCAAGAAACCAATATTGCTTTGACTATTGGATGACAAAATGTCACAGGGCGTTGAGAATCCAGAAGTGTAACGCTACACGGTTTCTAACAGATTTTTTTTTGTTACTGTTTAATGTTAAGATCAACAATTCTGGGCTTCTGTATCATCAAATAGAATATATTTATGGTACAATGTTTCATAATCAAATATGATCTTTTACTCTCCATCACTGAAAAGCAAATTTATTCTCTGCTTTAAAGTTTAGTAAAACAATTCTACTGCTAAACTTGAAAGTCATTTCTGCAACTAAAATACATTAAAGTACACTGAAGAGATCAAAGATAGTTCCTGCTCAACAAAAAAAACTCCTAATAGCAAATAATTAATAGGTGACAGGAATTAACAATAGATCTCATCTGAGGAACAGATCTCAGCAAACCATTCACTGGCCAGTCTATCTGGCTGGATGGGAAAGAAGTCAAAGTGATGTACATCCAAAGAGATGTTTGGTCATTAATCAAAGAAACAACCTAGAATCCTGACTGTGATAATGACAGAAGCATGGATAATGACAGTAGCAATAAAAAGCAAATGCAAGGAATTTTGAGGTAAACTGCAATCACGCTAAGCATTACAGATATACTCAGAAACTTAATTCCCTAGACATTCAGAAGCACACAAGCTCACGTTGCATTAACAGTTCAACAAGGCCAAGTTGCAGTGATTTGCAATAGTTATGTTGATGAAAACCAAAATGATTTTTCTTCAGATCTCAATCCCCGCAAAATTACAGTTCCCAAGGAAATTACTACAGTTTTAATGCTTAACTACTAAGAGAGTAGGGATTGTACAAACAGTGGTGTGAGTCATAGCTTCCAGCCTACTCTTACATATTTAATGAAAGAACAGAGGGCGTGGTGAACAAAAATGTAGTAAAATAACTCTTAAGTGCTTCAAAGTAAAACACTTGTCATTTAGGTAAACAGCATACTCACTTTGCCAGAAGACTGAATGCCTTTGATCATGGCTAGGCATACCATGACCCAGGCAGCCAGCAGGCAGATAGTCATCTTCCAATTTAAACCCCCACTCTCTGACAGAGAGCTGGAAATATTCAGTGCTTCTCTGTACCAGTAATAGGTTGTCGCAGAACTCTTTTCACACTCTGGCTCCACAACTGTCAAGACATGTTAGCAAGTAAAGATTGGTTTAGGACAGACGTATTTTCCCAACACTTCACTGTAAAGTTTTATCAATTTCCAATTCTTTCAGTCATGCCTTCAATGCTGACAGAGAAACTGAATTCACAGAGTAAAAGAAAATGGAACTGCTATCAATTGAAAGTTCTGGATATAACTTTTTAGAACACTCTTTTGGTATTACATATTCCTCTGCTTATCGTCAATACAAGTCCTCAGCAGAAATAATTTTTTAGCTAAGTAAATAAAAACTTACATTTCATTTTTAACCCATTAGATTTTCTATATATAAAACCATGAGTTACTGTCTGTGAAAATTCTCCCTCTGATCTGTGTCTGTTTTGATATGGAAATCAAATCAACAGACACTTAATTACAAATGTTAATAACAAAGCAATATTAAAGTGATGAGGAAACGAAAAAAAGACTCCTTCACACTTGCGTTCTTAGGAAAGGTGTATGCATTCCAACAGTTACTTTAAAAAAATACTTGACATTTTTGTAAATTATTTTTTACAATCAACCATATTTTTATGCTAGGTCCTGAGTGAAGGTGATTAAACAAAACAAGGGAAAAATACAGCAGGCATCATATCTTCACCAAAATAAACTGTCAAACGTGTCAGGATGATATCAAATATAATACTTTTCTGTGTTTTAGCTTAGTTTAAATGACCTCTCCTGAAATTAGGCTGAAAAACTCTGTCTTACCATTTGGGCAGGATAAGAACACGTAAACAGACAAAAATTGTGGCTCAACCATGGTCTTGTGGTCCAATGCTTGTGGAATACAGCCGATTGTAATGAGTGCCAACATTCACAAATATTGATTATTTATTGCAAATAACTGAAGCAAGCAACTCTTGCAAAGACCATTTAAAAACATCGTACAGCTTTTCAAATATCCGTGGTTATGGTATTCATTAAAGGAGGGGAGAGGAATACAAAAGATAATAAATGAAAATTTAAGATCTGATTTAAATAAACATTTCATATTAGAAAAGCAAGACAAATCCCATGTGTGCAATTATCGTAACTGAAATCAAAGTATAGGAAACTTTTTGTGCTATTGCATAACACTTCCACATAAAACATATTACAACAACAACAAAAAAAAGACTAATGATCTAACTGTTACTGGTGGTACAAAGCAAATAGTGCTTTAACCATATAAATTTCATTGATGTTTACAGCTTTCCATTTTCTGCTTTGTTAGCAGTGCAATCCCTCTTATTTTATCGCCAGGATGTATGCCATACTAAAAGAAATGGAGAAACAACTCTTCTACTTCTGTTTTTCACCATGAAAAGAAGTATCAAAATCAGAAAGTTATGAGAAATTGTATTTTACGGGTTTTTTTCCTGCAACATACTAAGTAACCTGATTTTATTACTTATTACAAATGCTGCTGACTGCAATGTTCTTTTCCAAAACCTCTGCAATTGTCTTAGATTAGTTGTTGTATTTTTTCTTATTAAAATGCAAAACCTGCTTTGTGTATAACACCTTTTCCCACAATATCTGCTTAAAGCACATTTTTTTCTCTTTTTAGTTTGAAAATCTCAAACTTGATGTGATGACAAAATGACAGTAGAGAATTAAGAAGGAAACTGTTCAACATTTCAGAAAAAAAAAACTGAGACAATAAAGAGAAAATCTCTTTTCATTCTCTTCGGTTAGGTCAACAATAACCAGCAATAAAAAGAGATAGTTTTAAAAGCAGACTTTTAATTCATATTTTTTTCCCAATAAGCCTTGATGAAAATCCAGTGAAATTCAGCAGAAAGTCTTGGTTTTACTTAGTGTTGGACTTGTGTTTGTATGATAAAAAAGAACGTTAACAGACTTACATGTATGGGACGCATTTTTAACTAGAGGACATTGGTCCCATGGCAATGGATGCTGAAAAGACTGGGAAAAGTAAAACAGACTCCATCCAATAATGACATTGTAGTACAGGGCCACAAAGAAGCATACCTATTAAAAAGACCAAAAAAAAAAAAAAAAAGACATACCAAAAAAAGTAAGATTTATGAACTACATTTTTTAATTCAAAAATAAAAAAAAAAAACACCCAACTGACATTATACCTTTGCAGATTTCTGAAGGTGAGACATGCAACTTAATTTTCGCTAAAATAAGACAGAATAAGAACTGAATGGGTTGTTTTACTAAACCTTGTTTGATGACGACTTCTTCACTTTTGTTTTTCTCTGTATTTATCTTATGACACCTATATTTTCACAGGATTGTTTTTTTCCCCCCAGAAGCCTAATCTGTTCCCAAGTTCCTAATCTCCAAAGAATGGTAAAATACAAGTTAACTGGTTTTACAAGTACATCCATATAAACATTTTTACTGTACTAATTTAAGAACTTCCTAAACAGTGTAAATTGACCTTATAGCCTAGCTACAGGTCAGTGCCTTTTCCTTGTAGGAAAATAGAAAGTCTAAATCATACAAATTGGAAGTGAATTAAGGTTAAAAACAAATGAACAAACAAACAAAAACTTACTACACAGCTTGCAAACCCAATTCCTCCAAGTTTAGGGCTGATATAATTCCATACACCAATACTCCCTCGGCGGATTCTCTGCCCCACAGAAAGCTCCAAGAAAAAGAGCGGAATCCCTATGATCAGTAGCAAGATTAAGTATGGCACAAGATAGGCACCTACAAAAGGAACAAAGTAGAAATCTTTGTGAGTGAAGAAAGTCACAGTCTGACATAACTCATATGCATCCACCTAATACCTTCAAGTTTGCATTATTCATTGCAAAGCTTTGCATATAAAGACTGATTTTACTTGGATGTTGGTCATAAATCTTGTAAGATCAGAAAAGCCCTGAGATACTTATTCCTAAAGCACTGAAATGTTTTGAGGCAAACTTTACTAAAGTGAATCATTACCTAATCTAGTTGGTTGTTTGAGTCATTACTTTTGCATGTGTAAAAATTTGGGCATATGAACAAACTTCTTTTGTACAATCATTATTTCCTAAAAAAACCTCTGAATTTGGACTTGTAACATAGCAGAAAACCTGAATTTATAAAGGAAATACAGAGCATGCTGTGGTATTACAACACTGAATTTCATCCAACCTACAGTGCAGTTTCAAAAGACTTTCTTTTTTTCCTACATACACTCCAGATGCTTGGGAAGGGCAGAACAGTGATCCTATTCAGCTAAGCAAACAACAACCTTGCCCCATTTCTACCAGACTCTAGGCAGAGACATGAGGTAGAAGTGAGACGGAGTTATCAGAGAACCAGACAGCCCACCTGGACTACTCACAAGCTCCTGCTAAAGACTTTTGAGAACGCAACTCTTTTATAGGCATGTAAAACATTTCCTCTTTTCAAGGTTGTATTCCCAGGAGTGGTCACATACAATTCTAATTTCAGGGTGTATCTCCATCTATTTCCACCAGCAAAACTACTTGCAAGCAAAATTCACATGTTAAGTGCACTGACAGTTTAGAGCCAAATTTCACCTGTGCTGATGAGGAACATATAGGACTACAGCTAAAACAAAGTCTAGATAACAGCAATTAGAAAGACATTACCTAATTTTCAAGTAGGTTTCAAGTGTAACTCTTATGATGCAATACAGAGTACTATGCTGGATACCCAAACTAAGTCTTTTAATCGCAACACTGTATGGCTAAAGAAATTCACCTGAGATTTTCTTTGTCAAAGCAGGCTACAAAGCAACAGGTCAAAGATGGAGCTAGTAAAGTGTCTAATCAGTCAAATCACATATGTGATGAGAGAGAAGCTGAGCACAGCTCAAAAGTAAATTCTGGATTTATCCTCAGCTCTAGCTAAGCGGTTTCCATACCCAGTGACAACTTTCTAGGATTTTTTCAAGAGTCTATCAAAATACATTATAATTTACATATACTTAATAGGTGGCTTATCTCAGGGAATAGGCTTTATTTTAGAAAAGTTAAACTTTCATAAGCAGTGCAGGAGGCATCAGATTTTATGGTACCATCTGCTCCTATTTAGGTCTATTTCCTATTTTACTATTCATGAAACACACACAAAGAGGACATCAGAACATCATCATCACCACCTTTGGTTATAAAGAATTTATGAAGATCCTAAGAGTAGAGTATTTGAAGTCTTGAATCTAAGAAAAATAAGAAAAAATTACACAGAAAATAAATAAATAAATAAATAAATAAATAAAAAGACAACTACTGATGGACCAGACAAAGAACCTATTGAACTCATTTACCCTACAGTCTGTAGGCTACTGTTAGCAATGAAACAGCTTTTTGAGTTTTATTTTCATGACAATATGACAATGCAATGAAAGCACTAGAGCAGCAATTGATCAAAAACTACACCAGGCTCTGAATAAACTACTAGTTTAGAGAATACAATGCTACTTCACAGAGACAAATATTGTGGTATAACTACCTATTTCATATACTGCCTGCTTAAGCATGTGATAGAAATATTCTTTGTCCTGCAGAAGCAGCTACATTCCCAATTTGTACTCTGGCATCTCTTGTGGTTCACCGTGTATATGCACATAATGTTACAAACACAAAGGACTTACTTTCTACTGAAAAAAAAAAAAGAAAAAAAATTAAAAACAAACAAATAAACAAACAAAAAAACAGGATAGAAGGAAATAGATCTGATGAAAACTGAGAAATAGAGTAACAACAACATTCCAAAATGAGTGGGCCTATCAAAGACTGTACAAGACATACAATAGTAGTAATAGTAGTAAGTACTCATTCTCCCAAAATTTCTATGAGACAGAACTACACTGATAATTCACATTGTAAAAGACACATGGAAGCTTAGGCTTCACAAGCTTTAAAAATGTGGTGATATAATTCATTGAAACCAATTGTACATCGTTTTTTTTTAATACTGCAAATTATACCTAATACCTTAATTAGGTAGGTATTGCACGGCTAGGCAGAGAAAAGCCTAAACATCTCAAAAAAATTGGGGCCTAAGTGACTTACCCTGTATCCCTCTGGATGACTGCACTAGAGCAGGAACTGAACCCAGCTCTTCTGTGTCCCAGTCCACAACCTTAATCACAAGGCTGCAAAGTTAAGCACATGTTTAAAGACTGGGCTGATGTGGGTGCTTTATGGTGCAGTATCAATGTAAGTAGCAAGATTTATCAGTCAGATTCAACTAAATGAGTTGAATGTGGTGCTAAATCCACATTACATTATATGTTACACAACCCTGTAATTCAATATGGATGGCCAGCAGATATCATCTCTTTACTTCAGGGCTTGTGCACAGGACCTGAAACACTGGTATTTTTATCAGTCAAACCTGCTGAGGTCCCTTCTGATCATCCCTGTAAGGACATAATGGTCAATGCTGCACATCTGGGTTTAAATACAATGAGGTTTAGATACACAGTTGTATAATCTAGTTGTATCAAAGCTGCAAAATGCTTCTCTGACCTATAGCTCATATACTCCACAGTATCTCAGCGTAAGTATTTTGCTGGATCCTTCCCTTGAAGCAAGACATACTTCAATAATCTGTAAGACGTCTTCACTTCATCATTAAGAAAGAAAGAAAGGAAGAGAGAAAGAAAGAAAAGAAAAGGGCATGGGTTTTAGTGAGTGAAGTGTTAGAAAACAGTTTCAGAAGCAATATAACATAACTGTTATCACCCGGATAGTACAGAACTTTTCTTCTCCTTGAAATAACTTGAAAAATCTAAAACCTTTAAAGATTTATTTCAATTGCTGCTGTGGTAGTTTTTCATTTACTGCTTCATTTCTGTTCATTGCAAGGGAGTTAAACTAGATGACCTCCAAAGATCCCTTCCAACTCTAAGGATTCTATGATTCTATGATTCCATGATTCAGTTCTTACTCGATGAAGGTGAGTTTTACCACTGCCTTGACAAGACATCAGTATTCTTGTAATTTACTGCATACTTACTATTAGAAAGCTTGCAAGAAGATCTTACCATATGAAAATTAACTTATTTTGAATATCAGATGATAAAATCTTCAATTTTATTAGAAGTGAACAACAAAACATCAAAGGTTTACAGTCCACTGAACTACTTTTAAGTGAATTTATTCACCATTACAAAACACAAACTGCTTTTATCAAGAAAACTCTAATAATAAAGGTTTTACATTTTATCAGTATGTTTACAGCCTATCTTACTGACTGGATGGTGTTCCTGTCAGTAGTCTTACATAGATTTAGTATTTGTGCCTATTTACAGAACTGCGTTTAGTTCCCCTTAGCCAATCAGTGCTAATGAAAAAATAAACTTGCAAATTAAAAATCAGACTTTTTCAGTGCACTGAGTAAGATAAAACTAAATTTCATGAGCCTGACGATACAGTGAAAATTAAGAATTCACAAACCACTGATTACACATTATTGATAAAAAGCTAAGTAACATAGCTGCTGAGTGTATCAGTGTTGGAAATACAAGAGAGTACTTGCTTTGTTCCCATTCCTCTAAAATTTAACAATGAGACTAAAATATCCAGTCACTGCTGAGTCTTTAAGAGTTCACATGTTATTTCCTCAGTAGTTCTCAAGAAGAGTTGCTTTGTTTTTCATGAGCTCACAGAATAAAACTGTTCAATCTGTTGATATTTCAGTACAAAATCTAGACTCCTTAACTATGTAATCTCCTGATACGATTTCACTCACGTCACTCTCTTCAAAATGCACTGGTAATTAATCTGCTATAGATTTTCTAATGCTAGTCACATCTTTTATATGTTTATCTTTTGTTTACTTGTTTTTGTTGCATATGAAGCAAAGGTGTCTCACTGAGTTCTGCCATATGAAAAAAATGACATCCATTGACACTCTTTGATGCTTGCTAAGAGTTTAGAGAGATCAAATAGTGGATGTGAATACAGTGGTGGGTGAGTGTTGTGTTTCAGCTGTGGTGACAGAGATGTGAAAAACAAACCACGTTCTGGATGACCATACAGATTTTTAAGAGCATGGCACGCAGGCTCTTGTTCATCACTGGTAAAAATGCATCTCTAAGGTGGTGACTATATTAAAAAACAGTGTTTAGTACCTGAGGATTTGCTCTAACAAATAGTGTTATTGTGTTCTTCGTCTCTGTTGTGGCTCCCATGAAAATGAATAGAAGACATTATCTTTGAATAAATATGAAGACCAGGGTCACTTGTCCACAACAGGACACTAAAGACAGCATGACTTCACAGGCAGGAAAGAATCATCTCAGTTTTGAGATAAGTCAAAGTATTAAAATATCATCAACTAAGGAATAAAGGGCACTATCAGAGAACAAAATATGAATTAAAAAAAAAAGTGAGCATGCTAATGATCTGGGTTAAGGTCTTCCAGATCCCTCTTTCAGTTTATTTTAAACAATTTGCTCTTCTCTGAATATCCCAAACTTCAGAAACTCCTTTCTCACTCAAACAGTCCAGACGTTGTGATTAGGACATATTCTCAGACAAATGGATTGAACAGCTTCAGGTTCCAA
Organism: Meleagris gallopavo; assembly: GCF_905368555.1. Classification (NCBI taxonomy): domain Eukaryota; kingdom Metazoa; phylum Chordata; class Aves; order Galliformes; family Phasianidae; genus Meleagris; species Meleagris gallopavo. The sequence goes on from NC_139404.1 coordinate 41,095,730, forward strand.
CTGAATCCACAGAATCTCATAGACATCAAAAACAAGGAAAGAAGACAGCAGGACTGAAGCCAGGTGCAAGGGCAAACTGAGTGGACTATGAGGGAGAATCCCCCTGCATGGTGGTATCAGCTGTTACATCAGCTCTCCTATCTTACATAACTTCACTCTGAATATAATTAAATATTGAAAGACAAAAACCCGTGCCAGTGTTTAAAAAACTATGAGTTGTTATCATGCTGTTAATTATTTTTCTTCTATTCACATTGGCTACATCCCCAGATGACAGAAAACATTGTGAACTCCTTGAAATTTTGCTAGTTTTCACCAGCATGTGATATGGTCTACCCTGAATAGTTAATTTTCTATCAGAATTATTACAAAATTTGTTTTGTTACTTATTGTCTTTTGCTCCAAGTGCAACATGAATTAAAAGACAGAATTACAGCTAAATTGCTATATCAATTTGTTTTACTTTCTAAGTGTCTAACTTGACATTTATTCCTGAAATTCCGTGATGAAGTTTTTATACAGAAATGGTGTATATCTGAAAAACCACACATATTTGTTCTCAGATAGCAATAAATAAGTTTTATAGCGTAAAAATGGTTAATATAAAAAACTTTTTAATTTAGTTTGAGTATACGCATTTCTGATGCAAATTACCTTTGTGAGTCATTGAGGAATAATCAGCTTTTTAATCCGTAGGCTGCAATAGAGGAGACAGGGTTTTGCCTACCAGGGAGAAGGTGGATCTCTAGTGCGAATAGTGAAGGAGTCAAAGACTTATAATCAGGTCCCTCTGAATACTCTCAGACCCTTACTCATTGATCCTAGAACTCCTCTGAGTAAAGTAAATGCACACCACTAGAGCCTCAAATTCTTTTAATACTTGCTGTGTTACAGCTACATCCCTTGTGACGTTGAAGTCCATTACAGCTGCATACTAGCTTCTTTGATCCCCTCTTACAATAAACATTCTCTGGGAGAGACCAAAGAGTGAAAGCCAAGGAAGCCTTAGCTTTAATCATCACTTGCTTTCCTCTGTCTTGCAAAATTAGCAACCAAATTAAATTCATAACTTCAAACTGTTGCAATGCATTAGTCTTGAGCTTGACTGATCATTACAATGAAATTATCTAGAATATAAACATTTTAATAGCTACAACTTCAACTAGTATCAGTTTGCTCTAGAATTATTTAATAAAAGTATTTATTTTTCAACTAATAGTGATTCATGACTGATTCTAAGTTATCTAGTAAGCCAGATGACATTGTGTTTCATTGAAAACCTGTGTTGGTTTTTTTTGGGAAACTACATACAACTTGTTTTCTCAGTTAACATCACAGTTACAGATCAAGAAAATTTTATCTTCCATACAGACCATACAACTTTCCCTCCAGAATTAAGAAGAGAAAAGGAAGTTAAAAAAAAAAAAAAAGTGTGAAAAAAAATTACTGCACTAAACAAATATAAAAGAATTTACACTTTATCCTGGAGATGGAAGACGTGAAAGTAGAAGTCTCCCATTTTAGCTTTTAAACTGAATAAGAGAAAATGGAGAATTATATGCTGATTACACTCTAGGCTAAATTCTCTACTTCTCATTTGCATCAGTTTTGCCATTCAGCCTTTGGAATCCAGTATGAATTACATGTTATTCTTCATTTTATGTTCTATACCATGGATTCAGTTTTTGTATCATAAAAACTATGTTTTGTTTCAAATTCAGCTATGATAGAATGAACATTAATGTTGTATAGCAGAGTACAGTACAGAATAGGATAAAATACTAATCCTAGAGGAAGGCCTCTAGCCACCTACTTTCTTCTATACTCAAGACTATAAGTGAACAGCTAATAAATAATGTTTTAAGTGAAAGGTAAAATATTTAGGAAAATAAAACTATGTAACAGCATAAAACAGATACACTCCATTAATGTAAATTTTATGATGTAAATTAATCATTATCAGTTAAAAAAAAATTCACTTGCTAATTTACCGGAAGTAAATAGAGAACTAAGAGTTAAAGGTAATCAAAAAGCAAAGCTCTGAAGCTAAATAGTAAAGACCGAATACTGCTTTGGTCCTTAAAGTGGAAGTAGATTTAATGCTTCGATTTATTACCCAAGTACTATAAACAACACTTTAGCACAATAATAACCAGGTTCTAAATAATGCATCATCTCCAGAAAGACCTAGCAGGGTTTTGGTTAACCAATAAGAAAGTCCCAAGAGCTGTAAGACACTTTCTGCCTCAAAATAAGAAAATGGTATCTTATAATTATCTGCTACTTACTCCAGCAGATTTGTCTCACTAAATAATGAGAACATGGATTTTTCCTCAAAAGGTCTGGTAGAAATTAAAAGAAAAATCTGACATGTTGCAGTAGGTGTTACTGTATCTGTGCTAACCTTAATCTTAAAGGCTAGCTTCATCATTTAGCTACCGCTATCACAAAACTTACCTCCACCATTTTTCTGACACAGATATGGGAATCGCCACACATTCCCTAATCCTACCGAAAATCCAACTTGTGCCAGAATATACTGGAGTTTGCTATTCCAAGCAGGTCTTTCGTCTTCCACATCTGAACCTTCTTCAACATCCACATCTTTTTCTTCCTGATCACCAACCATCAGCTCACTCTTCTTAAAGGCATCATCTGAAGAGTCTTCATTAGAGAGAAGGTCCTTAACTGACTCAATGACCTCATCATCTAGGTCTCTTTTCACTACCTTGCTGTTTTTAGGCATTTGTAATGTGAGAAAAATACAGAAGTCAAGTTTGGCTGGGACAGATGGAGAAGTGCTGAAGAAAGCTCTCCCTCTGCTAGGCAAAAAACTTTGCAGAAATAGAATAAAGATGCTGCCTGAGTCCTCGAAAGCAGGGAATCAAAAGTAAGGACTTCTCTGTTTCTGAATGTTTGTTCTACTGAAAGTATCTGTGAGGAAATAAAAGAAGAAAAAAAAAAAAGAATATTATTATACAATGCAGAACTTAATTTAGTAATTGTATGCTCTGGTTTACTCAATTTCCCTTATCTGCAAGGTCTGAGAAGAGAAAAAAAAAATAAAGAGAAGAAAGATATTAAATTGCTTTTACATTGTTGGACATAAATTCACATTTCGGTCCTAAGCTTTCATATAAAATGCATTTCATTCACTTGCTGAAGGTTTTTTTTTAATTATTATTATTGTTTTTTTTTCATCTGTTTCCTAAAGACTGATAGGCCAATTGCTTGTATTTCAATCTGAAAGCATAATCAGATTCTTTTTACTAGACATAACAGGGCGTGTACTTTGCAGACAATTTAGGTGACCAGCTCCATTTCTTTCATGACTTAGAAGCTCTACTGGAACTGTTGAGTTTATTAAAAAAAACAATTTAAGCAAAGTACATTAATGTTTGGGGACCATTTCTGAAAGTCATACAGCAATTAAGATGTTGATGTATAGGACAAACTCAGGACTTCAAAAGCAAGGGAGACTTATTTATTCTTTATCTAGGAATACACAACCACAATCATATTTTCAAAGGAGAGAGCGTCATCTCTTCTGAGCTTTCATGCTTTAGATACTTTCTTGGAAAAAAGGAAGTAACTAAACATATATAAAACATTTAAGAAGCTGTTACCAAACCCATTGAAAAAGCCTACTGTTTCAAATGTGCATGTACAGAGAATAACATAAACAAAAAACCTGCATTTAAATATATGCTTTTCTTTAACACTCTGATGGACTTCCTTCCAGCTGCCATGCTGAAGGCAGGAATTTGGGTAGGAATTTTTTTTCAAGGAACTCAGAAATTCTCTTCTATTCACATGGGACAAAACTGATACGTACAAAATCATCTGCACAATTAAGAGTCTTAAAAGGGATTTAGATTATGTGTTAAGCTTCTTGAAAACCTTAAAGCAGGACTAGATTTCCACACAGAGTCTAATCAAAACTCCTGACTGATGAGAATCAGAAATTCCTAGAAGATACATGCAAACTTTCAGATTTTGCATATGAACTTGTTACAATATCTGGTCCATAAGATGAAGATTGTACTATAGTGTGTGGAACTCACATAGAGCTGAGAACTGTTCATACTATTACTGGACTGACAGCACAATAATTGAGACCTCAAGAGTGCTTCAGTGCCTAGTGACAGGTCACAAAGAAAGCAGTTAAGCCACTGGAATGCAGCCCACAGCTTATCCAGCAGACACTCAGAAAAACAGCATTAAAACCTCTGTGAGCACAAGTGCTATTATCAGCCTTGGGTCTGATAGGATAATTAACTTTTTGATAGTTTCCTAGGATTTTGAAGCTGAACTTCACTCCAGTTGCCTACTGAACTCCACTGTAATCTCCTTCCATTCATTCCCCAGATTCTTGACACTGCCTTCTTACCTTCCCTCTCCCTCTGTCACTACCTCTTCTCACCAACTTCACTTATGGGCACACATCCATATTTCTCAAGCACAGCAGAGCTGGTTTGTGATCTGATTCACAGCTCACCACTGATGCTGAAGGGGTTCAAGTTCCTATAAATCTTCCTTCTAACATGTGGTGGTCCTAGTAGCAGGCTTTGTTTTGTCTCTGAAACTAGCTCTTCAAAATAAATAAGTGTAAGAGTAGGAGAGTACAGAACAGTGTAAAGGGGAAAGCAACTTTATCTATTTCACCTTTTAGGTTGCAAACTCTTCAAAAAACTCTGTTCTATTCTAGTCAATCTTCAGCAGTTATAGCTGCGACTGACGTTTAGGTAGACACAGGATGCAAACACCAGTAATACATCAATTGAAGCATTTATCCTAATTGAGCTTTGGGATTACAAGCCACAGTATCTGTTACTTCAACTGCTACTTCTATTCACTTTCCAAACTTCTCCTTTCTTTTCATTGATGTAAATTAATGCAGCTTCTCAGTTTCATTAATTAGTAACAACATTGGGCAGTAGAAAGTTAAAATGAAACAATTTTATCTCTGTTCTTTATATAAAAGTTGCAGAAGTAAATCTACATCAAAATTTGTCTGTATGTCCAAAATCCTTTTTGAGTTGTAAGAAGCAGCCATTTATCAGTATTTATTAAAATATTTTAGAAGGTCACATCTATAAAGGTACTTTGGATATAATAACTTGCAGGGTAGCAGTATGATTTATCTGCTGCTCTCCTAGATGAGTCAATGCCAACAGAAATTGCATCATTCTGCCTGTCCTCTCATGCATTAAACACTGCATTGCTACACTTCAAAATACACTGGGCCTGATACTGTTATTCCTAGCATAATATCATATTAAGTTTCCTTTCATTAACCTTCCATTAAGCTGGCTGTTATCAATAGTAATATCACAGTACAGGTTTGCAATATCTGAGAAAATGCTGGAGGCATGCTCGGCAGGCTAGTGGGACAATGTTCGTTTTCAATAGCACTGGTTTGCTAACTGAATATGTATCACCAGCTAGACTGCATCAGAGAGTACACTGCTAAAGTCCTTCAGGATACATCACAAATCCACAGGTGGATTCAGACTTTACGACTTGCTTTCTGTACTAAAAGTTCACACTAAACCAAACACAGTCCTACCTCAGCAGACACTACCATCAGGTGCACTTTGTCAAAATGTGGTCTCAGTTGATTTGTTCAAGGGCTCTAATGTTGTGCTGGGCCCTCTTCGAACACACTCCAGGAGACTTGCACAAAACCCTCTTTCTCTAATCAACCTGCACAGAAAGTAAACTCCAAACTACTCAGCCCCAGCAGAGTACAGATATGAATGCTCCCACGCTGAATGAGAAGACAACCAGTAAAAATCACCCAATGGCTGAGCTGGATAATCAAGAAGAATAAACTTTATTTTATAAAATACAATTCCTACCTATAAAATACCATTTTAAGTTCCCAAATAACTTGGCTCTTGTCAAGTACAGAGCTGGAGTTCTTGATTATGATCAAGACATAATTAAGAAACATAAAGCCAAATTCTGTTAAACTGCTCTTCGAATTCCACTTCTAGCTATCTTCTATATAGACTTGTATAAGTAATAAAGCACTACAGACTGTCTCCCCGAAGTATCTCCAAAGTACTCTACCAAGATAAATAAAACCACCACATTTACCAACAAACTACAGAATTTGGTATCAGATTCAGGCATTACTGTCATCATTTTAAGCCCTAAGTCTTAAATCTTGCCATGTATGGTAAAATATTACTATACAACACCATTACCAGCACAGTGCATTTAAAAGTAAAATGCCAAAAACACAACACAACTTAGCTATTTAAATTAAATTATTAGCTATTAAAGCTATTTCTTGTGGGGGTTTTTTTGTGTTATTTTGTTTTGTTTGTTTTGTTCTTTTTCCTATTTCAGATCTACCTCATGGAATTAGATAGCTGATTTCATTCTTGTTTCTGAGCAGTATAACTCATCCTTTTCGTAATTTAACTGATATCATGCATTAAATGAAAACACTAAGGGAAACTTTACATGTACTGGATACCACCATTTTTCTCTGGACTTTTTCACAATTTAAAACAGCAAAGAAAGATGCTATCCTTTTTGTCATGTAAAATACCACTTCAAAAACCTAAAGTTAATCTTAAATTGACGACAACTGCCTCTACTGTTTGAGAAAATTTAACAGAAGTTGCTGAAGATTACCAGGGTTCAAAAATCTGAATTGGCATAAATAAAGTTTTTGGAAATAAGTTGCCAAATCAACCTAACTAGATATTTAAGATGTCTTATTTGTATCGGCCTTGATATGTTAAAATTTATACTTTTTTCTGGTACTGAAAGATAGAAGGACTTTTCTGCCACATCAAGAAAACTGCAGAATCAAGCTTTCCTTCTAAGACAGTGGGAATTTTGTTATTTTCCTTCATGGAAGAAGAATCAAGCCTAAACGCACCAGCATGCAGAGGGAAAGCAACCTGATTAGAATGCCATATTATTAGCAAATTAAGCAACAATGATCCACTGCGATACAAAATTCAGATCCAAATTAGCTCCTCAGCAGATCTGAGCTCTCTATACAACTTTTAATTCAGGTTCAAATCCAAATTTTGTTCTGCTGGCTCAGGGAGATAAGAAAGGCAGACTCAGCTGACCAAATTGCAGGCATTTGCATCAGGACTTGAGACAAGTTTGTCCGCTAAAGCACAAAAACACCCATTCAGAAACATTTGCTTCATAACATTTTCTCCTAATATTCCTTAAATGTATTCTCTAGTAAAGGAACTGCAGTAGGGTTAGCTGTAATCAAAATATAGCAACTCAGTAGATTTAACTACACTCAGATTTTAACAAATGACAAAATAATCCTCAAATCTTCTTTGATAAAAAATGGTTTCAATCTTTGTCTAAGCTAGAAGGAAAAAAGTGTCTGTACTTCACTAAAGGATATCAAGAAAGCTCATGCAAACAAAATTTAGAAGTTATAATATGCTGCTGTAACATCATAAAAGTTGAGAAAAGGAAATAATGGATACCTTTTTAAGTTCAGTGTTTGCCATTAAAGGCAGGGAGAAAAATATTAACGCTAATTTCTTCAGAGCTCATTGATCTTCTCTGATGAAGCAGTCAACATACTAACATGCTACCCTAGGGGTAGCAAAATGCAATATTGAGCTGCAACAAGTTCAAGTTACTTTAATCTTTGATTTGATTTGAACATAGATTGTGAGAGCACAGGGCACCAGCTAAGTATCAAAAGCTTAGCAAAACTGCCTGTTCTGACTAGATCTCCACCCTGACCATCATGATTCAGCAGAAGACACAAAACAGAAAGTCAGGATTCTCACTACACCAGAAATTCAGAAAAGATCTTGACTGAAACATACATCAAATTTAATGGATGAGAACTACATGCAAAAATGATGAAGATGAAACAAAATGCACCTTGAATATGAAGTCTACAACCAATACAAAAAATGAAAGACTACGTTTTAGGAGCCAAAGATTACTGCGAGTCCGCAATAAGAAATCGGGTAACTGGTGCCAACAGGATGGGATAATACTTAAGTAAGAGAAAAAGAATACTGCAGGAACAAAGCAGGCTTTGTGGGAGTACTGAACTCGTGAAGAATGGTTATTGCTGGAGAATCTGTGAACAGATAATTATTTCAGCAAGAGTTACACCAGCTTACAGTATGCACTTAGCAAACTGAATCAGTGTTGCAATGCAGCACTGTGACTTCTGCACCACAGTCTTTTTGCCTAGTCAAGTCCATTTGATCTATCCACTCCAGGAGTCATTATTCTGCTCTTCAGTATGAATTACATGATCTAGCACTTTGCCCTAGCTGGTTTAATGCAGCTCGTTAGCAGTAGAAACAGAACCAAAGGCTATCTAACTCAATCACAATGAAAGATGACTATATTCTGTGGAATGAAAGTTACATTTATCTGCATTCTTTAGTGATTCTGGGGCATGCTAACGTACATTACACTTTTTGTTTGTTTGTTTCTGGTGTCCATAAAGTTAAATCATTTAGACTATAGCAGAAGTATTTAAATACACAAGATTAAATTCAGACCTGATGTAAGTATGGGTAGTTACAGACTTCAGTGACACTGGGTCTGCTTAGTATCACTGGGAAATTTGTTCTTAGTTCCTACAAAATGTTCTTCCTGTTGTACACCAAGAATTCGCCAACAATTTCTTTTCCAGACTAGTCTCCTCCAGTTACTGGAAAATGTTTTCTACAGTCAGAAGAAAATACAATATCTTAACAGCAAAAGTAAGATTTCCTTCTCAGAATTGTTCAATTTCATCAGCATCACTGGGTGAAGAGAAATATCTGAGAGAGAAGGTTACAACCTACACCTCTTGAACATCATTTTTTTCTTTATATTGCTTGCAATCTCTGAACTTAATTGGTCCTACAGTAGTTTATCAATTTTCGTAAGTTTCTAAGTATTTTCTTTTCAATCAACCCCACTGCAATACTTAACAGAATTGCAGGGCACACTCTCTGTAATTTTCTATTCAGATGGTGAAAACTACCACTTATCCTGATAGGTGTACTGAAATATCAAATGTAGTAGCTACCACTCTTCCAGCTGAACTTGCATGAAGTAATGCTAACAATTCTGAAAGTATCGACTGTTAACTGGTAAAGTATGATAGTCATAACTGTTGACAATGTGAAACAAAATCTCTATTTTCTAAATTCACCATATAAGTCACAACACAACCATGATTTTTATAAAATCTTATTACACACTTCTGAGATGGGAGAGGAAATGAAAATATCTTAAATAATTAATTCAAGAACTGAAGTTATTTAAGTTACAAAAATCAAGTACTGAAAGTTAGACATTTTGCCTCCTGTGCATCTGAATGGATTAATAAGTAAAGCAAGTTGTACCTGGGAAAAAAAAACTGTTTACTTCTTTGCCTTTCTATACATAAACTATAATATATATATATATGTAAACTGTATGTTATCAGAAATGCTGCTTGTCCTCAAAACAGAATGTTTTATTTAATGATATGAATCATGCTTTCAAATTAGGCTAGAGTAAATCCCTGAATTTAAAAATAAAATATTTGATCTCAACTCCATTATAGAAAATCCAAAACTATAAAGTCCCTATTCCAATTTCTCATCCCTTCCTCATTTTAGCATAAGAGTATGCTGAATCATTAGCATTGCAGTATACGTTTTTGGCACTTGAAATAGTAATATCATTTGCCAGCAGCAAAAGTCAGTTTTCCCAAAGTGGGAAAAAAGACCACTGGCACCATGAACTAGATTCAAGGCCTCGCTGTACACAAGCACTATACAGCCTTGTTCTTTTCTCTTTTCCATACAGCAAATAAGGAACTGCTAGTCGCAGAGTGAACGATAAGAACAAGGAGCTCTGTTTCAATTCAGGGTTCTGGGAACCTCAGCCCAATTATTCTCACTCCCTAAAAACTCTTCTAACAGTTACCATTGTTATTTCATCCTATTTTGTATGGACTTGTCAGATTTTGAATATCCAGCTGTTTGAAAGAATAATGTTCAATTATCATTATTCACTGATATGTTTTCCTAGAACATTTCCTGAGTAATAATGGCATGGCTACTCCAAGAAAAAGAGAGTTGCTAAAGTTTTGGGATGCCACCTGCTGATATGCCAAAGTTCTTTTGCAACCAATGGAAAATTTAGAGGTCACATAGAATAGCTGCTTCTAATATTACCATCGTTCTCTTTTACAACCTTTTGTATGCTGATATATATAGTTTACGAGTAAGCTGTTCTTCCAAAAAATTCAACAGATATCCCGTATTTTGGAGCAAGAACATTATTCCTTGATGTAAATGGAAAAGTGCAGAGGAAAATAGTGGGAACATAGGTTTGCACACATAAATCTGTGGATGCTCTTGGTTGTGCACTAGAGGTTTGTAGAAGAAATTCTGTCTTCCTGAGAAGATTCCTACCACAAATACTTCCCTAGAGTTTTAATTCCATACCACCCCCCCCAGTGCATATTAGCAAAGTAATTTATAGCAAAAGGATTAGCTTTAATTAGTACATTGCATGTTTCTTGCTATTATCCCCCAAATATATTTCTGAATAACCCATGATTTTTTTTCCTTTTCTGATAAATTCAACTTTTTAGAAGTTTTGTGCATACAGGCTTTTGCAACGTACAGCAGAGGAAAGAGTTGACAGATCGTTCAGACTATATGATCCTCATCTGCACTACTACTTTTTTGCTTGCTTGCCTGAAAGAAAAAAAAAAAAAACCTGTAAGAATGACAAGACACTAGAGGTCAACAGGAATCAGCTTAGCCCGCAAAAGCAGTTTCAACGTGCTTTAGCACTTTTACTTCTTCAATTTCTGAACTGGTGGAACACCCAAACAGCAATTAAATGGCTTGGTTTTTCATCCATAGATCAAAACCAATTGAATTCTTTCTTCTTGAATCTGAAGCGCCTAACTGAGCCCGAATGAAATTTTTTATATGCAGCAAATGCAGACTCATGCTGTAATTCTAATGTTGTCTTAATAAAGTCTCTGTGTAAATCACAGTCTTATTATCCAAGAAAAAAAATAATCTACCTACATATTTGGTAAAGTTTCCTTTTTAATAAGATATTGATAATGTATATCTGAGAAACACAATGCTAAATAGGAAAAAAAAATGGGAATATTGTTATCATTTTCTATTAAATGGAGAAACCAGATTCATAGATGGATAATATATCCAGTGCATATGAACATTATATCAGATAACTCATGAAATTTTTATTTTTTTCATTTATACTCTTCTTTGGAGTGGAGAGCAGAGATTTGGATCTCCATCCTATAGATGTAACAGTGCCATATTCACAATGCCTGTTTAAAAATAATTAAGCTTCTCTTAGAAATCAATACTGTGGAAGTGAGCTTGACACACAGCAATATCACACAGACAAAATAAAATGGCTGATAAGGACGAGGTCTTGACTACAGTATCTTTTAAAAATAAAACAAAGTGCAAATTACTGAAATAAATTCCATTGCAAGCTCTCAAGTGGCTAACCAGTGGGACAGCACAGGCATCGCATTTACTTCCACCACAAAAGCAAAGCATTGCAATGAAATTCCAGTTTACCCTAATGCAAATGTGGGCATGGGAAATTAAAAGGTTTAATAAGAAAAGAGATGAGATTTTAAAACTTAGATGAGAAGTGCAGACATCAATCTGTCACGCTGTGGATATTGCAGAGGGCTGCAGTCATTACAAGCCCCAACACAATATACCTCCCAGACGCATGGAGGTTGAGAAAAGGTCCTCATTACCATACCCACCCAAACATGGCTGACACCGGGGCGCGCCGGTCCTGTGCCTGCCGTGCTGCTCCGGCCACCGCGGCCGGGGGATGCGGGATGCAGGCAGCGCTGGTAGGTTCCGCGCCCTCTCTGCGGGCGACGCCCGATGCTCAGCGGCAACAGCGCTGCGCAGCCAGGCCCGAGCCCTCTCCGCCCGGCTCCTGCAGCGTAAGAGGCTGCGGAGGGGACAAGGAGGGGATGGGTGCGACTGACACATCTCTGCCCCGCATCTGCCGGAGCCCGGCGGCAGCAGCTCGCAGAACGCAGCGGACTCTTGCCATGCATCCGCCCTCGCCCCGCTTCTGCTACTCAAACTCGCGCTGGAGGTGGTGTATACGTCACATGCGGGTGATAAAGGAATGAATGAATATTTTTTTTTTTTTTGTCACTCGTGGTAGGAAAAGAACGTATATCCCCAGCCAGAGTAAAGAAAAAAAAAAAAAAAGAAAAAAAAAAAAAAAAGGAAGAAAAAGCGCACCGTACATCCGTGCAACCCACCGCTGAGTTCAAACACATGCGGGCGCCCGCTATTGTCTCCCGAGGGGCCGGCTCTCTGCTCGCGGGGCTGCAGGAAAGCGGGCATCGAGAGCAGGGCATCCCGCTCCGCTCCCCGCTCCCTGCTCCCCGCCCGACGGCACAGACTCAGGACGGCCGCGACCGACACTCCCGCCGCCCTCCGCCGCACCGGCCGCGGGCGCGGCTCCGCGGGGCCCCTACGTCCGACGGGCGCCGCCGCCTTACCTCCTCCGCCCGCCGGCAGCGGGAAGGAGCCGGGTGCCCGCGCGGGGCAGCGAGCGGCGCTACGCGGGCGTGGGGCTCAGCGGCGGGCAGACGGCGACGGCGCGCACACGTGCCCAGCCCTGACTGCGGCGGCGACGTTTAAAGACAGACATAAAAGCGGCGGGGGGAGAGGAAGGGGGAGGGCGGTGGCGGGCCGGGGGAGCCGCACCTCCTGACGCAGGGAGGAGCCCCCCCTCCACCGCCTGCAGCAGCATCTCCTGAGCCGGAGGCGGGCGGGGAGGAGGGCAGAAACGACGGCGGGAAGAGGCGGAGGAGAAAGAAGACGCCCCCCACCTAGCCGCCCGCTTGCCGGCGCCGCCGGGGCCTACTAGCATCTCTGGGCCCATGTGCCTCGTTCATGGGCAAGGGTAGAGGGGGCATGGGCCGGGAGGGGACTCCCGGGAGGTTGTGCAGAAGAGTGAGGGGTGCAGACCTGAGGAAAGAGCGGGCGGTCAGAAAAAGGGCGGCGACAGAACAGCTGCGTTGGGTCCATCTCCGGGCTGGAGGTCGGGATGCACACTGCAGAAGGGATGGGGGACAGTGTGAGGAGCACAGATAGTACAAACCAGTGCTGGTGGTGGTGGTGCAGAAGCCTTGTAGCCTTAGCTTTCATCACTGCCACAAGCCATATGGGGGTGAAATCGGGATATTTCTCTTTAATCACCCCGTAAGCTTCCTATCACTCTCTGTCCACTGGCCTTGTACTGTTTTGCTTCTTTGCAAGCCTTTTTCTCTAAAAATGTTCATCAGTTCTGGTTAGGAGAAAGGCAGATGATAAGGAAGCTGCTCAGGGGCACACAGCTGGCTTAGGAAGGCAGGTTTGCTTTGCTGAAGATGGACACAACGGAATGGAGAATGAACCTTCCTAGTGTTCACTGTGAATTAGTGCAACACTAATTGCAATAATTTAATGCATGCTGAAACTGAATAGAATTACTTTACGCTGCCCAAATCAAAGAGACTTTTCTTTAGTGTTACACTGTCTCCCTAACTAACTTGAATTTTGCTGAGAAAGGTGTGATGCAAAGTTCTGTTCATATTTCTACTTCATTATCAGAAGCAGTTTGTCATTGTGTGGTATATTCCTCATCGTTTGTGGATTTTAATAAGAATTTCCACAAGCAGTTTCAGTTATATGCAGAAACAGGCTCCATCCATAAAGAGTTCAAGGATGGAGCTCTGAGCAACCTGATCTAGCTGTAGGTATCCATGTTCATTGCAAGGGAGTTGGACCAGATGACCTTTAACAGTCCCTCCCAACTCAAACCGTTCTATGATCAGATACTGCTTGGAGCTTAGTAACAATGAACTTACCTTAAAGATGTTCTAAATGTGAACCAAACTTCTTTATACTAAACACCAATAAGCAGAAGAATTTATATTTTCTACTGTCACATAATATGAATTAGGCTTTTTTTTTTTTTTTTTTGGATTAACCAATGATGTTATCATATGACCACATAGCTTATTGCCACAGAAGAAAGTCATTCCTGAATCCTTTTGAATTCTGTGTACAGTTAATGATGAGCTCAGGTCTGTAATCATATGGTCAATTATCTGATGACTAATTTCACTGTGAGAAAGGCATCGTTCAATTTCTAATGTCCATCAAACAGATCATCAGTTACTTAGCTTTTCTTTCAGCAATTGCAATTCTGCTAATAACATTTTAGTAAGCAAATATAAAGTAACACAAGTGTAATCATCCAGCAATGTTTTCCTTTACAGAGTTTCTGCAATCCAAAAACTTACATTCTGAATAGATGGGCTGGGGCACTTTTACTGCAACTCTTGCAAATAGGATATTCTTACTGCAGATCTTGCCATCACCTTTGCCATCTTATTAAGTTTACTGAAACTTAAAACAATCATCTTCAAATCTTGCACTGATTTAATCTTGAAAAGCAGATATTTCCAGATTCAAAACTAGAAGTGAATGTGTATAAGTGACAAAAATATGACTTGCTGATTTTGGCTGTTGTTTGTTTTTTTTTTTGTTTTGTTTTTGTTTGTTTGTTTTTGTTTTTTTTTTTTCCATGTTTTTAAGCACTAGAAGCCATTGATGGACAAAAATATTGTGATTAACCCTTACAATGTTGAGACATTGTAGGCTATTCTATAAGGCAAATGACTACACATATAGAGAGAATGCCTCATTTGCTGGTCAGACTTGATGCATCTGCTTTGTCTGTGCTGGTGATCTGAGGACAGAAACAGTCTGAGGGGGAAGCAAGAAAGGACAGCATAAGAAATGTCCTAAAGTAAAGCTACATTTTGCTGGATGTAAACATGTCTAACATCTTCTAACTATTGAATAACTGCAGTCTTAATAACATACCGAGTTCTTTAAAAAGCCCTTCTGCCCTGAAGTATTTGTATTCATTACTGTGATAGTATGTCATTCCATAAGAGGTGAAAGTAAATAGCATTCTTTTAGCTAAGATGAAGTAGACTTGCACATACCAAAATTAGAGTAAATATGAGTGTGCAGCAGTAAATTTGAATGGAAACAGTGGTAGCTGACTGTCATTATTACTGGTTAAATCATCCTTCAAGTTCATTCATGGTCCAGGGCATGAAATTGTAGGGCAGAATGGTTTAGTGGTTTGAACCTGTTCAAACTCTGTAAAATCTGTTGCGTGATGCTTCAGTTAAAAATGTCACTTCTTGTTAAATAAGTCTTTTGTATATAGATATAGTTGATAATCTCAGTGCATGTAAATGATACTTTTTCACGTGGGGACTAAATATAAAATCAGATAACACAGCATATCTCACACCTTTTGAAGCTGTCAATATTTTTAATGTTCTCTCTATCTCTGTGTTAATATTGAAATTTAGCTTCAGCTATTCCACTCAGAATATTGCATATTGTAAGCTGATATACATAAGTAATTATCCACTGTGCCAATCTGCTCCAGCTGTACTGTGATGGCTTAAGTCTCTGGGAGACTGCTTTACACCAGTGTTTTATATTTACAGATTTTAAACTATGACCTGATGCAGAGTAGGAATGCAGATGCTACACACAGAAAGTCAGGTATGCTGTCAATAGCAATCCTAATGTTTTGTACTTATCACCTTGATTGTTCTGATGACTGTGTTCCACATGAATATTGATTCTATGCTTCTTTCAAACTTTGATAGAAATCAAACAAGAAAATATACTTAGCTTTGTTGGTATAGTTTTTAAATGCCTTTTGTCAATGCCAATGTCAGTTCTAGACAGCATTGTTTCTTAATGTCTTGTCAGTAACTCTCAACTGGCTGTTGTTTTGCAACACCAGTTTGGGACAACTGAATAATTTCTCAACCTATTAAAACAGATTCAGCAGATGGTGAGCACATTTCTGAATGCATTAATTGGAACTGCTGCAAAGGAGAGAAGATTCTTGGATCTATTGCTTAACGTGGCTTATCTTTCTTAAAATGAGAGAAACGTGATAGAGGAACGTCCTAAAATTTAAATCTGAAATCTGTGTCACATATAAATTTATACAACACAGGCAGCTGGATTTGATGGTGACTTCAGTGTCCAAGCAACCCAGTCCAGCTGCCTACCTCATTTTAGTGGGGTATAGCATTAGAAATGAAGTTGTGAACTCTCATACAAATCTGTCTGGATTAAATGTGCCCTTCTGTCCCCTATTGGAGAAATAAAATGTCACGGATAATTCCCAACATGAAACAATACCATCATGTTAAATAATAAAACAGAACGCTGGAAAGACGTGCAAATCACAGATGCTCATAACTCCACAAGATTCATTGCAGGTTAAAAATACACAATCCAAACCAAGAATACTCTTATAAAATCATATTTTAACAGTTACATCTAACAAAGTTGATTATGGTACTTGTGAAAATGTGGAAAATGAAGATGTAATTCCAGTAATTGGGCCATTCTCTATACCTCTGATAATGTGAAAATATATCATCATATCTCAGTTGATGGTAGCAATGTAAAAAGCTAGCAACCACTTAGCCACATATTTTCTTGAAGATATAACAACAGACATAATCGCTGTAAGAATTTATGTCATAGTATACAAATGAAATTTCAAGACAACAAACTTAAAAACAATGGGCTTGAGTGAGCTGAAAGTTAGGTTAAGTAGTTAATAAATCACCCGGCAAATGCACAGCAAGTGAAAAAATAAAATAGGCCATGCTAAACATTAGGCATGGTAGCAAAACACTGAAATAGATCCTGAACAAAAATAAAATGTGAACTTCTTTTTAACATATATGTGGGTCTTTCTAAAAGTAATGCCTCCTATTTATTTCCATGGAAACTACAACAGATACGAAGAGCACAATAACACTGCTTGATAGGTAAAATTTTCAGCCACAGAACGCTATTGTTCAACATAGTCACCACCATTAGATATGCATTTTCACCAGAGTTTAAGAGCTTGCATGCCATTCTCATAGAAATCTGCACCAACAGAGATGACCAACTGTCACTGTCGTCGCTGCTGAAATGCATCACTCTTTGACTCATCGTGTTCACATCCACTGTTTCATCTCCATAAGCATTCGGTTATGTCTATGGGTGCCATTTTTTTCTGTTCATGAATATATGATAAGTCTTGAATGAAGTGATGAAATGGCAGAATGTTTTCTGCTTGTTTGTTTATTATTTTTTTAACTTTATTACATAATAACCCTTTAAAGAAAGGGGTTTATTTGCTTGTGGAACCACACTATATTCCTTATTTTGAATATTATACTGTAGACTTAGTTCTGAATGTTATTTTTGCTCAACACAGAGAAAAAGTATCTGATACTCGGGATTGTTCCTTACATTTGAGGTAGGTAGACTGCTTAAAAGATATACTTTCACTGTGCTTTACTGTATTTTTTTCACTTTAAAATGAGGTAAGCCAGAATGAAATCTTACCCTCACAAAGGTGTATTCTAAAATCTAGGACAGCATGGGCTAAACCCATATTAATTTGGACACTGCCTGAAGAAAAATATTAAAAATAATTAAAAAATATTAAAAAATTAAAAAAAAAAAATAAAATTTAATAAAAAATTAAAAAAAATTAAAAAATATTAAAAAATATAGAAAAATATTAAAAATAATCTACAGAGTGTCTGTGTCTGTGTGTAGGGTGTCTGAGTGAGACTTCAAGATAATTAAGTTTGAAAATGATTTTTAACATATGACCTCAGGTTACAAGCTGCTGGGCTGAGAAATTCCGATGTATTTCTTAATCTGAGAGTTGACAAGGCCAAACAGAGGGCTTCACTCATCTCTGCAATCCTACCAGTCATTACTGCCCACAGAATCTGTCATTCTCTACTTGCAGCATAACAACTGGGGAGTGAATAGAAAATCCATGTTAGATTTTCTTCATGCCTTTCTCATGCCATTTCTTATTTGTTTATTTATGGCCAAGGATGAAAATTACTCATGCCTAAATTTATCATGTTCAGCCTTAAAACTGCTTAGAATTCACCATCACATCTTGCTGAAAATTGATCCAGAACTTCTCTCTTTTGATGATTGGAGGCCTTCTTTGAACATCCAGTCGCAGCCTATTCATGTGCCAAACTTCCTTAAACAGTTTTCTGTCTCTGCATTTCATGTAAAATAATGTATATGGAGAGCAAACCTATCCCTTTCTGGCAGAGTGTATGAGACTGAGATCTTTTAAAGGAATGATAGATATTATGAAACAACACTCATGCATTATGTGCACACACTGGTTATACACAGAGTGAAGAGAACTCTTTACTACCTGAGCAGTGTTCAAAATCATGTATACTACTTTTGGTAGCCTGGGATAGAAATAATGTGGCTTTTTCCTCCCTCAGCTTCTTTCAGCTGCACAGTAATTGAAGAGATACTGTTGAGTTTTGCTCCATTTTATTTATGCTCATTCGCAAAGCTCTCTTTGAATCAAGAATTTCACCATCCATTGTTTGAAGGCTCAAGCAAGCTTGAGCATATAGAATTTTTGCATATTTTATTTAAATAGATTCTGTACTTAGGCATAGTAAAAGTCCACAAGATCTGGATTTCCAAAAATCTGCGTCTGCAGGTTTTGTAACTCCAATTACCGATTTAAATACTAAAAGCAAGGCTAGCTGGAATCTGCTAAAACTCCACTTGGGATCAGATTTCTGCTCTAAGAACTGCTGGGCTGGCAGAACTCTTGAGTTTATTGACTTTCCACTTCCATAAATATTTCCCAGATCTGCTATTTATCCATGTTTTTCAGGAAGTTGTTTGGCCAGACGTGAGGAAGAGACAGTGATATTTTCCTGTTTGAATCTTTTTCAGTCTACAGTTGATATCTTAAATCTTTGTTGTATCTGAATCTGCTTGACGGGCAGGCCTCCTTATACATCTTCATTTAGAATTTCTAACCGCAAAGATCTGACTCTTGATGTAGTGATTATTCCCCATCTGGTTTGTTCCTGTCTACTGATCATTCTGCCTTGTAGGCATTCTCATGTTTCTTAACATATCATGCTGTCTTTTCATCTGCTTCTGGACTTTCTGTCCTCTTCCTTAGATTTTACTACTGAGATGAGCAGCCCTCCTATATATATATATAAGTATATATATAAAGGATAAGTATATATTTATACATTTATATTATAGTTTTAAATCATTTTTCTATCTTTTAAACAAATATTTTGAACTTGTCTTTCAGTATGCCTGTAATTCAAATAATGTTAATCACACTGTCTGTGCTGAAACTCCCAGTAATAAAATACTGATTTATGTCATAGGAATTAATAGTTTTGAGACAAATAATGTCAACATCAGTACATTTAATCAAAAACAAACTATGCATTTAGTAAATCCATATTAAAAGAATTTATATATAAAAGAAGAGCATGAATTAAAAAATGATAATAATGGCATCTTATACTGCTAGACTATGTAAAAATGCAGATTTAAAAATAACAGGCTATAGAAAGATTGGCTGTGTAAACTATTTGGGATTCTACATATTATTTTGCTTTATATTTATTGTATTTGTGAATATTATGCATATGTGAATATTATGACTACAGTGATTCAATGTAGTCATAAAACTTGCTCTTTTTTTTTTTTTGAGAATGTTTATAAATGTGAGAAATCAGCAATTAGTGTTTTCTTGAAAATACAGTTAAAACTGACTTTATGCACTTTATGTAAAACAAAATGTGCAACACCCTCATTAACATTATTGCAGAGTGTGTTATTTATTGAGCACTCTAGTTTGGTTTCCTGTTACTGCTATACAAATGATGTATCAAAGAATTCATAGAACTTCAACGAGGCTTTTCTGTGAAATGGACTTTGAAGAGTTCTTCTAACAGCACAGTTTAAGAACAAAGTTTCAAAATAAGAGATATTCACCTACGCGGGGCTTTTGACTCAAAAGTTGTAATGCAATTTATAAGCGGTGATATGCAAGTTTTGAGTTCTTAGTTATTGTTTGTTTTCTTAGAGCTGTTGATTTATCCTGAATGCTACAATAAAACTGAGAGCCGTGTGGACTGTAGAAATGAAATTACTAAGAAATGAGTAGGTTGTGATTTTAGTTCTCTGTAAGTATCCTTTCCTTATGATCTTGCCCATCTTACAGGGTTCTAGACTATGAAAGTAGAGATTGATCACGTGCTTAGTGAAGTCAGTGGCAACATTTCCATGGTAAATAACAATTAGAATCTCCCCACCCTTGGCAATGAGTCTGTAAGCACATGAGAACAAAATCTCTAAATTACTGCAGGTATAAACTAGCAGGAGCTAGCTCCCCAGAGCAGAAGAAGTAGGCAAGAATGTACACTGCAGGAATGTGTGCCTCGGGGCAGACATTTGTAGTACTTAGAAGTTCTGTAGCTTTATGCATCAGGCTTGCTTTGAACAACAAGTACCTCCAGACTCCAGGGAAGTAATGCAAATACAGCCACATATCTAGCTGCAGGACTGAGCATCTGTTACAGGCTGGTAGAGTTTGGAAAGCATGATATATTTGTTCAGATGAGGTATACAAATTAACAAACGGAGTGCTTATTTACAAATATATGTTTTGTTCACAAAAATAGCATGTACAAAGTAATTAATTTATTGTGAATATCTACAAAGAGAAAACTAATGCAGGATTCACATGAAAGCTCCAGTTACAAAGCTGATTTTCCTGGTCTCTTATCTTTAAAATGCACTAGTCTTACCTGGACGTGACAAATAGGCACCATAAGACCTTGCAAAGCAAGATTTGTCTACTTCGTAGTACTGATAGCATTGTTAAAAAAGATGGATTTTGTTGTAAAGAAATGAAAATGTATCAGTGATTTACTAATGGATCTCAGTGAGAAAATATTCAAATAATATTATCATTCTTTTACCTATAAATGCAAACAAATTACACACAATCAAATGCTAGTCTTTAATAAAAGGAAATGTTTATTCAGATTGGGGTCAGATGATTACAGCTATGTTTATCAAATCGAATTGAACTGCTACTAAATTAGTCTGAATATTTTTCTGACTGTTTTACAGAGGATTATGTATTTCTGAAAGATTTTTACAAATTTTATCAAAAGCTGTAATAATGTGGAAAGAGAATAGAGCTTCTTACTATAAAAATAAGCTAATTAAAATGCCAGGAGGTAGAGTTTCTGCTGAGTTATGGTAACAACTTGAGTTTTGTGCCATTTTGGCAGACATGTACATGCACAACAACTAGAATACTGACTGAAATAGTGCAAACAAAGAAGCAGCAGCATCCAGGTCTCAGCATTTAACAAGAGAGACAAGAATGTACTATTGAAGGAGGAAATTTAGTTTGGAAAGTGCAGTTCTTCAAACACAGATGCACTCACAATGCTTACGCTCTTATATAAGAGTAATGTCTTGTGTTTCAGTTTTTATTCATCAGTATTATGTGCTCACTTGGGGATTTTTGCAAACAGTGAATCTACTAGTCGCTGGAATTTAATTATTTCCCTTATCTCTAGCTACTTCCATAATGATAATATTACTTTAAGTAATAAGGTTAGAAACATTTAATAAAATGTTAAAAACAATAAAAAAATAAATTGTTAAAAAAACACATTTACAAGACAAATCTTCAGAAGTCATAGATAGTTTGATCTTTTCTCATTATTTTAACCTAATTACTTTCTGTACCAGTAGATCTCAGCCTTTTTATTTAAAAGTGCATGCTATCTGTCTTATTAGTTCAATATGTGAGTTCCTTAATTCATACAGTTAGGTAGGCCTTTTTAATTTAAAGTTAAAATGTGGGCAGAGAAAAAACAAATAGGGTTTCAGCCATTTTGGATTTAGTTTATTTAGAAAGTCAATGTAGATAATAAATATGTTCTTATTTTCTCTTTACAGTACTTGAGAAGAATCTATGTTTAGTCTCTGTAGAATTTTCTCTCATATATGAACTAGAATGCTGTAATCTTTTCTGTGTCATCTCCTTTGATGTGAGAAATAGAAGGATTGCAAACCACAGAATTCCTGCAAGCAGAATCTATTAGAGGCTTAGTACTATTGCCTAAATGAATTTAGATGCACTGTTACAAAATACAGTTGATAATCTAAGAAAAAAAGAGCTCTTACTTGCAGACACCAGCCAAAGAATTATACCTATTATGTGTGGAGTGCCTAACATGAAAAAATTATCTGTATTTTTTTTTTAACACAGATTAGCAAGTAAAGGGAAAAATTAAAAAGAAACATAATAGATGTAAATTCATAATATGAGGTCTGGAAAAATTCTTAAGAGTCTATACAAGATAAAGCTTTATCATTATAGAAAAGAGTGTGATATATTTGAAAATTATAAGCTAAATGCAATTAAATTAAGGGACTAGCACATATTTCTTTCTGCTAACACTTAGAAAATTATTTTTAGTGGAAGCTAGTATACATTCTATGTATGTAAAAATGAATAAATATATATGTACGCTTGTATGCATACATGTATATATGTGTGAATATATATGTATATATATATGCATACAGCCACCTAAAAATAGATTGTACATCACTGAGAGAGAAAGAGTTGGACAGACAGATGTGTATCCTTCTGTCAGATCCACCAATTCTCACAACTCTTTGAATGCTATAGCTGTGAGGAATAAGGCTGGCTGTTTTAACAACATGCAACTAAGTACAATACGGATTTACTGCAGGAATCACTTGGTGATATTTCATGACCAGGAGAGTGGTCAGAACTAATGGTCATTAGAGAGGATGATGTCCAGTTTGGAGCTCAGCATTTTCCTCTGGAAAATATTCATAACTACAGTGTCTCCTAAAGAAGGTATCAGAATAAAGTGATATTTTGTTCATTTTGCATAGTAGAAATACTATATGCTACCAGTCTGTCTAAGACTTGCATGAGTTAAAAATAGGTCACAGTAGCGTGATGGTAAAACAATATGAAGAAAATCTACTTAACTGATAGATTTGCTTGCTTTTATTTATCTGGCTTAATTGAGGAGCCAATGCTAGATTCTAGGGCATATATTAGAATACATTTTGTCTTTTGTATGTAACGAGAAAGAATGATATTCTGCCAGCTTCACAGTTGTGAGCCATAAATGTTGTTCTCTGGCTACACAAAACACAAATTCAAAATACTGTAATAACTTCCAAGAATGCAGAAATTATTTACTTTGTGCATTTTGTTAGGCTAAGTATGATCTTCACCATTTATTATTTTAATATTCATTTATTTCTTTTCCCATGTATTAAAAGAAAGCTGTAGGAGATGAAGATCTATGCAAAATGAAATCTGAAATAAAATTGTCTGAAACAAGCTGCAAAGTTATACATTACCCTGGCATGTTGTGGTATATGGATTAGAATCTTTTCCCTTAGGATATAATGCTACTCTCCTGACAATAGCTTTTTGCTCCTGGTTATGATTTCCAAATGCAAAGAAATTACTTCAAAGCATGATTTTTATCAATTGCAAATGGAGCAGTGCGTCTAAATTATGGAGATACTTTAAAACTGCTTTCCTTTCACTTCAGTAGAAGTATGCTTAGATTCTCCGATATATGAACACAGACTACTTTTTATCTTTGAACCATTTCTACATGAGAAAGTACGTGTTTTTTTATACTGCATATAACCTTGCTTTATTATTTGAGAAACAAAGAATTCTTAGATGGTATATCAATTTAGGGTGATATTATAGAGAGTATCCCATAGAGGAAAGCATACTTGTTGTGGCATCTGAAATAAGACGTGATGACAGTAAAATAAAATTATTACTCAACCACATATTTAAATGACTGAGCATTCATTATTTTAAGAGGGCACAAATTTTTGATCACAGAAATGTCTATATTTGTTTGTTTGTTTGCCTGTTTGTTTGTTTTTAATTGTGAAGATAAATTCCAGCAAAATATTCATTGTTTGGGATGTAGGATGTAGGACAAATTTCATATACTCACTTAAATAAAATGTATTTTCTAATACATAATTAATTCTTTTTTTCCTTCTCTCTTATCTGCAAGATGAGTATTGAGTTATAAAGTAGAAAAACTACTAATATCTATGCTGAAAAATGGACCACAGGGGGCTACAACTCTGCAATACAAAGCAAGGCAATCTTGGAAGACATAGCGAAGAAGGTTGTGTCCCTTTCTATTCCACATTTATTCTCCAGTGAACCAGAGCCCAGTTGTCTTCTTTTTTGAGGTGTAGATATGTGCCATCAGTTTGGATATATCATCCTTCAGAAATTAGATAATCAGAAAGGAGGCCCAGAAGGTTCAAGATTCTGAGCCTGTGCTCTGGAACTGTACAGATCATTAGATAATGCCAAAGAGTATAAGGTCTCCTTCCTAGGGTCAGGGTAGTAAGTCGTAGAATCATAGAATCATAGAATGGCCTCGGTTGAAAAGGACCGTAATGGTCATCTAGTTTCAATCCCTCTGCTATGTGCAGGGTTGCCAAACACTAGACCAGGCTGCCCAGAGCCACATCCAGCCTGGCTTTGAATGCTTCCAGGGATGGAGTCATCCTCATCTAAGTCTGCTTACCATTGGCTTGTAACAATTGTTGGGTGATAGTAAAGGGCAGACAAATTTGGAAGTGGTTTCATTACAGCACAGGTAAGTAAGAATTTTTTGTATTTCCTTAAATTTCACATATTTGGCACCCCAAAGTCATTACCAGACTGATGGCTATTCAGGATCTTCCATTCTTTAGCCTCCTCTTCCTAAAGTACTCCGGTACTTCTTCTAGGTATGGCTGTAGGTCCACTCAATTTTGCAGTTCTTTAAGTGATAAAAATCATAAGCCAAGATATTATGTGTGGATGTTATAATATTCTGATTTCGAACGTACAGATATATTTCCTAATGACAAGAATACCTGTTAGCAAAAGAGATACACTTTTAAAAAATAGTTCAAAAAATCTAGCTATTTGATTCTTTTTTTCAGAAAAATGTTTCTTCAAATGATATCAATGCACAAACAGAAAAATGAAATCCATCAATTTCAAAGTGTATTTTACAGCTGTGGAAGATTACACTTCACAAGCAAATACGAATTGTTTTGTATCACATCTAATTGAGCCTGAAAATAATAAGAAGAATAAAAAAAAAATGAAAAGAATAAAAAAAAATGAATCAGAAGATCTTTATTGGCTAAAATAGAGTCAAAATTTAAGTCAGAGTGTGTATATTCTTTCCACTGACATCTAAATACATGCAGAGGAAGGGAAGAGCTCCTATCTAATTTCTATGCATGCAGATAACCAGAAGAAATGAAGATAATTGAATCTATTACCAGACAGTTGCTGCTGGAATAGAAGAGGCAAAATACATTATTTTCATATATACATAATACAATATTTTCATATATGAATAAAAATGAAGAAAAGCAGTGTCTCTTAAAGAAAAAAGGCAATAAGAAGATAAAAGGAGTAATGTGAATCAGTTACTTTTTCATCAGAACTTTCAGCTGAAACATGTATTTCATTAAAACTACGATTTATTAAAATACTTCACGTAAAGTTCAACAGTTTTAACATTTTGTGAAATATCTCAAAGTGCATCAAAATTAATATCTTATTGAGCTTTGTGGGGGTTTTTTTGTTTTTTTTTTTTTTTTCCTGCTGTAATAGCTCCTTAGGAGTACTTCATTATGTTCAAAGTTCAGGGCAACATTACATGCTACTCTGCATGTCTTAGCCTGGCTGAAAGAGGTTTTTGTCTTTACTTTTTTCCCCTCCCATCTGATTTAGTTCAGCCATTTGCTTCCTCTTGCCATAACAGAAAGTTTGTTTACTCTTGGCTGATGCTGTGCATTTTACTAGCAAGAGTGAACTGGTTTCTGACACAGCTCCATTAGTACTGAGAGAAAGCCACGTGGATGCTTGCTCCTTCTATTTCACTCTTTTTCATTCTTTTTTCTCTGCTTATTACACAACATGGGTTTTGAAAGACATAATATACAAGCTCTTTTCTACCTTGATCTGTGAAATCTAATAAAAGTTCAATTCAAAATGGTGACTAACAGCATTTTCTGCTAACTTTAGATATGTGCTAAGAAAAAATGCCCAAAATATCACTAGAATTGAATTTGCAGTTTTCAAGGGGTTTAAAGAGAGGGAGAGATCTGAGAACCTCAGAAAAATACCATGTCGTGGAAGTTTTGATACTGTGGTTTAACAGTGTAGAAATTTTGCTTTTTAACTTTCTCATCTGAGAATCGTATCAGGACACTAAAGATGCTAAGTAACTGTACACTTACTATACGCACACAAAGATAGTGTACTAAAAAGCTTTCTATTAGTAACAGAAATTTGAGATCAATATATGAATTCTTTAGAGATCTGCTTCAAAATATTTCAAGCACTGCAGACCAATAGGAAGCAAATGTTCAATATGCTGTCTTTTTTGTTGGCATTTCTGCAACTAGTAGAATTTTATGAGTTGTTATGTTATAAGTTATAACATATAACATAAAGTTATAACATGTAAAAGTTCAGATAAAGTAAATATTGAGTAGAGAATTTATAACCTAAATACTTAACTTTTACTTATATAAAGCATGCATCCTTGGATCAGACAAGAAGCATACTTTTCTTCCTTGTGACCTTATATGCTTTTGCATATTGCAGCATGACTCATGGCAGCACAGTGGTCTGCATGAACATCAACGTGCCCACAGTTGTCCACTGTATATCTCCAGGTAATCATACCATGAACGAATGGAGCAATTGCTATGATTCACCTGCCTCAAGCATTGAGTCTCCTGTTGTGGTCTCTTCCTCTGTTTACACACAGATTGATATGCACACACTTGTACACTCCTTTTCTTATTCTGAGTGATTTTCCATAGTAGGATATAGCCAACGATAATCTGAAATCAAACAATGCTATGCGGCCTAGTGCGTTCTACTTCTAACACATTTGCAACATACCAGTACTCATCCAGACAGAGTAGATTTGCTTACTCATGAAGAGAAACATTACTCAAAGAATAATTAAGAAACAACATATGCTTTCTTTCCCTAGATTTCCTTCATGTATTTTCTTTACAAGTCTCCATTCAACTTTAATTAAGTTTTGCCTTGATCTTCTGAGCCTGGAACACTGGATTTTTTTTTCTCATAATACAAGTAATCAGCAGATCATAGAATGAAAGGATTATGATGATATTATAGTGGTTAAAAATCTTTGAATCTGTTATCCTTTTATAAGTTTCACATACATGTGAAATATCAAGTTAATAAAGACTTATTTCATCTGTGGATAGTATTAGAGGAGTCTTAAGTGAACTCATTTAGCTCATGCTCAGTTTAAGAGTTTTTCAAGCTAACAAGGTCTGCAAAGTGACTAAGGCCCAGAAGACCCAATTGGCTTCAATAGTTAAAATTAATACAAGCAATAGGTTTTGGTAGGGGTTAACATATATCTGATTATATTTAAGATGAATAACATCACACACACACACACACACACACAGAATTGAACTGCAATGTATGTAACTCATTTATGCATCTCTGATATGAGTACTGTAATTCCTAGCTGTTTCTTTTATTTTTTTCAATGTAGAATTAGAAGGTCTAGTCTATTGCTCATTATACACTTCTGTGTGGGAAATCTAACAGGAATAACTGAAGTAATAAGATAGTGAAATGCAGAAGTGGTTATAGCTCTAACAAACCAAAGAGAAGGCAAAGTAATACAGTAATACTTTCTGACATATTAAACAGGTAAAAAAAAAATCTCTCTTTTCTGCTATACAAATGCCTGTAAAACTCTTTAAAGAAAATGCACATAATCATGAAATGTATTGTTAAGCAGTTCTACAGGGTTTTATATTTCTGAGCCACATTTGAAAATATTGATTTCCTTGCTCCTAGAATGAAAGCATGGGTTACCATGCAATCATAAGTCAATTCAATCTGTATATGAGAATAGTAGCCAAAGGATTCAGTGTCGAAGGCATAATTTATACTATACATCTCTGCTGAAAATGTATATAAGGGAATATTTTTCTGTACATGATCAGAAACTCAAACTCATTTTATAGTTTTGTATCAAAATTCTGTACTATAGGTGGCTTTTCCATATAATTTCTGAACATTTAATGTTCCAGTAGCATCCTGTTACTAAAACAAAGAAACATGAGTGGATAAAACAGAAAGCCAGATTATAACAGATAATTATGTGAAGGGGTGCAGAAATGTGTAAATCGATGCTATTTTCAGAGAACAGTCTGACACATTCCAAATCTATTTTTCCTTTCTGTAACTAAGATTTATTCTGTATGCTCAAATAACTGCAGTTAGAAAGGCAGAAAAAAATACTGTCAGTAATGTGATAATGTTCTATCTGATCAACTAGATAGAGAATTCATAATCTTGCTGACAGCTTAAAGAGGACTTTTTTTTTTAAATAAAGATTATTTTTTGAATTGTGAAAGCTATTTTATAGTTGAATTTGTCTGAACATTCAGTTATCACTTTTTAATATTTTGCCCCTGTGATGTTCAGTAATTACGTCCTTGCTATCTGTGTTTAATAGTTAAAGTCATCAACCTCTTCATAAACTCTTTTCATCTCATTCACCTTCTTTCTATGGCTGTCAAAACCTGCTCTGACTTGAACATTAGAATAAGCTTAGAATAAATGATATTTTGAGTAAGGGAAGAGTATTGTTTTCTTCAGTGCCACACGAGACATTTATTTGTTCTTCTCAGTTTGTATTCACTACTTGAGGTGTTGTGTTGTTGGTTTTGTTTTTTTTCCCACTGCCTATATCCATCAACATAAAAAAAAAAAAAAAGCCCTGCTTAGCCAGGTCTTCCCTTTTTACAAGATAATTTCCATTCCAAATTACTAGAGCTAGCCATATCATTAGCAACATTTTTTTTATAAGAAAATCCCAAGCAAATATTAGGATTTGAGCAACCAATTATTTGTATTGCAGACTTCATCATAGTCTGTAGCACATGAATGTCCTCTTTAGTCAGTCAGCACTTTATTATGTGCTGTTTCAATTGGTGTGGAGACCCTGAACAGCAGGGAAGCTACCAACATAACTCCAAATACCTTTGCCTTCATTAAGGATGCTACTGATCAGGTACATCACAGGTAGATCACAGGAATACCAAAACTATTTGTATGTAGAGCAGGAGAAAGGTTGCACATTAGATGGGAGAACATTTGTGTGACTCTTGAGCCTGGCACTTGAAAGGCTTGAAGTGTGGACCAGAAAAATGTTCACTCATGAGAGTAGTTGATTCCTTCATTAGATCCTGAATCTGAATAATCTCAGTGGCAGCTACAAAAGACGTTATTACCTGTGGATCTGGAAAGCCTTGTTGGGAAGCAGATTTATAAAGTCTGTCATGAAAGAGGTATTTTTATCATGTTGGATTTAGTATAATTCTAATATTTCACTGAAATGTGCAGTAATAGCTTAAATAATGTAATTATAATTTAATTTTGATGACATGCTATTACAGAAATATTGTAAGTTTTAATACTGATGGAATCTGTGGAGTAAGTATCCACATAGTTATTTACCTGAAATTTGCTTGACATACAGTAGATTCCTTTGCTTTTTGGCATCTTTAAAATTAAAATGTTAAAGGAAAATACATGTAGATAAGAATAGAATTTCATCTCTCTACTGTTTAAAGCAGTTAATGGCTACTTTTTAAATATAAGTAATCTTGCTAATACCTAATTTTTAAGGTAGAGACCCCTGAAAAATCAGCATTTTGTCTACTACTGCAAATCAGTTTTCCAACATGAAAGAATTGAGCTTCAATTCTCAAGTTGGCATTTCCTAATTTTTTTTAATATTCCCACTGTTTTTGTCAGTAATTTGCAAATAATATTTACACAGACGAACTAGGGAAGTACTTCAGCTCAGATAGTTCCTCCTTTCCATCTGCAGGAAAACTATAAATGATGCCAGCATCAGATAACTCTACCAATTGCATTATAAAATACTAACAATAGTCAAATTTTCACTTTTTACATCTGAGAAAGAAAAAGTGTGAAGTGATGCCTGTTTTGGTAAAGATGCTTATAGGAAAAAAAGGAATAGCTATGTTTACTCCATTTGTATAATTTATTTACCCACACTAAGAAAAGCTCAGTCTGTTTTTCTAGCTCTTACTACCTGGCTCTGTTTTCACCTGTTGAGCTCTTGAGTTAAAAGCACTGCATCTTTTGGGTTCAAATGACACCATCTACACAGTTGCTGATTAATCCTGCTATCCTTTTATTAAAGCACTTTTTCATTCAGTTTCCTTTTGAGCAGATTGCAAAGGTCATGTGTATGAGAAGGTAAATTCTGAGAAACATGGTGATGAAAGCACTGTGGTAAAACAGTATACTGTTACATGAAATAATACAAGGGCACAGACTGTTGGACTTTTTATAAAATAACAGCAGGTGTTTATTTTGACTGCACAGACACAAAATTTTTCTCCTTAGCCATATTAAATTCATATTGTCAGTATGTGACATCAAATAATAGAAATTAATAGGACATTCTGCACAAAAATGAAGAAAAGGCACTTTCTATTAAATGCATAGTCAAGCCAAGAGAGAATATGAGTTATTTTACTGACAGTCTCATGCAGATTCTTGTCCTTATAAAATATTTTTATTATTACTGTTTATTAAGTCAAGGGAGAAACAATGGTTTCTCTGTTCACTCTTAGACCATTTTGCAGTAAGAAAATGTACATGAGCAAGACTGTTTCTTCATCAAAGCAAGTGCAAGCTACAACCTTTACAATATTTAAGATGCAAGAGTGCATATTTGACCAGTTCTATGTGTTTCTTAATGTTTTGGGTTTCTCTATGAGACATATTTCATACAACATTTCACATAATCCCAGTAAAAGATTCATATTCTTTTATGAATTTTTTATTTCAGTAGGCTGATACAGCTTGATCCCTGGATCCAGGGTCTCCAGAAGGACCTAAATGCTTTAAAAATCAAAATTTGATTTGGCTAAAATGAGATTAGAAATTCCATTCTTGAAACAGATGTGCAGCTTTAAAAGAGAGGAAACTGAAATTACAGAAGGAAATAAAGTGAGGTTTTTATATACTCTCCTTCCAGTCATGTTCCTGAAGGCTGGCCTTTCGTGTTGGTTAGTTCTTGAAGGTTGGTCACTCTGAAGTCAGTCACTTTCTGAGGAACACATCCTCTGCTCTGGTCCTAGGAAACCCTTTCTGCTAGGATAGATCTGTCTATTCCTCACTTGTCTCTACAGTCTCTTTAGTCTAGTATGAGACAAAGCAGCTCTCACTGTTGCCTTTTCCCCTATGAGCTCCCAAAGGGAGCATGCCACCTCAGGATACCAACCTGATCTCATCTTGCAAAGTACAACAAAGCCCACTCAAAGCCGAGAAGGAATATCTAATACTTTGCCTCAAAGTAGGTCAAGAATCTCCCTTTATTTCTTTTCCAGGCAGAAGACAGTGTTCTCTGCGCTCTAAACAGTCAGATTGTGAGCCAGATCCACAACTATTGCTCTTCTGTGTCAGGGCAAGCTTACATCTGACTATCTTAGTCAAGTGATGCTCATTCATGTCCGTTTGCAAAAGATAATGAAGATACAATCAATAATAAACACTGGGCATGTCAGCATGAACTCAGGGCTAATTTAGAGTTTGCTCAAATTGAATTTGTATACGCAATTGTGTATTAAGACAGCCTCTAGTCACTACTGCTAAGTTATTACATGTATTTACCACTCTTTTTTTTTCTTTTTTTTTTTTTTTGCTGTTGTTGTTAACATGTTATTGCTCTATTTAGCAAAATGTTATGTCCAAAAAAAAAAAAGTTGTCTTTCTATGAGGCATTGGTGGAAATGAGTATGAGTGAATACAACTCTTGAGGAGTTTTGGCCCTCCAATTATCTCTAAAATAGTAAAAACACAGAAAGCTTCAAAGCAGTCATTTGCTGTCCTACCTTGTCAATGAAACTGGTAGTTCTAATAAAAGACAAGCAAAAGAAACCAAGTGCATCTCAGTCCTTTACCCTTTCTGAGAATAATCACACTGAAGTAAAGAGATGTAAAGGATTGGATTCCTCTTTAAGATGCAGTATATTAAAGTTTCATTTCAGGAAATGTACACCAAGTTATAGGGATGTGGTTTTTTTGTTTAGCTTTTCAGAGGGATAAAAAAATATTGTACTAAAAGATAAGACCCATGTCTCACGCCGGGTATATAATATTAAAAGAACCTCATCTCCCTTCTATAAATCAGAGCGAGACAACCCAGCAAATATAAATAATTTTGCTAATATATTTTGCAAAATACATATATATCACACTATTTTACCAACATTTTAATATACTTCCATAATAATTTCCTTGGTGAAATTCAGTTATTTATTTCCACTGTATCATTCATAATAATTTTTTTACCTTGAAGAACTTCGTCACCACTCATAAGTTCAACCGATTTTAAGATATTCGCTTATGAATCTTTATTACCATAAATTAAAGCAGAATTTTCTAATGTACAGAGAAGTGTTGTTCTAAAATATGTTTTCTGAGAACGTTACAGAGGGCTTTCCAGTTCAAAAAAGACAAGGATCTCCTAGGAGCCCAGTGGAGGGTCACAAAGATATTAAGGGGCCTGGACCATCCCTTGTGTGAGGAAAAGCTGAGTAACCAGGGTCAGTTCAGCCTGGGGAAAAGAAGACTGAGGGGAGATCTGATTAGTGTTTATAAATATATAAAGGGAGATGGGAGACAAATGATGATGAGGCCAGGCCCTTCTTGGTGTTGCATAACAATAGGACAAGGAGCAATGGCCTAAAACTTGAACATAGGAAGTTCTGTACTAACACGAGGAATAACTTCTTTATAGTAGGGGTGATAGAGCACTGGAACAGGCTGTCCAGAGAGGTTGTGGACTCCATTTCTATGGAGATATTCAATACCTGTCTGGGTGCCTACTTGTGTGACCTACTGTAGGGTACCTGCTTTATCAGGGGAGTTGGATTCAATGATCTCTTGAGGTCCCTTCTAACAGCTGTGATTTTGTGATTTATGTGTCCTTTAACTTCATAAACTGTATTTAAACTTTATTTATTTATTCATCAAACTGATTCTTGATCAATTTTTTCTTCTCTTTATTGATTTATTTGTTCTACAATAAGTGCTTTGTCACCTGTTTAATTTGACCTGCTGACTTTTCAAAATATAATCTGGGAGCAAATACTCCACCCTGGTGTATGGATGTGAGAACCACTGGCAGATGGAGTAATTTCTGAGGCAACTGCTGTTTTCAGAGAGACAGTGCTGCCTATGGCCAGTTGAACTGTGACCATATTGCTGTAGCTGAACTTTTTCATATCCCTCAGCTTGATTTCAGCTTCTCCACCTTACAAACCTTTCAGTCCTTACTAATTTTAATTAGCATTAAAATAACGTATGCTTGTTAACTGCTTGGCAATAAATTCAGGTAGTAGGAATACAAAAACCAATTTAAAACATCTTAATTGATATAATCTTGATATTTAAGCATGCAATTAAATAAATTCTCACTTTTGACTTAACTAAGTTCCTATTGTGTCCTTATTTTTTAAGAAGATTTCATTGCATTATTAAATATATTGTTATTTCATTGGGAAAATGAAAAATAAGTATATGTAAGTACCCATATATTTCTTTTAAAGATGTACATTTTTTTCTTATGCAAAGATTGTGAAATTTTGTGATACTATTTTTTTATAATACTTTAATGGGTATTATTTTTTGTACAACATTTTAATGCTGTACATGTAATCCTGCTAGAAATCACAATCCTTTTTAAATTATATAGCATCATTGCATACAATAAATAATGTTCCCTTCACCCCAGTGTATTCCACAGCCAATATCAGCAATACTTTATTGTGAAGGAAAGTTATTAGCTGCGGTCAGGAGCAATATCTCAAACTCTTGCTGGTTTATAGCTGATAAAATATTAATTCTTATGTCTGTCACACAAAACTGCAGTTGCTGAGTTACCACACTCACCAGACATTATCACATCGTAAATATTTCATAAAAAATGATGTAGCAGATCAGTGCTATTATAGATTGCTGTATTTTGGTTTGTTTGTTTGGTTTTAATCATCATGCATCTAGATATCAATACTGCCCTCTGATAGCAGTGTATTTGTTTCTCTTTATGAAGTCAAGAAGTTCCACACTTGGACATGTGTAACCCGCAGCATGTTGGCAATTAACCCTAAACATGGGGTCCAGATATCAACGGGACAAATTTCACTAAGCTTCTCAGGCAGCATCTTTTGAGTTGCTACAGAAGAGAGTCTAACTTCCTAAGGGAAACTGAAATTGGTGGTGGTTTACCGTAATGTGATAGGCTGGGAATTGCTTTGGTTCATTATTTCAAAAGCATCTAAGAAACCCAACAGCTGACTGGGAACTGATAGAGCAGGGAGAGTCAGGTAGCATGGACTGCAAAGAAGCTAAAACATAAACCTGGGGAAGTAAATGTTTGCTGGCTCCTCACTAGATATCCCCTCTAGTGAAAACTCCTCGCTAGATATCAGCTTTTGTGTGCTCTTGAAGGAAGGATACTGAAATAGACAGTTCTTTTTTTTCTTTTGCTCTTCTTAAGATTCTGTTACATACCCTCTAACATCACTGGCAACCAGTCAGAAATATCCAGAATACTTTTATCAGAGAGAGAGAACAGTGTGGCTAGCATCTAGATGATGCCTCATATTGAAAGTCCAAGTTTTTTACTAACATCAGGCTACCATAATGAAACTAATTCCGAGTTCTCAGTCTCTCTGCTGTCATGGAGTACTTTGTGCTCTGTCTTGTGTGGTACAGAAGTACCTTTCTTGCAGAACACTTTCCTATATAGTTACAGTCTTTGTGTGGTTACTTTGCTTCTTTTACTTTATTAATTTGTTTTTATTATTATTGTAGGTGTGTCTGCATTTCAGATTTGGCGATTTTCTTTCTCCAAGATTGAATTAAATTGCAGCCACAAGGCTTGGACATTGAAACAATACATCTATTTCCACTAAATACTGCAGGTATAGGGTGATCACTGAACTTCATTTTTACAAACCAAAATTGTAAGAAATGAGTATTTTTGTGACCTGAAGACCTTGATGTTTTAGTTATAGCCCATCTAATTATTATTCTCATTCTGACAGAAGCACAGTTTTCACGTTGCCCTGCTCATTCTCTTTCTTTAAGGCTACGTACACAATTTCTTCTAATTCAGATTTGCTCCACCACATGTTGTCATTTCTTCATGCTAACTTAGGCTGTGACAGAGATTTTCATACACTCATTAACTGAATTAGTTATTGAATAGATACATCATTTTAGTGTATCCTTTCTCTTTACTCAAGCCTGTATCCCATGTATGGCAGGGACAGGTTTCTGTTCAGTGAACTGCACAGATACTGCACATAGCCCTCTGCATATGTTGACATGCAACCAAATCTTTGAAGAATCTTTAGCCTCATTCTTGATGAAATACCCTCCAGATTCAGATAATGTTTTGTTTGGTTTGTTGGTTTTTTTGTTTGTTTGTTTGTTTGTTTGTTTTTAGTGATTGTAGTGACAGTCCTGCTTTCTAAAAGTGACCAGTCTTTTTAGTCCAAATATTTACATTGGTTGAATTCAAAGAATTCTTATTAATAAGAAGGGCAGAGCAATTATCCTGTGAAAATCAGATCTCCCTTGAATATATAAATCCATCTGTATTATTTTCTTTTAATAGCTTAGTATCTTGAGAAGTTAAGGGACAAATAAGCATTCCCTGCCAAGCACTCTGTGAAGTAACTACCCTTTTAACGAAGAGAAGCTTAGGAATGCATAATATATATACTTCCTATCTCCTATATGTGCCTTATTTTTCCACATTTATTCCCAGAATAACTTTCTTATTTTGTAATAAACTTGGCTCCAACGGGTTTTTTGTTTTTTTGTTTTGTTTTGGTTTGGGTTTTTTTGTAGAGTGTACCTGAAAAACACTATTTCTGAAATCTGCAAGAACACTAATTCTGGGAGTTACCTTTCTTTTCTAGTTCATTTGTTTTTTTACCTGTCATTAAGCATTCAGAAGACAATATGTCTTTTGATAGTGTACATATGATACCAAATGCATGTAACTTTGCTCTTAACTTGAACTAACTGAATAGGAAATTGTCTATAGGTTTATAGCAGATGTCCAGTGTACTCCAAAGAAAAGCTTTTTGACAGAAACAATGGCTAGTAGACATAAAACTTAATTTTGGAATAGATAATTTGACTTATAATAACTACTGAAACTAAGGTGTCTTAAAGCTATCCTTTTAAAAACAAATATTTTTATTGAATCCAAAGCGACTCCAATCTGTAGAAAAATGTCAGTAGTGTGCAAATTCAATTTTTATATTATAATTCAATTTTTACATTGACATGCTGACATTTTTCTAAGGAAATGTTCTAAACATTTTATTTTTATCCAAGAGCAATGATGCATGCACAAATATGTAATTCGTTGGGTAAAACAGCAAAAAACCTTGCTTATTTTTCAAGATTTTTTTTATTAGATTTCAGGTTTTCAAAATACTTTAAGTTTTTGTTTGCATTATAAACATTCTTAACAATCATAGCTGAAGTCCAAGATCTCTTTAAATAGTCTCTGTCAGAATAAAGAAAGGACATGGGCATGGGAAAAGTTCCAGGTGCAACATATATTTTGACTAGATAAAATATAAACAGATTACAGTTTTTCCTGCTTTTTTTTACTTGCAAAAGTCTAAGATTTATAGGAAATTAGATAATTAACTAATAATTTATTTCAATGAAAGAAATATTTTAAAATTCATTAACCTATTTGGTTGGATATTTGTCACGATTTTCAAGCATTTGCTTATTTCTTATTCACAATGAAAATCATTCTGTATATAGAAGAGTAACTGAGTATTGGTGGATAGTTTTATGTGATATGCAGATAAATTATGTAGGTTTACAATTTACATAATGCTCATATATGTCTTTAACATATTTAACTTAATATTAGCATAAGTTATTTTTTTTATTAGCATAATTTTTTTGTTTCCACATGAGCACATTTAAGAAGTGACTGGTTTCCACCACCTTTCTGATTTAAAAAAAACCCTGACACTAGCATAGATTTCAGGATCATGTTCCTCCACAATAAAACTTAACAACTTCTTTTGTGAATCCTTCTGCAAAAGTAACATATGAACTCAAAGTAGAGCTTTTACACCTGAAAACAGGTAACGATGTAGCTTGAGGACAACTGTGGCACCAAAAGGAATATACCACTGATGGGATTCTTCACAGCTGAATTTAGTTGTCTGTAGCATGGATACTGACAGCTCATTTGTTCCTTAGTCATCAGGGAGAGAAACAATCAATTTTGCCGTGCAACTTCCCTGTCCTCAGGAGAAGGTGAACTTTCTGAGATGCCTCACTTTCTCTCCATTGATTATAAAGGCAGTATATATGACTCAAGATGTCGTACATCGGGTGAGATATTCTCAGACTTGGTGGGAAATACATAAAACATTATACTGAAAATAACAGGAAAAAAAGTAACTGAAAACATGAAATTTGTATCTTTAGAGGAAAAAAAATCCTGTAATTTCTTCTTTAAAAATTTGGCCATAAAAATATGGCCATAAAGTGCATTTTCAATGAATGAATTAAATGCATAGGCCAAATCAAAATATGACTAGGATCTTTTCCTGATCATTTTAACTGTTCCAGCATGATCCATGGGACTTTTAGCTTCTGTTTAAAAAAAATAAAATGGCTTATCTATTCCTCATCCTGCTCCCCTACTTGCATATTTTACTAGTCTATAAATTCACACAATTGGTTTGCTTGTGGGATGTATATCAAACATTTGCTGCAGTTCTTCAGAGACAGAGGTGCTTATGTACCAAGACAGCATTTGTTTCTAATTTAAGAGTGTCTTAGCCTGACTAGGACTGATGAAATCTTAATACCAAACAGTTCTACTCATAAGATTTTAATTACTTTATACTCTTATATACATGCTAACTTCAGTATTCATATGTAGTTGCAATTTGAAACATCATCTTACATAAAAGTGTGTATGAGTAGTTTGAATTAGTACAGAACAAATACTGTCATCACTCATCCATGAAATGTTTATTCCTTTGTTATGTCTCCATGACTCATGATGAATTGTATATAACCCTTCAATGAATCCTGTTGCAAACCCCCTGGCAACTTGTAGATGAAAAGAAATTTGAAGATAAATAAAATATTTTGAAATATCTACAGTTCTGATTTTCTTGCAACTTGTACCAAAACGAATGTCATTTTCAAGCTATGCAACAAGCTTGGCAAGAAATAGGGAAGAATTACCTCTTACTTAGCTCTTATGATAGAATTTCTTGTGTTTCAGGAGTTTTGTTCATTTGTGTATATATATCACTAAGTACGTACCATTTTAAAAAACAGACTATTCTGATTTTCCTCCTCATTTTTAAGGATTGCATGTCTTTTTTCTCTGCAAAGTAAGTTGGAATTAATTCATATGCAGTTTGGTTTGCATAGAAGAATCCAGAAAAATCTGATTAGTTTTACATGAGATTGTTTGAACAAAGATTCATGGGACCTCCCCTCCCCTCCCCTCCCCTTCCCTCCCCTCCCCTCCCCTCCCCTTCCCTTCCCTTCCCTTCCCTTCCCTTCCCTTCCCTTCCCTTCCCTTCCCTTCCCTTCCCTTCCCTTCCCTTCCCTTCCCTTCCCTTCCCTTCCCTTCCCTTCCCTTCCCTTCCCCTTCCCTTCCAGCTCTTACTCTTTCATATTTTGATGTATGAATATAAACCAAAATCAGAGGAAATTATTATTCTTGCTCACTCATGTATGGAAACAAATCATTCCACACTTCAGTTGGGAAAAAAAAAAAAAGGCACAAAGTAATTCTCTGAAAGATCCACTCATTATGGTAGTCACTTCATTTCAGTCTTTGATTCTTTGAAATCAATGTGTCAAGAAGTTTCATTTTTTCATTTTTAGATTTTTTTGTAATACCTTAAAAAATCTTTCAGACACAGTGCTCCTCTTAAATATATTAAATATATTAAATTAAATCTATCAAAGTGCTCAAGCAAGTAGATTCAGGAGGTAACTCTCATTGCCAACTTCCAAGTTTTTTTTTTTTTTCAGTTTACTAAGATCTTCCAAGGATTTCTCCACAATCAATTGACAAATAAATTCTGTTATTCTCTTTCCTCCTCTGCTCAGAAACTTGATACAAACGGTTTCTATTATCTCAAGCTGTGTTTATGACATCATCTGTGACAGGAAATAAAATTTTAGTTGTTGTAACTCCTTTTTTTTTTTCTGTGGGTATGGGATAGGTGGGAGGAAGTGGGTTTTACAGTTGCAAAAGTGTTAAAGTGGATCCACTAACAGTCATGGCTTAAAGCAGATTTTCAGTGACATGGGCTATGACATTTGGGGAAATGTTTAAAAAAATAAAAGACAGTAAAAGCATGATTTTTTTCTGTAATGTGTACGCAGGATAGCTCTAATCTCAAATTCATAAATCACTGTGTTCTGATGCTTTATGCAGGTACAGAGTGATAAATGTAAGAATATACCTAGAGAGCTCTCTCTGTTAGGTTTCTTCAGTTTAGCACTGTTTTGAAGCCTAACATCACGCTGAACTCATAGCCTCAACAACTTGTAATTTATATGCCCTAGATGAGGAAATATAAACCTTGTGAAGTATGTTGCATGCAGAAATCTTGCTAAACCACTTTTGCTCTGAAGAAATCATAGTGATAGTGATAGGAACCCTTAACCATTTGGAATTTCATAGGTCTAGACCTGTACTGAGGAGTGAAACATGGTGAAAGGCATATGATAACTACATACATCTTGGAGATCAGCAGGCAAGAATTTAAAACATTTACTTGAAGAGTGAGAGACCTAGCTTGTAGGCTCTACTCAACTTAAAAGTGCATCAAATGACATCTTTCACCAGGCAGATGATTGTTCCAATCAATAGATCATGATTCAGTACAGATACTCTAGAGCAGTTCTGAATTTGGTGCACCACACTGCTGGGTGTTGATGGGTCATACCCTCAAAGTGAAAAACAGGAGTAAGTTCCTCAGTTCTGAATTCCAGTCCTATTTCTCAGATCTTTCAGTTATCACCTGTACTATAAAAATAAATGAGAAGATACCTTTAATTTGATTAAAAGTTGTTTAGTCACTGCTGAGCTAACTGAATAAAATTCTAACACATACTGAGAATCTCCTGAATAGCAGAATGAACACCTAGCACACTCTGAGCTCAGCTGTGACAGGAGTATGATGGCTTCAGCTGGCTAGTTTCAGCATGAAACAAGACACAATTAGTGAGGTCATCTCTGTCATTTTATTCAAGGTCAGATACATCATTTGACGTTTCTTCACATCATAAGGACTGAAAAAAAGATCATGTACCTGTTTGTCTTTTCAGTATAACAGCTAAGAGAACATAGGGCACTTCACATCAGCAGAATTCAGTTATTGGCTAGTACTCATTCTCACAGACCCGATTTGGTGCAATTTTAAAATATGTTTCAGTCTGTTCTTGCAGTAGAAATTACTGAGGTTTTATTTCAGAGACATCTTCCCATGGAGGTATAATCTCCTATGACTACAATTGTGATTCAGTAAATACAGAATGTCATTTAGAAGATTTCTATTTTTAAGCATTAGTAATGTATTTTAAAGATTACACACAGAAGTGTCTGAATCTTTACATAACATGTTGAAATTGAAGATGTATTACATGATATGCTGTAAGTTATGCCACAAGTAGCTCTCTTTTTTGCAGGACAACAGTAACTCAATTCTACATCTTTCTATCATTTGGGGTGATAAGATGAACATAACATGTTTTGTTTTTTTCTGTGTATCTTGTGCTGGATAT
This sequence comes from Meleagris gallopavo, assembly GCF_905368555.1. NCBI lineage: Eukaryota > Metazoa > Chordata > Aves > Galliformes > Phasianidae > Meleagris > Meleagris gallopavo. Next base: position 41,136,728 of record NC_139404.1, read on the forward strand.
GTCTGTCATACAGGTCTCTCCTCATATTTTTTCTTTCATTTCCCCTGCAACACAATGTGTTAATCATTCTCAGACAGAATATCTACCAAAAAAAAAAAAAAAAAAAAAAAAAAAAATCATTTGTGGCAGATATTTTGAAGCGTTCTCTTAAGGTCATCTTAATACTTCTTCATTTGAAGTGTGGATATTCACATGATGTTCGACATTCCTCTGAGAGACCACAATTTAAACTCCCTCATTTGTTCTTTCATGCCCTTTTGAAGCATTTATCTTTTACAGTCATACAGGAAGACTGAACATATGTGATCTCTTGAGATTTTAGTAATGTACACATTTGAGAATGAGTAATACAAAAATCACTGTCTGCAGAACCCATTTGGAAGATACAGAATTAACATCTTTCAAGTGGTATCTTACTGTTTAATCTTTGGAGATGTGACTATTTGTATTTAAAAGAAAATGAACTTTGAACTTAACTTTAAAATGTGATATAAAGTAAAATTAATCTACTTGTATACTTTTCCTAATGTAACATCCAGTGATATAGCTCAAGGAGGGCAACCCAACAAGAAGGACAAAATTTTTTGGTCTAGGAAAAATTATTTGATTTGTGTCCTGTTGAAAAAAAAGATCGTCTATACTGTACATGGGAGATAGTCTTCTGTTTCACCAGTTGCCATATGAGAAAACTTGAATTACTGTAAGTAGTAAAATAGAACTGTTGAGAAAAAAAATACAGATAGTCCTTTTAGTTTTTGTAATCAAAAGAGAAATCTTCTAGGATATTTTAAACTGCCTCTTTTAACAAGTGATTCTCAGTGAAAATGAAATCCAATTGTATTATGAGATTTATTCCTAATACTTAGCTAATATAAACTATTTCTGTCAGATCTCCTTGTACAGCCTGAGCAGCTCAGACTTAAACACAAAAAATCCCTTCTGGAGACTAATTTTTAATCTGCTCTGGTGTATGCATATGCATCTGTCAAAGGATATTTGTCACTTGATTACCAGTTTTCAGCTACAAATTAAGAGTCAGGTTTTCTGTTCTGTTTGGAAAGCTACAGATGTTTTTATTTGTCAGCAGAATTTTGCTGGAAAAAATGTAAACTATGAAGTAAAAAATCAATGAAGGCATTTAAAAGAACATTTAAATGGAAGATTATTAAAACTCAACTGATTACTACATTACAATTTCAGTAGCAGTAGCAGATTCTCTAAACAATAAAATAGCAATTTTGAAAATAAATTGTCACAAGGATTCTCGAGAATGTGAACAAAGTAGAATTTCACCACTTCAAAACGGACATGAAAGGTGCTTGTGCCACAGTGAGGAGAGGTATAAGGGAAAGTGCAAGGACAGGAATAAGGGCAGGCATGGATATCCTGCCCTTGGAAGCATCAGAAAATCATTGAATAAGATGACTACAGGCAAACTCTGTTTTTTGTTCCAATGTGTTTCCTCAGCAGAATCCCATCCCACCTCTTCATTTTAATATTTGCTGAGCAAATATTATAGTGAAAATAAAGATGGCTTTGGCCAGAACAGAAAGGAAAGGGAGGGGAGGGGATTGTTGAATGCCAAATGTTATGTGAGAAAATAGTTTAGGAAATCCACATTGTGAATTATCCCAGGGAAACAGAATATCCTGTAGTCCTGTCCTACTTCCACTGAATTCAAACAACTAAATTCCCACTAGCTTCATGGGAAACAGAACCGAAGCCTATTTTATGAAAAGAGTAAATGTGTTGTAATTCATGATTCATTTTCAAATTTAACTTCAAAAAATAGTTTTGCTCTTTCAGTTTTTAGGGTTATATAGGCACAGAGAAAATAATAAGAAGAGATTACTGAAAAAAATTGGACATCTATACTCTTACGCTCATGAGAAAACAAATGTAGAAATGTTGTAACTAGCTATTGAAAGATACACAGGAAATCACCACTAGGTCTTAGTATAGGCAGAGGACAATAAAAAGTTACTCTTCCCTCAGCAACATAATAACTTGATATTTGAAACAAAGAATGCCTTCAGAGAATTTTCTAGCAATAGTGAAAGGTCACCTGGACTTCCTACAGTGTGATAGACTGAAGTCTGAAGGATTTGTTTGTTTGTTTGTATATTTTTCAAATCTTTTTCCACTCTTTTCTTAAAGCAAATAGATTTTTTTGGCCTTCCTTGTAAATTATGTTGGTTTCCATAAAAACCACTCAGTTGACTGACACCTATAGTTTTCAGAAGCAGTTGAAGGAATGATTCTGTTCTTTTCCAAAACTCAACTATCAAGTGAATCTACTTGAGTCAACAAAAAAAAATTTCAGGGGGAGTGTATGGACTAACTGTATACAAGCAAAATCTAGTGGAATCTTGTGTTTAAAAGGGACTTAAATTGTAACCTAAAATTTAAATTCTTAGAGTTCAAATGAGTTAGAATTAGGGAAACGAAAAAGCTTCATCTTCCAGCTATAGGATTTTTTTGAGAATATCTTTGTTATTTCTGTTAAAACATTTATAGGCAAGCCTCTTCTTTATTATTTTTTTTTCCTGTAAGTAAAAATAGCAAAAATAATATAATATATATAATAATAATAATATATAATATAATATAATATAATAATATTATATATATATATATATATATATATGTATAATAATCTGATCAGTGTGTGACAGCAAGTTTGAACTCCATGAGCCTTTCATACCGAGATTAAGAATTTTGACTCTTTCCTTTGATCTGGATTCTTGCTTTTGGCAATTGGTCAGTTGCCAAGTGGACCTTGACAGCACTTCATGTCCACTCTGTGCTCATATGCTCAGGTTCCTCTGAAACTGTGCTGTAATTAAATCTAAGTCTGTCAACAATTGTAAGAGATTATTTTATCCCATGGGGTGGGATGAAATATTTCTGGCTTCTGACCACAGACTGAAATTTGAGACCTCAAGGCCTTACCTTTCTCTTGCTTAGTCATAAACCTATATTAACCCTAAAATAAGACATAGCATAGCAGATATTATTCAAAATGAATGCAACATCAACAAATAAAGGGAAAATACAATCAAGTTAGGGTCAAATCTGAATCCTGATAGAGGAAAAATCAAGACTTTACATACTTCAGAACTGAGTTAATTCTAATTAAAATATATTCAGTGAGCTTTTTATTTTATTGCAGAGATTTGAATTTTTTTTTTAACTAACAGCTAAAAAAAATTACTCCCCTGATTCATACTATAATCTGAGCAAGCAATTTTTATTGTTTTCTGTAACTTTTGCTCCATTAATTGACCATCTGAAGCTCAGTGTGTTATGAATATCCGTTTTCATTTTCATGAAAGAATGCACTGTATTTACTGAAAATTTGTGAGCCTGAAGGAATTTTGAATAAAATATTTCAAGTGAATTGGCATTGATAAATGAGACATCATTTGCTTAGAAAACACTTTACTGACTAAAACATTAAATACGTATTCACTGAAATCTGATTGCTGGTTTTTACTTAGCTATCTATGCCTTGTTATGGAAAGCAGGGATGTAAATCTCAGAAGTACATTTTTTTTAGTGACATTCACTGTAATTTTCATGGTAGTGATAGTTCACTTTTGAACTGAGTCTTGCATTTCTGCCAAAGTACTTCATGCTTGACCTGCAATGCCCTTGCTATTCCAGTCCTAAACCTCTCTTGAGCAAACTCTGACAGTCATGCAGACTATGGCATTGTGGATCTGTAGCCAGTTAACAAGCTTAAATAACACCAATAAATTCATTTCCACTTGTTACTTTAAGCAGTTCTTCAGAAGAGATAGCTTAGGGAAGTAGCCCTGTGTTCCCTAACCTAAATAACTTGTTAAATTGGTTATAATTCTGAAGTGACTACTTCAGAATTATAATTTCATGGTAAAACTAAATCTGAGATACTGTCACAGTGCAAATGAATAGATTAAAACTAGCACAATACCCTTTGATTAGCTGGAATCCCCTTCTGTGTAGCAGAAGTCAGGGCATGTGCTCCAAAGCAGTTGCTAAACAGGTCTGTTGCAGTGGAAAGAAATAAATGATTTTCTTTTTGACTGGCACTACCACAGTTCTTGTGAGATCATGTGATCTTTAAATCAGCTCCAGCAATTCAAGGAGGGGCCGACTGAACCCATTGTATGTTGCAGCATGCCATGTGATGAACACGAACCAGCTCTTGCCCTCTGCGCTGTTGCACATAGCAACAGGAAGACATGTGATGGCTCTTATGTGCTACAGCAAGTGCTCAGATTTAAGTGAGAGGGGTGGAAATACAGATTCAGACAGCTGGAGTTTTTTGGTCCATTGTGGTGCTAATGTTGATTGATAATTCTGGTGGAAAAATGGACAGATAAAAAAAAAACAAAAAAAACCCAGTGACCAGAACAGCTAATTAATTTTCTAAGACAAAAAAAATTCTAATAAATAAACAAATGAAATAACCAAAATCAGTAGGTTGTTTTGGTTTGGTTTTTAATATATGTTTACTATATGATAATGTAGGCAAAAAAGAATTGCTAGCAGAGGAATTGTCCCATATTCAGTAATGAAAGTAAAAAATGAAGTAGAATTTATGAATGTTTGACAGAAAAAAGTAAGATTTATTCCTTTTCCAGAGTTCTTTTTACCCCGAGATTTGAAATAGTGATGAAGAAAATTGAAGAACAAAGTGTAGAAATAGTCCTCATAGGCTTCAAGTCAGACATACACTCGGATATTGAATTTTATATATATATATAAATTTATATATATTAAAAAAATTAAATTTGAATTAGTCTACTATCTAATGGCATACTTGTGCAGTTTGGAAGAACGATGTACTCCTGGTATATCTCACAACCTCCAAAATATGAATTTAATTTTTCATTAATCTTAATTTCAGTAGATATCTAGCAGCATTTATATGTTCAGCAAGTTAAAATCTCCAAGCAGGATATTGCTGTCAGAAAGTGGTACATAATGCGTTTGGATCTCATTTGCAATGTAATAACTCAGCATAGCCTAACAAGATGGATATTCTTCAATGTTGATGGTTCAGTGATTAATTTTTTTAAATTTATTTCATTAAATAGCATTTTGGGTAACATGTTACCTCCAGTTTTGGTTCAAAACACTTTTTAGGTGTTTGAATAACTCAAAAATAATTTTGAAATTTCACGTCATACAAAATCTTTTTTTTCCCAAACAGAAAAAAAAAAAAAAAATTTGCAAATGTCTACAGAAGTTTAAATCCCATTTTGCTCATAATCTTACATTTACAGCAAAAAAATACACTCACTAGGGTATAAAACAGGATAATATTTTATATCATTTTTCCCTTATACTTTCTGAGTATGTATGTATTTGTCAAAGATACCTAAATCATACAACTATGCAGTTGATAACAGTATATGTTAGTGAATAAAAATATATTGTAAGATATTTTAGTCTATGTTCAAGCAACAGCAACAAAAATCACTCAGAATATGGTCTGCTGAATAAGGTATTTAAAGTGAAATTCTCCAAAGCATTCAAGCAAATTGGGAATTTTAGGATTTTATTAAATTCCTCTGAGATCTACTGCAAATACTATTGCAATATCTATGCAAATATTTATGGCTTAGATACCATTAGTAAAAATAATTTTGAGGAAATATTTTTTTTATTTTTTTATGAGAGAATTGCATGCAAATCATAGAAACTTATACCATATGACCATCACATTGCACAATGATTCAACTCTAATTCACTCCGCAGCACAAGCTTTCCTGAAGGATGTAACATGGACTTTGGCAAATCTAAGCTGACTAAAACAAAAAATCCCCTTATACACCCACAAAACATTATCAAACCCTGGAGGCTGTTAATATCCGTTGAACTTAAAGTTCTCTACCTCTTAAAATTTTGTTTCAGTTCCTGCCCAGGGCTTCCCCAGACCCAGTAGCTTGATGTTTATCTCCTGCCTGTGCCTGATGAAGATCCAGAAATGAGGCATTTTTCTGCCAGACTGCTTCAGGGTCTGACACAGGCTGACAGGACCTCACAAAGATGTTGTGGCTGCTTTCTTTTGAATTCCAGCTGGAGGGAGGTGGTAGTAGCCACAGAGATTCAAGAATTCAAGCAGGAAACAGGAGATCTGGATCAAGTTCTCTCCTTAGCCTGAGGGATGCAAACGCACACCCCCAGCCTCCAAGAGAGTCATGTAAGAACAATGCTGTAGGTTATTTGAGGGAACAGAAATAAAGTATGTGAAGGGGTTCTCTTTGCATTCTTCCTGCATTTTACTTCTGCATGGAAAAAACAGAAGTCAGATTGGTTTAAAGTTTTTAGCTGGGCATTCACCTGGGTATGGAGAATGTGGAAGACCCTTTAAAACAAACACTTGTTTTTATCTCAGTAGGAAGAATCAGCAAATGTTCCGGGCCTTTTCATGTCCTAGTTATCAGTGTAGGGCACCAAGCTCCTCTTCCACTTACCCTGTAAATTCCAGTGCTGAAGTGCACCAGGTAAGAAAAAATGGCATCTAAAAATGTATGATAATCATTGTTCATTGAATGTGTGGCCTTGTTGTCACATAATGAAGAGAGCTGAAGTGTAAAAGACAATTGAATATCCATCACTACTTCCCTCTCTCATTCCTTCCTCCCCTCTCTAGCCCTCTTAGAAGAGAAAGCCTTTTAAAAAAGTTGAAGGATATGTCTGCAATATTTCAGATGCATTTATATGGATCTTTTAAAAATAAAGTCATAGAGTCATAGAATAAAATCATAGAGTGCCTTGGGTTGGAAAAGACCTCAAAAACCCTCTAGTTCCAAAGCCTCTGTTTCTCAAGGCAGGGTTGCCAACCACTAGGTAAGGGTGCCCAAGACTTTACCCAGCATGTCTCATCCTGAAAACTTTGATCAAGCTCTTCATTCGCTAACTGCTCTCAAACTCTCCTTAGTGTGCTGCACAGACCAGTCCTTTCCCAGTGTCTTTTCCTTTCTGGATCCTGTACTGAAATAATTCTTCTCTTTCTCTTCATAGGAATTCTAATTGACTGACTCAAAACTTAGTTTCTAAATATAAAAACTGTATAAAAATGAGAAGCTTTATTAAATCTTATTCATTAAATACACAAATTTAAGAAATGGAAAGAAGCTGACTTAATACTTAAAACGTGCAAAATAATTAATTAGAAACAAGCCATGCATTATTTTATACCTAAGCTAAACATTTTTGATGTGAAAAGCCCTCCATTACATTCAGAATTAGATAACTTCTTCATTAGACTTGCTTTCTTGGTGCCATCATTACTGGAAATCACTTTTAAGCTGCGTATTCAGCTTGTTATGTACAAATGATTCATTACACTGAAAGTGAGATGCCGGTTTGAAATGGGATGATTATAGCATTATTCCTTCACATCTACTCAATCAAAGTAACATTATGAAAATAATTTCTGTGAATGTTTGAATATTTTGTATCAAGATTATTCTCTTGATTGTTGGAAGATCAGAGATTTCAGAGAAGTAAAGAGGGAGTCTGAAGGAGTGATTTTATTTAAAATACTGTCTCCATTCTTAGTAACTGCATAATTGGGAAAGTCATCAAAGGAAGAAAAAAAAAAAAAAGATATGATTGAAAGAAGTGAAATAGTTTTTAAAAGTTCTGAATACTTCAGCAATGGGAAGAAGAATTCAAAACAATGGACAGCAACACTTACATACATGTACATATGTATAAGAATGAGCATACTGGTTTATGTATAAATATATATGTACATATTCCATATAGATCAATATAATAAAAGATTGGTAACAAATACACTTGTGTTTCTCAGCACATTTATATGACAAGCAGTTTCCATTTTTTCTTCACCTACTTCTTGTTTCTGGATCTTCATATCCTTAAACAAATTCTGAACAATTTTTACTGTTTCATATACACAACACTTTGATGAACCCCCAGTTTTATTTTGAGTCTTGATTTACCTTGTGCAAGTGTCACTGTATACCTTTGGACTGCTGTTTCACTGAAAAATAATATTTAATTCAAATGAACAATAACCAAATGCATTTGAAGAGTCTATTGCTTGTCAGCTTGTTAAACTACCTATTGTTTAGCCAGTTTTTTTGGAAAACTTGCAGATGAAGTAACTAACAAAGAAAGAACCTGAACATCTCCTGACATGCATTCTGAATTTATTTCTCATGGCTTAGGAATTTAAAACTGCGGAGGATACAGGCCAAACAATATAATATAATTGTGATTTGTATTTATGTAGCCAAAGTGCAAGCTAGTAGATTTCAAGACTATAATCACAATAGTCGTTATTTAGGAGTAACTCAAGCCAAATGTTTAGAGGAACTTCAGAAGTTACAGTAAAGTATAAGTTGATATAAAAGAAAGAGAGAAAGAAAGAACAACCATAATCCTGATTTCACCTCAGTACTTCTACCTCTTCTCCAGGATCACAAGACTAGGTATCAGATATCTGATTTATTTTTTTTTCCAGTTCATCAAAATTTTCCCAAATGTCAGTAATGTTAGAAATGGTCAAAACTGAGAAACAAAATATTATTATTTTCCTTGACATATTCTGTTAAAATTTCAGAGGCCTCTTAAATTCTGTTTTCATAATCTTAGGTTGAGACAATTTGACAGGGTGTACTGTGCAGATCAGTAATGGGTGAAATCTCTGTATAGCTATATACTTTAGTCCCATACTATTAGTCCCTTAACCACTCTTAACAGTCTCTGTAAAAGACCAAATAAGTCCTCATGAGAAAGACTTATGAACATCTAGTGGTCCCTGCAACAAGGAACAACCCTTTCAGTACTCCAAGTTTAATCATCTATTCAGGATGGAAAGCAAGCTGAAAAGATGAAGAAAAACTTTCCACATATCTTAATGAAACTTTTTTTATTATAGACGTTCCTTGAAGCATTTTTTATGCTGACTTTAAGTCCAGCCACTTCTTTTGGTATTAATAATCCCTCACTCCTAAGTTGTAAGAAATACTACCCACATTTAGTCTGCCTTAGTTTTCCAATTTTGATATTGTGTGTGCTGCTCTATTACTGCAGTAATAGAGACAGGGAGGAAAGAACAGCACTGTTTGATTTGTTCGCAGTTAATATGTGATAGCCCTGTACTTGTACTTAATGTTTATCTGAATTAAAAAAATATGGGGACTGTTTTCTTATGTATTTGAGCATGGGTGTTGGATCCTTTGGTATCTAATTAGGCATGAGAGCTCCTAATCTCAAAGGAACTCTCTTCTGTGCAAAATGCTTATTCTCAATGACTATTTCTACAGACCTAATAGAGGCCCTTATCTCTTTTTCATATTTGATATTTACCAATGGATTCAATGCAGGAATGTCCTGCATACACCCATAAGAACACACATTAATTATAGCTGCATTGGACTTCTTTTCTTGATGAAATAGAAATCCTGTTCTCTTATTGCGTTGAGTGGCAATAATGGAAAGAAATGTCCTTCTTTATTTTATTTTATTTTTTTTAATTTTTATTTTCATTGCCAAAATATATTCTATTATATGGAAGATAACTTTTTAAAAATGTAGTTTACTCCTAAATGTTGTCAGAAATCACAGAATCATAGAATGGCCCGGGTTGGAAGGGACCTTAAGGATCATGAATCTTGAACCCCCCTGCCACAGACAGGGCCACCAACCTCCACATTCAATACTAGACCAGGCTGCCCAGGGCCCCATCCAACCTGGCCTTGAACACCTCCAGGGACGGGGCATCCACAACCTCTCTGGGCAGCCTGTTCCAGCACCTCACCACTCTCTCTGTAAAGAAATTCCCCCTGACATCCACCCTAAATCTTCCCTACCTTAACTTAAAACCATTTCCCCTTGTCCTGCCCTTATCTACTCTTGTAAAGAGTTGACTCCTCTCGTATTTGTAGGCTCCCTTTAAGCACTGAAAGGCTGCAATGAGGTCACCCCGCAGCCTTCTTTTCTCCAGGTTGAACAAGCCCAGCTCCCTCAGCCTGTCTTCATAGGGGAGGTGCTCCAGCCCTTTGATCATCTTTGTGGCTCTCCTCTGGACCCTCTCCAACAGCTCCATCTTTCTTGTACTGGGGACTCCAGACCTGGACACAGTACTCCAGATGGGGCCTCACAAGGCAGAGTAGAGAGGGACAATCACTTCCCTGTCCCTGCTGGCCACCCCTCTTCTAGTGGAGCCCAGGATACCATTTGCTTTCTGAGCTGCAAGAGCACACTTCTGGCTCATGTTAAGTTTTTCATCCACCAGGAGCACCAGGTCCTCCTCTGCAGGACTCCTCTCAAGGACTGCTCCTTCCAGTCTGTATATATGCCTGGGATTCCTCCAACTCAAGTGCAAAACCTTGCACTTTGCTGTGTTGAACCTCATTAGGTTCACCCAGGCCCACCTTTCAAGTCTGTTGAGGTCCCTCTGAATGGCATCCCTTCCTTCCACCGTGTCAACTGCACCACTCAGCTTGGTGTCATCAGCAAACTTGCTGAGGGTGCACTCAATTCCATCGTTGATGTCATTGATAAAGATGTTAAAGAGCACAAGTCTGAAGACAGACCCCTGGGGGTTGCTGCTCGTTACCAGCCTCCACCTGGACATAGAACCATTGATGACCACCCTCTGTCTGCGGTCTTTCAACCAATTTCTTATCCATTGGGTGATCCACCCATCAAATCCACATCCCTCCAATTTGGAAATAAGGATGTGGTGGGGGACCATGTCAAAGACCTCGCTCAAGTCCAGGTAAACGACATCAGTCACCTTCCCTTTGTCTGTGAATGCTGCCACTCCGTCATAGAAGGCCACCAGATTGGTTAGGCATGATATTCCCCTGGTAAAGCTGTGCTGGCTGTCTTGGATCACTCGTTCTTTCCTTATGTGATCAAGCATGTCATCCAAGAGGATCTGTTCCACGATCTTCCCAGGTACAGATGTGAGACTCACTTGTCTTTAGTTCCCCAGGTCCTTCTTGTTCCCTTTCTTATAAATGTTAGTGATGCGACCCTTCGTCCAGTCATCCGGGACCTTGCCTGACAGCCATGACTTTTCAAATATGATGGAGAGTGGCTCAGCAACCACCTCAGCCAGCTCCTTCAGAACCCTGGGATGCACACCATCCGGCCCCATAGACCTGTATGCATTCAGTCTCATGAGGCGGTCTTGCTCTGCCCTTACAGTGGGGGGGATTTACTACCCCAGTCCCCAAACTCAAGTGTTCAGAAAGGTGTTATGTCTGATTAGAAATGTGTACAACATAAGAAGCTGATTTATTTAACTTTATAGATAACCTGGAGAGTTCACCTAGTGAGAATCACTTTTCACCATCCAAGAGCTGAAAATTGTATCTGAAATGAATATCTCTGATTAAACTTGTCATTTCTCAGACTCCCATTGACTATGTCCAGTTTTCTTAAGCAGTGACCTCAGTTCATCCAAGAACATCAATGCAGTTTTAGTTCTGTACTCTGTTCTATTCTACTTTTATAGGATACTTTTACAGTATACATCTCGAACACTTCTCCCAGACACAACTATCAAGCCATGGAAGTACCTTGAGAGTTTTTCCTTCCACTTCTGCAACTCACACTGAAATAGCAGGCAGTGTAGTACTTGAAAATTTCTACTTTCTTTTTGGTATCTATTTCAGTTCTACTGATCACCTGCTGTTCTGTTACTGCCTTGTGACCACTAACCATCTGGACTTCACAGTGCCAAACCTATGATTTTATGTTATGATATCATTCTGATACATCTACATATTGTCCTAGATATGTTTTAAGATAAAGTACCAGTCAGACAGAGTCACACATCCCATTCTGTAAATGTAAAAAACATCTACTACAACAAAGCCACCAGACAACTACATTTGCCTTCGGCTTCTAAATTATGATCATTTTTAGTGGGAAAAAAATGTCTTTTTTACTTTTGAATACATTTAGATGCTCCTTTGCAAAGTGCTTCCAAAAAATAAAACAATTCCATATTTCTTCCTTTTCTAAGTGAAAGTAATAACATCTTCTAGTTAAGAGCGTTGAATAAGATCAGAAAAAAAAACCCAAAACTGTTTTTTTTGTTTGTTTGTCTGTTTTTTAAATCTTTAATGTGTTTTCTTTCACCTTAGAATCACAGAATCATAAAATCACCAAGGTAGGAAAAGATCTCCAAGATCATCTAGTCCAGCCACCCACTTACCACAAATATTTCCCCACTAAACCAGGTCCCTTAGTACAATATCCCCTAGCACAACTTGAAGCTATTCCCTTTAGTCCTATTACTATCACGGTGATTTAGCGATAGAAAACATTATTTGTACTCTCAAGTGAATAGAACTTGTCTACAAAATTAGACTTTAGTTGAAGAGAAAGATACTAGCTATGTAAAAGCTACTGCTTTTGCTACTTTAGAACAGACTTGCAATTAAGCAGCTTTGTAAGACATTCCACTATCCTTTTCAGAAAAAAACTAACAGCAGTAAGCTACAGCTGACTATAGTATCTCAGATGATAATTAGCTGCATGAACTGAACTGCATCAAGCACAGGTGGTGTGAGCAGAGATTTACGGAAGTAGCCTCCTCTGAAGAATTACCCCTGAATGTTTGGATTGCCTGGCATTACAAACAATAAATAGTAAGTAAATAGAATAAACGTTGTCTTCTATCTCTCATTTATGTGACAGCCAAAAAAACAGTGCAATCATCTCAATTTATACAAAAAATTTGTTTGACAAGCTTAACGTAAGAAAGGACTCTACAACCTTTCCTATAGATTAAATGTACTCTTTTCTACTTAATATAAGATTTGTTTATTATAATGTTTTTTTATATATTTTACAGAAAAGATGCAAATTATGAATAGATTTTGTAAAAAAAAAAAAAAAGTGCCCTCCCTGTTTGTTTCTGTTTCTGGAACTCATCTTTGCTGCTCTTTATAGTACTCTATAGAGTATGGCACTAATTACTGTAACTCATTATATACAAACTATGTAACCAATTACTAATATATCTGAAATTTTAGTCCCTGTCCCAGGCATTACAGTATAAACCATCAAAGCACCTACATCTCTACAACAGAGATCAGATTTTCTTGGACCAGTAATTGCTCTGATGTCATGCAAGGTGGTCATCTCCCCTTGGAACCATGTTTTTGAATAAATAAGCATAATTGATAAAATTAATATTTTTTTCCATAAACTGAAACTAACTGCTCGGGTTTTTCACAAAAGAAAGCAGAACATCAGTAGATGTGTGCTTCAATGTATATCAAAGATAGTGTTATCTGGCAGATAGGTGCCCTACAGCTGACAATAGCATATTTTTTTATTGTGCAGTTTTCAAAAAATAGACACCTGGAGAACTAGAAGGTAGACATAATGATTTTATGAATGATGTTAAGAGTTGGAGATCTGCGTGCGGTCACATGGCTATGATCTCATTGCAATCACAGAGACATGGTGGGACAGCTTGCATGACTGGAATGTTGTCATGGAGGGCTATGTGCTTTTTAGGAAAGACTGGCTGGCGAGGCAGGGTGTTGGAGTTGCTCTTTATGTGAGAGAACAGCTAGAATGTATTGAACTCCACCTGGGGGACAGTGGTGTAGCAGTGGAGAGCTTGTGGGTGAGAATCAAGGGGAGGGCTGGTATGGTTGACACTGTTGTGGGGGTGTACTACAGGCCCCCTGATCAGGAGGAGGAGACTGATGAGGCCTTCTGTAAGCAACTGGAAGTAGTGTACGATCCCAGGCGTTGGTGCTTATGGGGGACTTCAATTATTTAGATATTTGCTGGATGAGAAACATGGCCAGGCACGTGAGGTCCAGACGGTTCCTGCAGTGTATTGAAGACAACTTTCTGATGCAGGTGGTGGAGGAACCGATGAAGGAAGGGGTGTTGCTGGACCTTATTCTCACTAATAAGGAAGGGCTTGTCAAGGAAGTAAAGGTCAGGGGCAGCTGGGGCTGTAGTGACCATGAAATGGTGGAGTTCAAAATCTTGAATGGAAGAAGCAAAGTGAAAAGTAGGATTGCTACCCAGGACTTTAGGAGAGCCAACTTTGATCTCTTCCGGGACCTACTTGGAGCTATCCCGTGGGCTAGGGTGTTAGAAGATAAGGGGGCCTGTAAGAGCTGGTTGGCATTTAAACAGCTCTTCTTCCAAGCTCAGAATCAGTGCGTCCCTGTGAACAAGAAATCAGGAAAGGGCGTCAGGAGACCTGTGTGGATGAGCAAGGAGCTCGTGTACAAACTCAGAGGAAGAAGAATGTCCATGAAATGTGGAAAAAGGGTCTGACTACTTGGGAAGAATATAGAAATGTTGTCAGGGCCTGCAGAGATGATGAGTGATGAGGAAGGCTAAGGCCTGCCTGGAATTGAATCTCGCAAAGGTGATAAACGATAATAAAAAAGACTTTTTTAAGTATGTTAACAGTAAAAGGAAGAGTAGGGAGAATGTGGCTCCCCTACTAAGCAAGGGGGTGTTCTGGTAACAGGGGATGCTGAGAAGGCGGAGATAATGCTTCTTTGCTTCTGTCTTCAGTGAAAAAGCTCCCCTTGGGAATCCCACACCCTGGAGGTTAGTGAGAGGATCTGGGGAATGGAAGACTTCTCTTTAGTAAGGGAAGAGGCGGTCCAAGAGCACCTAGGCAACACCAATGTTCATAAATCCGTGGGACCCGATGGGCTGCATCCACGGGTCCTGAGGGAGCTGGCAGAGGTGACCACTCTCTGTCATCTTTGAGAGGTCTTGGAGAATGGGGGAGGTGCCTGAAGACTGGAGGTTAGCCAATGTCACTCCAGTCTTCAAAAAGGGCAAGAAGGAAGATCCAGGTAATTACAGACCAGTCAGTCTCACCTCTGTCCCTGGAAAGGTGATGGAACAGCTTGTACTGGATACCATCTCCAGACAACTGGAAAAAAAGGTGGTTATCAGGAGCAGTCAGCATGGGTTCACCAGGGGGAGGTTATGCTTGACCAAGTGTTGTCACTGGCTGGGTGGATGGGGGGAGAGCAGTGGATGTAGTACACCTTGATTTCAGCAAGGCGTTTGACACTGTCTCCCATGACATCCTTATAACATAGCTGAAGAAGTGTGGGGTAGATGAGTGGACAGTGAGGTGGGTTGAGAACTGGCTGACTGGCAGAGCACAGAGGGTCGTCGTTGGCGGTGCAGAGTCCAGCTGGAAACCTGTAACTAGCGGTGTTCCTCAGGGGTCTTGTTCATCAGTGATCTTGATGAGGGGATAGTGGCCACCCTCAGCAAGTTTGCTGATGATACGAAGTTGGGAGGATTGGCTGACACACCTGAAGGCTGTGCTGCCATTCAGAGAGACCTGGACAGACTGGAGAGCTGGGCAGTAAGAAACAAGATTAAGTTTAACAAAAGCAAGTGTAGAGTCTTGCATCTGGGGAGGAATAATTGCATGCAATGGTAGAGGTTGGGGGATGAGCTGCTGGAGAGGAGCTCTGCAGAGAGGGACCTGGGCGTCCTGGTGGACGACAGGTTGGCCATGAGCCAGCAGAGTGCCCTTGTGGCCAAAAAGGCCAATGGCATTCTGAGGTGCATTAAAAAGAGCGTGCACAGTAGGTTGTAAGATACTATTCTGTTAACATCAGTGTCTCAAAGCTTGCTGAGGACACAGATGGACTTGTCCGAGTCCAGGCAAGTCTTGGGCAAAGGTTGTGAAATCCTTTGTATGAACAAGTCCAGGCAAGTCCTGGGCAAAGGTTGTGAAATCCTTTGTCTGGAGAACTTTGATGGACAAGACCAGGGGCAAGGAGAGAGAGATAACCTGCAGCTAAATAGCTGTGAAGCGGTCTTTTATGTGGACTTATCTCAGGATGATGGCCATATCATGACTCTTGCTCAAGCGCCCAGGGATGTCACATAGGCAGGAGGAAAAGGAGGATAAAAGGAGGAACCGAAAACCTTGAGAGCAGGTGTCTGCCATCAGATCCCTCACCACAGAATTCCTGCGTGCTAGTGGACTCTCCTGGGCCTGCTACCTGAGTCCTGCTGCTTCCTCCTGGATCGGCTCCACAACTTCCTTCTGCCACTTGCTTGCTGCCCAAGGCCGGCCACACTGCTTCTCTCTCCCCCCCCCTGCTGCTTCTACCTCGGACCATCGAAACGTCGTGCAACGGGATGGCTGCTGGATCCTGGTGGTGACTATCCCCACTTTACGCAATTCTTGCTTCTTTCCTCTCTTTTCTATCACCCTCCTTCCCTTCCCTATCTCCCTGATTAGGATTATAATAAACTGGTTGGACTAACATATGAACCGTTGTTTCTTAATCTCATGTTGGGTATATAATATTAAAAGAACTTCATCTCCCTCCTATAAATTGGAGTGAGACACAGGTCAAGGGAGGTGATCCTCCCCCTCTACTCTGCCCGGGTAAGGCCTCATCTGGAGTACTGTCCAGTTCTGGGCTCCCCAGTACAAAAAAGACAGGGATCTCTTGGAAAGAGTCCAGCGGAGGGCCACAAAGATGGTGAAGGGCCTGGAGCATCTCCCCTATGAAGAAAGGCTAAGTGAACTGGGTCTGCTTAGCCTTGAGAAAAGAAGACTGAGAGGGGACCTGATCCAGGTTTATAAATATCTAAGGTGTGGGGGGCAGAGTGGTGAGGCCAGTCTCTTTTCAGTGGTACGTGGAGACAGGACAAGAGGGAACAGCCAGAAACTGCAGCATAGGAAGTTCTGCACAAATGTGTGCAAGAACTTCTTTACGGTGAGGGTGACGGAGCACTGGAACAGGCTGCCCAGGGAGGTTGTGGAGTCTCCTTCTCTGGAGATATTCAAGACCTGCCTGGACACCTACTTGTGCGACCTGGTGTAGGGAACCTGCTTTGGCAGGGGGGTTGAACTCAATGATCTCTGGAGGTCCCTTCCAACCCCTACGATTCTGTTATTCTGTGATTTTAAGCACAAAGAGTGATAAAATTACTTGGACAGTAAGTGATAAGGATGATTGCAGCCTAGATCTGACCATTTGCCTTATATTATTTTCCAGACAGCCTAGTCACCCCATAAGTTGGATTTCTCACTTGAAGCAAGTCCTGATTCGCTAATCCTCAATGGCCACAACAGCCATATACCCAGTGCTCCTAAGCAGGCACTTTGAAAAGGCTGGCATTTACTGCATCTCTGACAAAGTATGGTCACCTTGTGCTCCTGGCTTGATACCTAAGACCATATCCACACCAAATAATTCATTGAGTGCAGGAGAATCTGACAGACAGAGATGATAAATTCAGAGGTTAATTTTGTTACATTCCTACCTTAGTTCAGAAGATAGAAATACCTAAAAATAGCTTTTCAGAGGTAAAGCAGTTCCATGTTGTCTCATACAGCCTCAGAGATTTTGATGCTGGTAGGTTTACAGTGTGCATTTATGGCTGCCAGGAGGATCAGGAATTTTTTTCACAAAGTGACCCAAGGAGAGCAGGAGAATTGACTGTAGATGTGAATTCCCTTGCACAGGTGATCTCTCCAAAAGAATCAGTGCTGGTTACTAATATCCTCCCTTCGATCTCCAGGTCAAGACAGAAAATTACACATGAAGTGCTGTAAGAATAAACTGCACATGTGCTGGATTGTGCTGGCTGACTGGCATTTGTAGCTACGTTACCCTGTGATTGTGCCTGTAGCTTAGCTAAGACTGGACAGGGAATCATGACACTGAAATTTTGTAGAGGACTTGCAAGCTGCAGAGTAGTTATTCAATGATATGTTTTCTGGATTACTCTTTGTACTTTCCTCAATTCTTTCTCTTTTTTTTTAGTTTAGATGTAGTGAAATATTAACCTGTGTGCATGCTTTTATTGATTCATTGGAGACCATTTGTGCAAGAAATTGAATAAGTTTCCAAAAGTGATATTTATGTTTCTTGTTATGGAATGAATCTCATTTGAAATGCCATCTTTTATGTAGGTAATTTAAAGACATACAGAGAATTCTTGGAGTAAATGGCTGGGTTACTACTAGGGATTTCTTTTAGTGGTGGAGGCTTTTTCTATTCATAGAGATGATTATTTGCATTTAACGTAGAAGCTGGTAGTTGGAAATATTTTTCAATAAATATAGAAAGTTCTTCTTTAAGAAACTATTTGAATATCATCTTACATATACACTTATAATTAATAGGCATCCACACATAAACCTTGCTTGAATTATGTTTTTCAAATTCAAAGTAATACAATTAACTGGTCGAGTCCCTTCATCCTGCTTAGGAATTAGTACAAATTAGATTGGACAATGTTGATGAACCCAGACATTTTCAAGGGTCATAGCTGTTAAAAATTCAGATAATATGTTGCAAATTGCAATCCTATTAAAAGAGTAAGAACAAATCTTGTGGGAAAAAAAAAAAGGAGGACTTGTAAAGAGACAGCTTTGTAGAAAGTGACTGTTACATTTTATGCAGGTTTAAGACTTCAAAGTCTTAATTGGTTAATAATCTGAGCTTCAGTGTCAGCTCATGACATAAATGCAGACTACGTAAAATTTTAAATGACCTTCCCAGTGAACGTAGTAGCCATGATTAATGAAGTTATAATTCTACGCAGAGGAACTATGGCTAAAATTGGTTGACAATCCATTAATCTAATGGAAAATTAAATGTTCCTTTAGAAAACATACAAAAACAAACAAACAAACAAACAAAACAAAACAATGCGGACACACAAGAACACAACAAGTGTGCAAAAAAAAACAAAAAAAAAAACCACCAAAAACCCAAAACCAAAAAAAAACAAATATAGGGACACTCTTCTGTTTCGTTTAGTGATTTGTACATCCGATGATGATAACCAGTTAGCAATATCTGAGAAACTACTGTCAAATTTCCTTTCCTGATCCACTGCTCTTCTTCAGAGCTACTTCTTGCCTTAGTAAAGAGCTAAGGGATTTCAGTGCAAGAGCATATCATAGCATATCTTGTGAAGTGCTCTGAAGAAAAACATGAAGAGAGAAATTTATTATCTTCATAGGGAATGTACTTAGAATAGCATAAGGAAAAATCAGATTTGAGGAGGTTTCTATTCACAACACTGGAATAATTGAAGAGTGATTCAGAAAGGATAAAAATGACAAATAACTCTTTGGAGATAAAAGAAAAATGAAGGAGCCTGGGAAATTGTATAAGTGCACTCACCTCATCCAAAGCATTGCCAAAGTGTGCTTGCACTGCAGACACAACAAAAAAAGATCACGTCTACCTCAAAACTTTAACATTAGGTAGCTTATGTTTCCTGAATATTTAAGAAGTTAGATGTATAAGAATACCCTCTTTCTTCCTCAGTGTGGTATTTTGTTTTTGTAATCTTTTTTTTTTATTTATGTTGTTATGAAACAAAAATGGAGATGTTACTTTTAATTTTAAGCTACCCAGTAACATAACAGTATGCATTTTTGCAATCATTATTGCATCCATGGAGTTAAGAGGAGATTGTGATATAGAAATAACATTGTGAATCAGTCTTCTCATTGCTACTCAAATCTTGAAGTATTTTAGAATGTATGTTAGATTAGAGTCATAACATAAATTTAGATTCATAATATAAATTGCATAGATGCAAATTGTTAAGTCCAAATGCCTCCTAAACTAGAATTTCTTTCAAAGATTAATTTGAGATAATCTTCAGTTTAAGATAAATAAATCCTATTTTCTTTTTATAGAAAATTTTTAGAAATGCTCTAGGCAAAGCCATTTATAAGATATTAGTGGCATACTGCAGAAACATATCATAAATCTTTTCTGAGAACAACACTCACAACATTGAATGTTGTTGCTTTTCCACAGTTCTTTTTATTTCTCATCTGTGCTGCAGTTTCTTTCTTTGGAGTGTTCTTTTGCAAAGATACAGGGTATAGACCTCAAATGGATCTTTTGGCTACTGAAAAAAAAAAGACAGGGATCTCTTGGAAAGAGTCCAGCGGAGGGCCGCAAAGATGGTGAAGGGCCTGGAGCATCTCCCCTATGAAGAAAGGCTAAGTGAACTGGGTCTGCTTAGCCTTGAGAAAAGAAGACTGAGAGGGGACCTGATCCAGGTTTATAAATATCTGAGGTGTGGCGGCCATAGCAGTGAGGCCAGTCTCTTTTCAGTGGTACGTGGAGACAGGACGAGGGGAAACGGACATAAGCTGCAGCACAGGAAGTTTTGCACGAATGTGCGTAAGAACTTCTTCACGGTGAGGGTGACGGAGCACTGGAACAGGCTGCCCAGGGAGGTTGTGGAGTCTCCTTCTCTGGAGATATTCAAGTCTCGCCTGGACGCCTACCTGTGCGACCTGGTGTAGGGAACCTGCTTTGGCAGGGGGGTTGGTCTCGATGATCTCTAGAGGTCCCTTCCAACCCCTACAATTCTGTGATTCTGTGATTCTGTGATATCATCCCCTGGATATAATTACTATATTTCATTTCTTTGGAATTCAATCCCTGATTTTACTTTTCAAGAATTAAAAATGGCAAAGCATCTTCAATCATATCACATACTTGTGCAATATCACTTATCTTGAGGATGTGAGAAAATGATATGAATTACAGCTTAACTTAAACATAAGTATTTCAGACCACATTTTTTTCTCTCTCTCTTTGGAAGATAGTACTTGCTGTTCAACCCACATAATGCATCGTGTAACCTTTAGGCTAAGGACTGTATCTTCCTACCTGCCTGTGGTTTTGTACCATTCAGATTCAGTACAGTCAGACAAAAATAATTTTATGGATAGCACTTGAAAATACTTATAATTTGATACAATGGTAATTCTTTCAGGAGAATAACTTCATTTACATAACATTTTTCTGCACTTCTATATACAAAGACAGATACACTCAAGAAACCTGTACCTCATTTAGTGGAAAAGATTTTTTTTGAGAGAAAAGAAGAATATAATGAGTTAATTCAAAATAATTTTATAGTCTTTTTGATAGTGCTGTTTTAAGAAAGCTTTTGTTAGAAATATTTAAATTTTGTCACTGTATTTTTTTCTATTATTTATCAATTAAAGAAGGGTTCTCATAATAAAGAATGATAAATATTTTTTCTTGTGAGTATGGGAAGGGTTACAATGAAGAAAAAAAAAAGTACATGCAAATTCTACCACGGGTGAAATTTGTTGTCATAAATTGGAAAGTGAGTCTATGAGAACTTAATGGGATTCAACATGGTAAATTACAAGGTGTTGTGCTTGGATCAAGGCAATCCCAGGTATGTGTACAGACTAAGATTGAAAGCAGACCTGTGGAGAAAGAAATGGGGGTTCGTGTGGAGGAAAAGTTGGACATGAGCCAGCAGTGCATGCTTGCAGCCTGGACGGCCGACAGTATCCTGGGGCTACATCTAAAGAGGGGTCACCAGCAGGGTAAGGGAGGTGACTCCACCCTTGTGACAGTATTGGAATACTGTGTTCAGGCCTGGGGCACTCAGTACAAGAGGGATGCAGAGCTCTTGGAGTGGGGTCCAGAGAGGAAGGCTGCAAAGAGAGCTGGAGCATTTCTCCTAAGAGAAAAGTTTGAGGGAGCTGGACTTATTCAGACTGAAAAAGGGAAGGCTCTGGGAAGGCTTCATTGCAGCCTCACAATATTTAAAGAGAGCTTACAAAGAGAAGGGAGACCAACTTTTAACACAGTGTGATAGTGGTAGGACAAAGGCAGCTGGCTTTAAACTAAAAAAGGGGAGATTTGGATTAGATATTAGGATAATTTTTTTTCTCAGAAGACAGTGAGGCACTGGAACAGTTTACCCAGAGAAGCTGTGGATGCACCATCTCTGGAGGTATTCTCTGGATAGCCTGACCCAGTGGATGTCAATCTTGCCCACATGAAGGGGTTGGAACTAGATGATCTTTAAGGTCTCTTCCAACCCAAGCCATTCTATGATTCCTTCTATGATTCTAAGAATATTTAACCTGTCCTGTTGTGCTGCTGAAAGTAATTATCCAAGTAATTGGAGTACCAGATAATATGGCATATATCTTCATCTCCTCTGCTCTGTGTTGAAGTAAAGATGTGATTCTTTGTTGCTCCAGCTGAAGTGGATGGGACAGCCTCTGAAGGAAAGCAGGAAGTGTGCTAGTCCCAGATTCTGTGTCCTATTCTTGCTATGTCTGCAACGAAGACGCACATTTGTTGACATTGCCATGTTCCTACACTTCAAGTGACCCAGCATGAAGGTGTTATCTTCTGATGCTGAAGCCACAAGAAAAGGAGTTCATGCACAGGACAAGATTGAGCATCTGGGAGCTGTCTCGTAGAAAACTGCAGAGAGAAATGACATTATATCTGATCTTGTAGAAATTCCTCAGAGCTTGATAAGCATGAATTTCTACTTTTCTAAGATAGTACTGTACTGTAGTGGTTATGAATTTCCCCTTTTTCTTGACATTTTAGCTTGTCTGGAAGCCTGCTGCTCTGTCCTCACCATGTTATCAGTTCCTATTACCTTACTGCAAACATCATATTTATTATTTTTTAAGTTTTTCCTCCAAAATTATATGATTAGTCGAGAATTTGAGTCTTGATTACGACAACGCATTGCTCTAATCCAACCATATGTTGGTAGAAAAGAGAATCACAGAATTATAGAATAGCCTGGGTTGAAAAGGACCTTAAAGATCATGTAGCTTCAACTCCCCTGCCATGGGCAGGATCACCAACTCTGCCTAGACCTGGCTGCCCAGAGCCACATCCAGCCTGGCCTTGAATGCCTCTAGGGATGGGGCCTCTACAACCTCTCTGGACAACCTGTTACAGTGTGTCACCACCCTCTGAGTGAAAAAGGTCCTCCTAATATCCAACCTAAATCTTCCCTGTCTTAGTTTAAGAAAAAGAGCTTCAACATGTAATCTTTGTTTAGTCTAGAAGCTCTGAAATTATAAATCAAAAATAAATGTAATCTGCTTCTTTTCTTTGTCTAATTTTATTAGATTCTTTTTTAATTCTAGGAGTTTCATGTCAGACACGAGATATTTTCAGACTACACATGATTGCCACATGCTTGGAGCCAGTAAAATCAAGCTCCCTTGCAACCTACTCTCTTCCTCATCAGCTGCATCAGAAGAAGAGGGTATATTGCTACCACTGTCTCCAGGACTGCCTTGCAGGGCTATCATGAGGTTAGTGCTTTCATGATTCCAAGACTGTACAGATCTCCTGAGATGAAAACTACCCCTAAAAATTAAGCGCAGACAGGGAAAACAGTTTAGTGGGAGAACCTGTATTAAACATTACTACTTCCTTGTCTTTACAGAAACAATCCTACCCTGTAAAAGATACAAATCTAATTTTGACTAAATCCTCAGACACACTCTACAGACAAACAAAAGAGGGATAAAACTACGTTTTGTTCCTGTGATTCATAACTGATAGATGAGTCTGAAATACAAAAATCCAATCAATGTCAGGAAGGACTGAAAGGTTAAATAATTTCTTCTCTCTTTTCTGGGAAAAAAAAACAAAAAACAAAACAAACAAAAAAAAAAAAACAGAGAGAGAGAGAGACTTTTGAAAAACACCACATGAAAGTATCTGAATAGCCCTGACTTAGCATTACTTTTTAGGAAAATAAACTGTCTGAATGCAAATGACAGCTGACCAGTGTTTCACTGGTGTCATTTCCTTGCTTATCAGCCTCTGCAGCAATGGACAGTGAACTTACTCACTATTCTGCTTTAAGGTTTTTCTTAGGAGTGGGAAATACTATAAGCTGTAGATCAGCTTCATGGGAAATTTTTAGCATGGCAAAAGCATCATTTCTATAAAGAGATCAACTGTCCTGAGAACATTCACTGGCTGGAGAGAAAAGAAATCCAAGAGATTATCCTTAATTCAGTGAATTAATATGACACATTTTGAGCACAGAAAAAATAAAAACTTGTAATGCTAGATAGTTTCTGACCTGAATAACCTTGAACATGCTAAATCTTTTTTTTTTTTTTACATTATAAATTATTTATAAATATGTTCTTTGACATAGATTCACGCGTCATTCTCACATGTCAGAAGGAACGATGTGATTAAAGCAAAGTACTAGGAATTAGAAGATGTGTTGTGAAAGCTGAAGCTCGGAAGCACTAACCTCATGATAGCCCTGCAAGGCAGTCCTGGAGACAGTGGTAGCAATATACCCTCTTCTTCTGATGCAGCTGATGAGGAAGAGAGTAGGTTGCAAGGGAGCTTGATTTTACTGGCTCCAAGCATGTGGCAATCATGTGTAAAGTCTGAAAATATCTCGTAAAGTCAAAGAAACATTTTCTATTGCCTTCTGTGTTTAAGTCTTCATTCTAAAATATATGAGCTCTGCTAGACCATCCTATTATTATGATGGGAAAATGGTGTATTTTCCTACACAGAAAAAATACACTTAACTTTAATACATAAAAAAATTCTATTTAAGATTTCTGTCTCATTTATCCTTTAGTCTGTAATAAACATGGAAAAGATTTTGTTGTCAATCAAAAGAAGTTTTAAAAAACTGCCATCTATGCATGGAAAACAATCTGCAATATTATCATTGCAGTGTGTACAAGAAATCTATTTTACTGTCTTACAGTATTAATCCTAATATGATAGAGATACCACATCTCAGGCAAGTTTTTATAATGTGCATTATCACCATTATTTGATGTGAGTGAGGAACGAGTCTGACCAGACCCAAACATGGATGCAGATTCCCCAGCTCAGTGGAAGGTACACTTTAAATTCCCTCACATTTGAAATCTCCCAAACAACATGCTGAAAAGTGAGATGGCCAAACTCAGAAAGCCGAGAATCTATGTTATCACCTTATTTTACACCACCTGAATGCACTTTCTTCCTCTTGAGGAGAGAGATCCTGATTCCTTTCCTGAAGACAGCTGCCTAAGTCTTTCTTTCAAAAATGGAAAAGAGGTTGTTCCTTCCTCCTAAAAAGCAGCTGTAGATTTTTATAATTCAGTAGTTAGAGTACTCACACTCATTTGCCTGAGAGCTGTGTTATAACCTGCCAGTACTCCAGCTGCATCTACGGTCCTACCCACCACTCATTAAGTTTTTTAAGAGAGTATGTGAGAGGGCAAACTTCACCTCTGCCTTTGGAAGGGCAATTCTCTGAAAGAAAACAATGCCAGATTCAGTGGACCGCAAACAACTGAAAGCTTGACTGTCTCATCCAGGGACTGGGACACTCTTAGGAGTGGGAAAACCTAGTCTGATCTTTAACCTCACAACCCGCCTCTTTATTTTGCTCTAAACATTCTTTTGAGGAGGTTTGCCCATAGATGAGTAGCTAACCCAGAGAGGCTTGTTAACTCCCGTTTTTAGGCTGAATGGACCATGATATCATACAATCACACAATATTATGTGTTGGAAGGGACCTCAAAGATCATCGAGTTCCAACTCCTCTGCTGTGGGCAGGTTGCCAACCACTAGTCCAGGTACTAGATCATGTTGCCCAGGGACCCATCCAACCTGTCCTTGAACACCTCCAGGGGCAGGGCATCCACAACCCCTCTGGGCAGCCTGTTCTAGCACCTCATCACCCTTTCAGTGAAAATTTTCACCCTGTCATCTAAACTAAATCTCCGCTTCTTTAGTTTAGAACCATTCCCTCTTGTTCTTTAGTTTAGAACCATTCCCTCTTGTTCTATCACTGTCTACCCATGTAAAAAGTTGATTTTTCTTCTGTTTATAATCTCCCTTTAAACAGTGGAAAGCCACGAAGAGATCCCCCGGGAGCCTTATCTTCCCAAGATTGAACAAGCTCAGCTCCTTCCAGCTGTCTTTGTAGGAGAGGTGCTCCAGTTCTTTTCAAGGCCCTCCTCTGGACCCTATCCAAAAGCTCCACATCTTTCCTGTGTTGGGGACCTCCAGTCCCAGACCTGGATGCAATACTCCGGAGAGCAGAGAGGGACATTTGCATCCTTCAGACTGCTGGACAATAAAGATTATGTCCATAGTATGAAATAGATTTAATGCAATAACAGAAAAATGTTCTTTTCTCTCCACAGATAACCTGTTATTAGAGTGCTGCTCTGAAGCTGAGAGCCATGGACTTTAATCCCCTACAATCGCAAAAATATTTGAAGCCCTAAGGCAGTTCTAAAATTCAGCTAGTTCTAAAATTTGTCATTAAGCCTACCTATTTACTTCCAGCTATCACCACATCTTATTCCAGAAGTGCTCACTACCTCTGTGTACTGAGCCATGTAGGAAACTTCTGTTGCTCTCCTCACTCTTAACAGAATCAACAGAATCACAGAATGGTGGAGGTTGAAAGGATCTATAGATATGATTTGGTCCAACCTCCATACTTAAGCTAGGTCCCCTAGTGCAGGTTGCCCAGGACAACATCCATTCAGCTTTTGAAGATCTCTAAGAAGGACACTCCAGAACCTCTCTCGCCAGTGCTCAGACGTCATCAAATAAAAAATGCTTCTTGATGTTCAGATGCAAATTCTTGTGTTTGTACCACTGCCTCTTGTCCTGACACTGGGCATCACTGGGAAGAGCTTGGCTCTCACAATAAGGAAATTCAAAATTAACTGTTTAAAGAGTTGAAAATTCTTCAGCTGAATATTAGATAATCCTTTCTATTTTTCCTTTTCCTTGTTTGAACTCTGTAACTCCTGGCTTGCATCTTCTTATCTCCTGAGATTAATAGTTGCCTTCTCTTTCTGGATGCCAAAAATGATAATGTCATGATAAAAGAGCAGTAGCAACATGGAAGAAGGACAAAATCACTTGCTTGGCACCAAATAACTTCATCATTTTTCCATGTCCTGTTATGCAGAATTCCACTCCCTAGTCCTGTCTTTACAGCATCCAGTTTGCAAGCACACACAAATCTTCCACATGCTAGGTGAGTGTACAGCTACACCTGCAAATTTGTTTGGCCAGAGTCCCAGGGAGCCCTGAGGGCAATGGCTGAGCTGTGCCACTCAGAGGACAAGATTTAGCTAGTGAATTCTGATCAGGCTTAGATACAAGCAACAATCTGTGCTTTGGTTTTCTGAGCTCACAAAATAGAGTTAAAAATGTATATATATTTAAAAAATAAGCAAGAAAAATCTAGTGATTTTTTAGATCCACATCTTTGGTTTTCCAAAGTGTCTGTTTTTGTTCCATTATGTTTCTGACTTTAGCTTTAGTTAAACACAGATCCTTTTTTAAAGTTTGTATTACCATGTTATTTGTTAACCTGAGGGCACTCAGCTGATTCCTGGTTATTGCTTGATATCTTCAATAACAAGACTCTTCTTGTACTTACAAGTGTTGTAATTGTCAAATATGAAATGCTATGCAGAACCATTGTGAAGCTATGTGTCTCATGACACATCTGTCAGTAGGCACATTAAAGTAAGTTTTTTCAGCCGTTTGGGATTTTGGCCTTTTTAACCAGTAAATTGCATTTCCTAGTACAAAGTCTTTGTAACTAAAATTATGTAAATGATAATTAAGACTCATTAAGCTTCTACAAGTACAGATATGAAGAGGTTTACGACGTCATTGATAAAAGGAAAGAAAATGAACCAAGAACACAAGATGCATGCTGTCATTGTTTCCTTGAAAAACATGAATAAAATCATCTACTAAAGCTATGATCTCCCTCTTAGAAACTCAAAAGTTAATCTTTGTTTTGAATTCCAAAATCAATTAGAAATAAATTTGTGGAGAAATTTAGAGAGTCATTTATGGAGAACTTGCTGATGGTAGTAGACCTATTCATGATTTTGTTTTCAGTATTAATTCTCAAGATTTTTTCAAGTATTTTCTGTATGATTCAGTATAATTTCTGAATTTTCACTTACTTCCATTCCATTCTAAATATGAAGGCTTACTGACACCAAAAGCAGAACTCTACCCTCACTTAAATGGGCTGTAATTCCCTTCTCAGTTATTTATGACCTTACCTTTCCTATTTTTAAGCAAGCATAATTTTTTAGATTTAACTCCCAAAAAATGAGGAATTTTGCTGTTGACCTCTGGTGGTGGACAAAGAAAAACAATGTCCCAGAGCTACATTAAGAACTCCAGACAAAATCTGCAATTTTGGGTAAGAAAGCCCTCCACATTTCTGTTGACAGTATTTTTTTTAAAAACTACAGAAAAAAAGACAACGTAGCTTTGTTGTCACTGTTGTTTGTAAAATGCATATAACAAAATAAAATTAAAAAAACCAACAAAAAAATAGAAGGAAAGAAAAATTGATATAAAAAACAATTATATTGTAATAGAATTTCATTCTGATATAATTTACCAGATTTATTTATTCTGTGTTCCTGTTGTCTAAAGCCAGTAGTTCAATGGCTAGACTCTAATGAGCCTTTCCTAGCTAGCTTATTTGGGCCACATAGTAAATCACTTTTCTTCTCCTTCTCCACGCTGTGAGATCTTCAGAGGTGACAGTCGGGTCACCTGACTTTCAGCATCAACTAAATTGGGGCAACAGCTGAGAGATGAAAAAAAAGAGTCTTCCCAAAACCCTTTCATGAGGAGAGGACTGGGTACAGGACCAGAGAATCCAAAGGAATCACAGAATTGTATCACAGAATCACAGAATTGTAGGGGTTGGAAGGGACCTCTAGAGATTATTGAGACCAACCCCCAAAAGGAAAGCAAAGGAAATATTCAAAGGAAAGCAATGCCTTTGTATATATGATTTCAAACTTGTTTTAAAAATCCTTGGAGTTTTATTTTATAATCTTTTTAACTCACTGGGAGAAATCCAGTTTAGATTTCAGCAATTCTTAGGATTTTAAAATGTTCAGTAGGTATCCAGAAGTATCTGAAAATTCATCAGTTCCAGTGGAGCTGACCTCCTCATCCTAGTGTTTACTGCTGATGTAAGAAATTCATTGGGAGCTGCTGTTAGTCAGCTGCCCTTAAGGCTTGTTTATAATTATTGAAGACAGTTACAAGATATGTTAAATTATTATATGATGTTATTTCAACAGGTTAAAACTCATTAGAAACCACATAAAAACTTTTCATTAATACCATTAAATAACCTACCACCTTATTTTTGTGTCATAGGCAATTTTCTCAGATGTTACAAACACACCCTCTCATGTACAGTACTGATCTACAATGATGGCCAAGTGGATTAAGCGTAGATTCAAAATCATTAGATGTAGGTTCTAATTCCTTTGAATGCCATTAAGGTGTAAGTTGGGCAGTAACTTTTTAGTAGCAATGAACTAAATCTCTTTTTCTTCTTCAATCTCTGTTCAAACCTGTTTGTGCTTAATGCCAGCTGCAGAGACTCTTGCATAACTTGCAACAACAGCCTGAGTCTCTGCATGTGATCTTACAGAAATCATTTACACTTTCTGAACAGGAGGTTGTAGTCAGAAAGGATTTCTGGGAAACTTTTCTTATTATATCTATTCACAATTTGTCTACAAGGTTGGTCTTAGTAAATGACTATTGAGCACTTAGCTGAAATGAACCTCAATTGCAAATCAAAGAAACACCACACTGGGTCAGTTGCTGACTGATGACTTTTCTCACATTTCAAATCTTTATTTCACATAGATATCATAAGTGTATCCTTCCATTCTGCAGGAAGTAAAACTTCTGGGACTACATAAATACAGTTATTCTATGAAATAACATGTTTAATTGTCTTTAAATGTCAAGAGCCCAAAAGACAATTATGAGGCGTAAAAATTTCTTAAATTCCAGAATTTAAAAGCAAGCAGGTAAGCAATAAAACAAACAAAACAAAACAAAACAAAACAACAATCAAATAAAGAACTTAAAACTGCAAAACTATGGCACAAAACAATAACATACCTTGAATTCGGGAATATTTGTCCCAATCTTGCACACTCGAGTGAGTAATGAAGGTAAACTATGTAAGGATTTATAGCCTTTCATTAGCTATGCAAGACTCAAATTTGAGATTGCAGCATTAATCATGTTCTAGCAGTAACACTTCAATAGGATTACAGTTTATAAGTCCCCTAGTTACATTTGGAGTGTTTACTCTTCTTCCAGTTTGAATTAGATTAGTAGGTAGTGATGAGAAATGCTAGTGATTTCTGCCTCCAAACTGACAGAGTTGAGCTGCAGACACATTTCTTTTGTGAGAACAGGAATAGAACAGAAAAGTAACTACCAGCATGATGGTTATGCTGAGATCATGGCACCGGAGGGACCTTATAGAAGCCATCTAGTACCTGAAGGGGACCCACAGGAAAACTAGGGAGAGATTTTTTATAAGGGCATGTAGCAACAGGAGGAAGGGAAATGGCTTTAAACTGGAGTAAAGTAGATTTAGATATTTAGATATTAGGAAGAAATTCTGTACTGTGAGGGCGGTGAGACACTGAAACTGGTTGCAAGAGAGAATGTGGATGACCACTCCCTGGAGGCATTCAAGGCCAGGCCATGAGCAACCTGGTCTAGATGGAGGTGTCCCTGCCTATAGCTGGGGGTTGGAACTAGGTGATCTTAAATATCCCTTCCAGCTAAAACCATTCTATGATTGCATGTATTTGAAGTCTGAGAAAAACAAACAAATAAACAAACAAACCAAAACTGTTTATGAATTATGAAAAAATATGAAAGATGGGTTCAAAGATTTTCTGATTTGAACCAATGGCAAGTCTGGCCATTATTGATAGAGTCATCCTAATGTGGGTAGTTGCTGTATCAGTATTTACACATTCAAACGAGTTCTTATGACTCATGTGCTGTTTAGAAACAGAACTGTAAGACTAATTTGTTTTGGTAATCTTAAAAATTTGTACTTCCGACAGCTTAGCTGACATAGTTTTCCAGCTTGTGAGGTGAACTTCACAGAATCACAGAACCATAGGGGTTGGAAGGGACCTCCAGAGATCATTGAGTCCAACCCCCCTGCCAAAGCAGGTTCCCTACACCAGGTCGCACAAGTAGGTGTCCAGGCAGGTCTTGAATATCTCCAGAGAAGGAGACTCCACAACCCCCCTGGGCAGCCTGTTCCAGTGCTCCGTCACCCTCACCGTAAAGAAGTTCTTGCACACATTTGTGCAGAACTTCCTATGCTGCAGTTTCTGGCTGTTCCCTCTTGTCCTGTCTCCACACACTGCTGAAAAGAGACTGGCCTCACCACTCTGCCCCCCACACCTTAGATATTTATAGATCTGGATCAGGTCCGCTCTCAGTCTTCTTTTCTCAAGGCTAAGCAGACCCAGTTCACTTAGCCTTTCTTCATAGGGGAGATGCTCCAGGCCCTTCACCATCTTTGTGGCCCTCCGCTGGACTCTTTCCAAGAGATCCCTGTCTTTTTTGTACTGGGGAGCCCAGAACTGGACACAGTACTCCAGATGAGGCCTTACCAGGGCAGAGTAGAGGGGGACGATCACCTCCCTCAACCTGCTGGCCACGCTCTTTTTAATGCACCCCAGAATGCCATTGGCCTTTTTGGCCACGAGGGCACTCTGCTGGCTCATGGCCAACCTGTCGTCCACCAGGACACCCAGGTCCCTCTCTGCAGAGCTCCTCTCCAGCAGGTCATCCCCCAACCTGTACCAGTGCATACAATTATTCCTCCCCAGATGCAAGACTCTACACTTGCTTTTGTTAAACCTCATCTTGTTTCTTACTGCCCAGCTCTCCAGCCTGTCCAGGTCTCTCTGAATGGCAGCACAGCTTTCAGGTGTGTCAGCCAATCCTCCCAACTTTGTATCATCAGCAAACTATCCCCTCATCAAGATGAAGATGTTGAACAAGACCGGACCCAGCACTGACCCCTGAAGAACACCGCTAGGAACCCTGAGGAACTTGTCAAATATTATTCATAATTTCTATGAAACATGATGTCAGAAGTCTGACTTAAGCTATAAAAGAAGAGATTCAGATTTAGCCTTCAAACTTCCCCACTCTTGCCTGTATCAGATATCAGAATTCATAACAATGATTATGCATCATTTGATATACTGTAGAGTAACACTTTTTTTGCTTTGTTGAGTTGGGATTTCCTCTTCGTTATTCCCTGAGGGCTAAATTCAGTAAGAAATAATCCACAACCAGAAGTGAATTAATTTAAAATTCAGATGATTATGTTCACCTGAATCCTGTATCAGCGTGGGAATATAGCTATCAATAACTACTTAATTGCAAAAGTTCTTTTAAAGAACCTTTGCATAAAAACGCAAACAGTTTAAAATAGTAGTGATTTCAACCAGGAACACAAATGTATTCCACTTTGCAAACACCTGGTACTGCATAGTTCAAAAAAAAATTATTTTCAGCACTTTCATAAAATCCTTGCTTTCTCAAGTCAGACACTAATGAAAATGTCTACAGATACTACAGTATTAAAATGAATTGGTAAAAAAAAAAAGTAATAAAAATGCTATCTAAAGTTGTGTCTTTTTAGTCTGGATTTACTATTGATGACATAAGCTTTGTATAAATCTGTGGATGAGGTTATCTGGCCATAGTCTGGTTTTAAGCAGCTTTAGGAAAAGTGTGGAATACCTTTCTCACTGATGGAGAGCAGAAGCACTAATTGTTGCTAATAGGAGCAGACATAGACTACTGATGGCACCTGAGTTTTATAAATGAGTCTGTTATGATTCTAGCATGTGAATTTTGACTTTTACTTATCAGGAACCAGACTCAAGTAACCTTACTAGTGACAGTGGAACTATATCTGCTGATGGGAATTGCCTGTTTCCAAAAGGGAGATGGATACTTGCCCAGGAGCTGGGGGGACTTGTAGAGAGAGCTTTAAACTAGATAGGAAGGGAGAAGAGGATAAAGCCAGGCCTACTAGAGATCAGCCTGGGGAAGTGGTGTTGGGATTAGGTGAGAGGCGAGGGGCTCAGCTGAGGTGCGTCTACACTAATGCACGCAGCATGGGCAACTAGCAAGAAGAGTTGGAAGCCATTGTGCAGCAGGCAAACTATGACCTAGTTGTCATAACGGAAACGTGATGGGATTGCTCCCATGACTGGAGTGCTGCAATGGACGGCTACAAACTCTTCAGGAAGGATAGGCAAGGAGATCGGGGTGGCGGCGTGGCTCTCTACGTTAGGGAATGCTTTTATGCTACTGAGATTGTGACTGGGGACGATAACGTTGAATCCCTTTGGGTAAAGATCAGAGGAAGGGCTGACAAGACAGGCACCCTGGTGGGCGTCTGTTGTAGACCTCCAAACCAGGATGAAGAGACAGACGAGGTATTCTATAAGCAGCTGGCATGAGCTGCACAGTCGCCAGCCCTTGTCCTCATGGGGGACTTTAACTTCCCTGACATATGCTGGGAGTACAGCACAGCACAGAAGAAGCAGTCTAGGAGGTTTCTGGAATGCATAGAGGATAACTTCCTGATGCAGCTGGTCAGAGAGCCCACGAGAGGAACTGCCCCACTAGACCTGCTGTTCACAAACAGGGAAGGTCTGGTGGGAGATGTGGAGTTGGAGGCTGTCTTGGACAGAGTGACCACGAAATGATAGATTTCTCCATTCATGGTGGAGCCTGGAGGGGGAATAGTAAAACTGCTACCTTCGACTTCAGGAGGGCAAACTTTGAATTGTTCAAAAGACTAATAGAGGGAGTCCTCTGGCATTCAGTCTTAGCGAGTAAAGGGGTCCAAGAGAGCTGGTTGCTCTTCAAGAAGGTAGTCTTAAGGGCGCAGGAGCAGGCAGTCCCCCCCTGAGCTGCAAAATGAGCTGGCGGGGAAGAAGACTGGCGTGGATGAATAGGGAGCTATTCTTGAGGCTCCGGGAGAAAAAGAGAATCTACCGCCTGTGGAAAAAGGGACAGGCAACTCAGAATGAATACAAGGAAGTCATTAGGATGTGTAGAGGTGAAATCAGAAAGGCAAAAGCCCAGCTTGAATTTAACCTGGCCGCTGGGATGAAAAGGAATAAGAAACTCTTTTATAAATACATTAACAGTAAGAGGAGGACAAAGGAGAATATCCACTCTTTGCTGGATGAGGCTGGGAATGTGACCACTGAGGATAAGGAAAAGGCGGAGATTCTGAATGCCTTCTTTACGTCTGTCTTTAAAAGTCAGACCAGTTATCCTCAGGATACTCCTCTCTCTGACCTGGTAATCTTGGCTGGGGAGCACACTAACCCCCTTGTGATTCTGGAAGAAACAGTCAGAGACCTACTACTCCAACTGGACTGCCACAAGTCTATGGGGCCAGATGAGATCCACCCAAGAGTGCTGAGGAACTGGCGGAGGTGATATCCGAGCCGCTTTCCACCATCTATCAGCGCTCCTTGTTGACTGGTGAGGTCCCAGAAGACTGGAGGCTTGCCAATGTGACTCCCATTTACAAGAAAGGTCATAAGGAGGATCTGGGGAACTACAGGCCTGTTAGCCTGACCTCGGTGCCAGGGAAGGTTATGGAGTAGATTGTCTTGAGGGAGATCATGCAGCATGTGCGGGATGACTGGGGGATCAGGCCTAGCCAGCATGGGTTCATGAAAGGCAGGTCCTGTTTGATCAACTTGATCTCTTTCTATGATCTAGTGACGCATCTGGTGGATGAGG
Source organism: Meleagris gallopavo (assembly GCF_905368555.1). Classification (NCBI taxonomy): domain Eukaryota; kingdom Metazoa; phylum Chordata; class Aves; order Galliformes; family Phasianidae; genus Meleagris; species Meleagris gallopavo. The sequence continues at coordinate 41,171,210 of NC_139404.1, forward strand.
GAAAGGCTGTTGATGTGGTCTACCTAGACTTCAGCAAAGCCTTTGACACTGTCTCCCACAGTATTCTCCTGCAGAAGCTGGCAGCCCGAGGCTTGGATGGGTACACTCTTGGCTGGGTAAGGAGCTGGCTGAAGGGCCGGGCTCAGAGAGTGGTGGTGAATGGAGCTGGTGACTGGTTGTGAGTTGTGTTCCCCAGGAGTCAGTGTTGGAGCCTATCCTCTTCAATATCTTTATTGGTGACCTGGATGAGGGCATTGAGTGCACCCTCAGTAAATTCACAGATGACACCAAATTGGCTGGAAGTGTGGATCTGCCTGGGGGTAGCGAGGCCATACAGAGGGATCTGGACAGGCTGGAGAGCTGGGCTGAAGTCAGTGGGATGAGGTTCAACAAGACCAAATGCCGGGTCCTGCACTTCGGCTACAACAACCCCAGGCAACGCTACAGGCTTGGGGCAGTGTGGCTGGAGGACTGCGTAGAGGAAATGGATCTGGGGGTATTGATTGATGCTCGGCTGAACATGAGCTGACAGTGTGCCCAGGTGGCCAAGAAGGCCAATGGCATCCTGGCTTGCATCAGAAACAGTGTTGCCAGCAGGAGCAAAGAGGTGATTGTCCCCCTGTACTCAGCACTAGTGAGGCCGCAACTCGAGTACTGCGTCCAGTTTTGGGCCCCTCACTGCAAGAAAGACATTGAGGCCCTGGAACGTGTCCAAAGGAGGGCAACAAAGCTGGTGAGGGGTCTGGAACACAGGCCATATGAGGAGAGGCTGAAGGAGCTGGGAATGTTCAGCCTGGAGAAGAGGAGGCTCAGGGGAGATCTCATTGCTCTCTATAACTTCCTGAAGGGAGGTTGTAGTGAGCGGGGGGTCGGCCTCTTCTCTCGTGTCATTCGTGATAGGACCAGAGGGAATGGTTTCAAGCTATGGCAGGGGAGATTCAAGCTGGACATTAGGAAGTATTACTTTTCAGAAAGGGTGGTCAGGCACTGGAATGGGCTGCCCAGGGAGGTGGTGGAGTCGCCAACCCTGAGGGTGTTCAAGGAAAGACTGAATGTTGTATTGAGGGACATGGTTTAGTGGGAGCTATTGGTAATAGCTGAACGGTTGGACTAGATGATCTTTTAGGTCTTTTCCAACCTTGATGATTCTATGATTCTATGATTTATTAGAGTAGCGCCCAGTGACTCCCAACAAAGATCACCAAATAAGCCCTATGTACAAATTAACAAATTAACAAAAAAAAAAACAACTAAGAAAAATTACAAAATAAAGTGTTCTTATTCCACTTTACAGAGGGAGATTTGAAACAGTAAGAGATGAAAATATTTGCATAGAATGACCCCAAATGTCAGTGGCGGAGATAAAGAAAAGAATCAAGAATTTCTGAGTCTGAGATTATTCTTCTATGTAGAACTTCAAAACAGATTTAAACAATTTATATTAAATCAAGATACAAGTAACAGTGGTCTCAAGTAATTGTTTTTAGCTTAAGGTTATCCTTTCTGGTTATGTTTCTAATAGCTTCACAATATCTTTCCTTTTTTTTTCATATCATGTAATACATTCAATGTATTACATGATATATCATATGCAAAATATGATACAAAGCAGTTCTCAACACATTTATATCATATAAAAAATAAGATGCGAAGCAGTTCTCAACACATTCTGACACATAAACAAATATTTACCCATTGATATGATGACAGCAAAGGAATTACATACCTTCAATTCTTTACACGTTCCTCCATTCTCCAGAAAAGATGGGTAAAGCATTGTGATTCAGGCTCTATTCTTGATCACATTATTGTTCATTTTGAAGAATGAACTTCACTTCACAGAATGTGGTGGAGTCTAGCCCATGCGAATTGCCCTTTCTCTTGAAGAATTTATATTTTACAGTTAGACATGATACAATGAAATGCATGCAATGCAAAGGAACCAATTACAGCATTATTTGAAAGTTATACTCACTATGAGCTTAAAATAAATTTGTCTTTTTGGTGGAAGAAATTGAAAAGACTGAATGCATATGCAGAAATTTTTTAGGGGACTACTTTCCCTTTGTGTTTGTACAGCCTTGCCAATGTGGTAAGCACATTTACTCTTAGATTTTTCATTTATATTTATTACCTTTTCAAAACATAATAAATCCGTGTGGAAAAAAAATTATATCCTGGATGATGTGAGCTGGTACTTAAATCAAGAATGAATGTGATCTTTAGCAATGACATGACATAGCACTTTTGAAAGAGCATACCAATCACTGTTCTATTTGCTATTTGGATTGTCTCTGCTATGTTTAGTTTATTTTCTTTAAAACATAACTACTTTCTTACATACAGACCAGACTCTCACAGATGACTGAAGGTACTGGAGTTACAGTGAAGGTTTGAAAAATACTGGTGTTCACAGATATTTTTCAGAGATAATGAGGAAGAATCCTTTCTAGTAAGGGGAAACAATGTTAGTATTTTGAGATATTTACTTACAAACATACTCTACCACAATGAGTGATGATCATGACATGCAGAGCTATAAGACAGCAGATTTAAGAAGTGCCTAACAGTCCAAAAATTCAGCTGCATTTCTTATAAAAATGAGACTCGATTCCATGTACACATGGCTACGAGGGTGTGTGTGCAGGGACTTGCACATAACACCTTGCATGAGTATCTGTCATTCCTTCCTCATATTTTTTGCGACTGTTGGATATTCTCGACCAGGTTTGCCAGAGAAAGGTTTGAAAAGTTTGAGTCTTCAGGTTTCTACTAGAGTAAACTCAAGGGAAGGATTGTTACATAAACATACCCTTGATTAGAAGCATAAGTAAAGCATATTACAGGAAAGAAAGGGTCAGAATTCCTAAGTATGAGAAAAGGCCCATCTGTGGGGCTCTGCTTACAAGTAGCAAAATGTATGCAAGATCAAGTGGCTGCTTGTTGCCTTTGCTCTCTGTGGTGAATGAGGAGTTATTACTTCATTCCATTCCTTCCTCCACAAATGATGGAAGTCTGTGTGTGAATTATCTAAGGAAGCAACAGTTTCACAGAAGCCTTAAAAATGTGTCTAATCCTCATCAGCATATGAAACATTCAAAATGAGACAATAAAATCTAAAACCGTTATGAAATGGCTAAAAATTGATTAATTGAGTTAACTTACTGATGGCTGTGATATCAGAACATGAACCAGACTGGGAATACTGTAGATGAAAGTAGCGAAGGGTGTAGCAGCCATATTCATCCAATATTTCAGCACTGAGTCTTGAATCAGACTCAAAAAGCATTGAGAAATGCTTCATTTACATTCTGCAGCAGTATTTTGTTTCACAGAACCATAGCTATTAAATGAAACAGTGATTTGCCAAACTGCAGCAGTCTTTCAAGAACAACAATTAGTATTCTACAAAGCACTTCAAAAATATGTATGTTGCTATTCACATTCAAACTAGAATGATGTTCAAGATCAAACACTCAGTAAATTCATGGTGTTTGCAACTAACATAGTATCTAGGAATCATATGCTGTAATAGACTTTAACACTGCAGGTTGACGTTTTCATTCTGTATTAAATTAGGTCTGATCTGATAGACAGTAAACCTTCAGCTTCCCCTGCACTGGAAAAGTGTGAAATTACAGGCACATATCTCAAGAAAAAGTTAACCATCTGCATTTGTTTTATACACTGGATAGATTATGGGATGTACCACCCAGGCATTTTGGGCATTATGACATTCTTTGTCCTATGTCCAATAAACTGGGGAGAAGTGGGAATTGTCTTATGAACCCTCCTCTTCCCATGGTCTTTGTAAATGTCTAATATTAAAAGTCTAATCCTCCAAAGTCATCACGCCTTTTGCCCTTCCCCTGCGAGGATCTTTAAGTTCATCTACATTTCCAGATAACTGATTGCATAGGAGTGGAACTGAATTTAGGTAGAAATATGTGTTTGGTATGATAATCCTACTATAGCTTTTACAGACAAAGAGGCATGTGTTACAAATGATCTCTCTTGCAGTTTTGAGTTTCATTCACTTAATTTGAACGTACAGTTCAATATGTGCCCTTCTGCATGTTGTAATAATGAGTTGTGTTGTGCCTGCAAAACATAGAGATAAGAGAGTGCTTAGCAGTTGGAAACCCTTACTAATATAAATTCAAAATAGCTGCAGTTAGACTAGATCCTAAGAGATGCAGTATTTCCAACTCCAGCCAAATCCAGGGCTCAAAAAAAATGTGATTTGATCAATCTTCACAACCTTTTAAAAAAATACAGTCTGTGCCTCCCTCCCACACTCAGTCTTTTTTTAAACCTGTGTATCTTGCTGTAAACTTTTCTTTTCTGGCAGGATGAGTAGAAGTGAACCTTTAATTCACACATTATAATCTAGAACCTAATTTACGTTTGACAAAGCAAAAGAATTAGCAATGCTCCAAGACTGTGGAAAGTTTCAATCAAACTAAAGCCAGTATGCAGAATGTGCTTACATACAAGAAAACACCATAAGCTAATTGTACAGCCATTTTCTAGTAGTTCAAGATTTTGAAACTATCAGTGCATGTGAAAAATGTTGCTTATTTACAGATAGAAGTATTTTAAAGACCAGTTAACGAGCCCCAAACTCCAGCAATTCATAGGATAATTTTTCTGTGTTGGAATGCTTTACCCAGTTGATCAGAAATAAAACACTTCTTCGTCTTAAAAAAAAAGATATAAGACAATATTTAAAAATATATAACGTAAGAAAAAAATAGTTTGTACTGGGAAAAAAAACATGAACATAAATTGTTTCCAAAGGAAAATCCATGATGGTAATCTAGCTTTTTTTTTTTTTTTAATTATTAAATATACAGATTATTGTGATGACTTTACTGTCATCAGAGATAAATTCCATAAATTTTGTGATCATAGCATGATGCAGGATTGTCTTTATGTGCATTTGGCAGGTACTTGAGGCTTAAGAACGTTTTTTAAAGAGAGAAATGTCATTTTTCATTCTGAAATATCATTAGAGCACTGGGATCATATATTAATGTCACTAGATCTGCTAAAGAAAAATAACATTTACTATGTTTTTGGAATTCTAAATATTTTTATTAAGTATGGAAAATAGGATCTTGGTTAATGATTGTTCAAAGAGTTACTGCCTCAAAGAGAAATTGCCTCACTATAAAAAAACAGCTATTGTCACTTTCTTAAAGTTACATTCTCAAGCTAGGTGTTCCTTTCTTATTTGTTTATTAATGAACAATAGTGTCCTAACATCTAGTATTCTTCTATGATAAAGTAGTTTTCAAGCTTTTCATCACAGCCAAATTTTTTATTTAACTTGCTCTTTTGAGCTTATATCTTCAAAGTCTTGGATTATTAAGATAACTTAATACCTAAATTATCACATCTGTTCTAGACCAAATTGGTATTTAAAATATCTGGACATATTCTCTATAACTTTTGTACTGGAGTAGTTTATCTGCAGGTCTGCAGAAGCTTCCAATTCAGAACACAGACATGACATTCAGTGAAGAACTGACATTGGCTTAAATTAGCTTTGGATAAGTACCAAACAGAAATTAGAGTTGTCCTGTGAGAACTGCATATTCTGTTCTCTTGGGAGCTGAGCAGTAAGTGGAAACAAGATAACTATAATTTTTATTTCTTTCACAATATGAACACAAATCAATCAACTGGCATTCACACTACTGTTTTTCTAGGACTGTCTAGGCATGTAGGCACATCATTTGTGCCTCCTTACCTTGTCCAGAAATATTTTGGGAGCCTGACTTCAATTACCACGTGATTTCAAAGCACCTGCTTCATTGGTACCGGGGATCTAGCTTGGAACTCTGCCTTTATAAGAATTCAAGTTTGAACCAAGCAATAGAGTCACTCAAAGTCTCCCTAAAACCCCCAGAAAATCCCAGAAAAATTAGTCACCTTTTGTCTATGACTAACACTATGACTAAATTTGGTATAATACTGGCAGGGATTCCAGCCCCACGTATATATAGTATATATATATATATAACATTTATATATATGTATTATACATATAGTGTTCTAACAAGTGGAGCCATTATACAGATTGGAAAAAACAAGTTTTCAGTTTTGCTCTTTTCCAGAGGCTGAGCCCACAGATCTCAAGACAGCATCCTAGTTCTGAGATCACAAGGTGCTGAGTGAAAGCAGCCAGTGTACTGGACCAGTCACTGAAGCTGAAACAGTGTTCATCCAGGCACATAATGTGGTGGGGTGGATGCTGAGAAGGTAAGAGGGACATTCATTTTTGCATAGGAGTTAGAAAACTTTATGTACAAACTAAAATTTGAAGCCCTGAAATTTGTACGTACTTCATTCTTGACTAGCACTGGCCAGTAACTACATAAACAATACTGCACCAGAAATGATATAAACAGACCACTTTTTTTTCTTTTTCTTTCTTCTTTTTTTTTTTTTTTTTGGATATTTTTAGATCAGACTGGGCTTTGAATTAGTTTCCAACAAAGCTGTATGTGTACAAGTGCCAATGCTCAGGCAGAACATGAAGACAACGAGGACAGTCTCTTTAGCAGCAGGGTGCTTTTAAGCCACATGAAAGACCACAGTCTGTGTTTCTTTTCTTTAATCACACATATTTGGAATTTATGCAGTTATTATTTCCCTCTGCACTCTCACATCATATATCACTTTAGGGACATCTCCTAATTTTGGCCATACATCTTCTACATTAGCTGAACTGTAATCACTCATTACCTTTTTGAGCTTTAATACAGTGACAGCTGCAGTGAATTTTTTGCTGTGGCACAGACCACTGAAGCCACTGTCTCTGAAAACTCTTTTCTTTGAAAGTGTAGTGTTATGTGGTTCAAATCTTCTGACTTAATATGTTCTAAAGTGTAGTATACATATAAGGCAAGTACATCATGGCTTTCTGTGAATTTTGTGTTTATATTTCTATGTCTTGTATAATACTTTAGCTCTCTGTGTCATCTAGTGTCTACCTATCAGCACTGCACAAATTAGCAGTAAACAAATACTTAACTCCATTTTCTTATCTCAAAAATGAAGCTTAAAACCCCTTTTTATACAGTAGATTTTATTCTCTTTTCTTTCCGAAACTTCTTAGTAAATTCTATACTAATAATGATGTTTCTATAATTACTCCTGTTAGCAGCAGCAGCATGTATGGCAGTATGGCCAGTCTTACACGTTATTTTCATACATATGTCTATTATCTATTTGCCTATATGCTTGATTCAGCAACATTTTATGGTGAATGTTCATGAGAGGTCTTGATAAGTATTAAGAAAATACACACACCGAAGCACATTCTCCTCTCACTTGGGCAAGCCAAGTTGTCACTGAGGACAATAGGAGCTGCTTCTATTCATGCTTAAATAATATTTGCATTAGGACAACAGTTACAGAATTTGTAAATCTGCCTGGTGGAAAGACAATATGAGATCACATAATTAACAACTATTCTGTAACAAAGACACATTAGGAACAATTTTAGATTCCATAGCTGACTTTGTTTTCTGTTTTCTTGACTACATAATATTACAGTGGGATCCATTAATCAAGTTTTAATCATTTCAAGTTGTAGAAACTACAGACAAGTGAAACCAGGCTTACACTCAAACCAGAAAAATACAAGTATGTGAAATCCTTTTAGAGGACACCATAATAAAATACCTATCCAGAAAGGGAGGATGAATAAACTCTATGGGAGTACCTTAGCTTCCGCATACTCATCCAGCTGTTACTTCGCTGCATTTACTCAGATAATCCTGTTCTTTTTATCTTTTTAAAAGGAGGGGCTGAGAGGAGGTTTCCACGTGTAAATTTTTTACGTGTAACCAACCAGTGAAGCACGAATAGGTGTACAACTTACTGCACTAATGAAGGAATATCCCAAGTTAACTGAATATGAGTACTTGTATATCTGCAGAAGCCACTTCATGCTTGCCAAAGTATTTTTTATTTCTGAAAATGTATTTCTTGGAGAGAAGGCTGCATCCCCTTGCCAACTTGACTCAATATTTTGGGAAGAACACACAGAGTTTTACCAATCAAGAGTTTACAAGAAAGGATTAGAGGGCATACTAACACAGCTGAAGTTTTATTAACCATATAGTAAAAGGTATAGTACTTAACACTTTAAAACACAGTTTTGTAGCATATTGCTATATCTGTAACTATGATCAATAATCAAATACATTAAAGCCCAAATGTTAATATCCTGGTGATTACAATACATACAGTGCAATGTGAACTTTTGTTTATTATCACAGGAAGGGAACAGATCTTCTTGCACAACTGCAATGCCCAAATGAATTCATCATTAATTTGGCCAAATACTATTCCTTCTGATGTTCATAAATAGCTTCATGGATAATGTGATCACAAATACCTGAGGAAGGAGAAAGGACAGGCAAAAAACAACACAGAAAACATTGATACTTGCTCATGACTGAGTCAATCTGACTGCTGATATACGAATGACAGTGCAGAACGACGTAAGGGAGAACGACTGAGAAATATTTCTGAAGACAAAAGCTGCTCAAGCTTAGACTTGGTATGTGACCTTGAGCAAGTCAGTTAGGTCCATATCCCAGAAGAATCTTGAAATCTATTTCAAGTGACAATAACTTAGTTAAGAGTTTCAATGCCCCATGAATTTTGGTGGTGTCCTTTAGAATAGATGTAACAGTTCTTTCCTACCTGACAAGAAAGTGCTGTAAGCTACACTATATTGAAGATCATGACATACTCATATCCTGTGCTAATGAATTATGTAGTCCATAGAGTGTTTTTACTCTCTACTTTTGAAAGATAGTATTACATGTAGAAGAGACAAATTAGGTATAATTTTAATTCTTTTGGTAAAAATAAACTAACCCCATTTTCAGCTTCATGATTTAGATACTACCTAAACTTCCTTCCACCTTCTTGATAATATTGAGTTTCAAGATGTTAGTGGAATGAATTTTTGTTATCATTATTTTCTTTTATCCAATAAAATTTTCTTACAGATACATGAGGAGAGGGTTTATATGATTTTGTGATGTTTGTTTTAGCACTTTCTCCTAGATTAGGTTCTGTACAAATTCAGAGCAAAAGTCTTTTGCTCTTCAGAATTTACATTTTCATAACAGTTTCCGGCCCTTGTAAAGCAGTTTGTTTTCGCAAATCAGATCAAACATTTCCTTCAACAAGCTTTGGGCACCAACATCTGTGATGTTGCTTCACTATGTGGAGGGCAGTTAATAAACATGGCTAGATTTTATTTCTAATGAAAATTGGTGGAAAGCTTCATAAAATTTCTGAGAGCATGCCAAAGCCAAATGGCACTGAATTGATTTTTACCCCAAGCAGAATGTCTCTTTTTTTTTTTTTTACTTAAAAGTGCTCTTACCTGTGTAATTAGCAGACTGATACTAATTCCATTTAAGATCAAAACATTATTTTCAAACCATGTATCTAAATATTCTTCACAACCCTAAAAAAGTACAGATGAATATATTTAAAGAAAAATCATTTTGACTATTTAATACACATTGCATATTTATAGCATGTTGTTAGAATATATGGAATACAACTTTCTGCATTCCAAGATGGGATATTTACTTACCAGAAATCAAATAGTGATGTGTACTGCACATCTAATGATCTACATCAAGCAGATTGTAAATCTGATATTTTTGTATGGAAATGTACCATAGTCTGTAACTTAATCAAAACGATACTGCCGTTTCTGTAACTGAGAGATCACTTTACCAGTAAAGGAAAGAATATTTTCAAGTTTTCAGCGATTCTCACATTTGCAACCTGATGTATATTTTTCAGATTACCGACTATGATTATTATATTGCTGATTTTAAGAATATGTTAATTATTATAAAGCTTAAAATAGCTATAAACATAATAAAACATATAAATAAATGCTTTCTATACATTGAAGTGATGATTTGATGACAAGGAACAGATTAAAATTCCAATCTGAAAAAAGGAAGAGAATACCAGATGTCATTTGACAACATCCTTTTATTTTCAGTCTTGAATTGCCTACTGAATTATTATTATTTGCATTAGGCAGTCCTCTTAACACAGAATAATTTTCGAAGAAAATATTATGTATCTTTTTGCTTCAGATATATTTTATCAGGTGACGAGTTGGTCTCTTTGTATTAAGATATGGAGATATTAACATGAACTGCCCTTGAGGAACACATCTCACATTCCAGTATCTTGCTCTTATTCTGTGCTGAGGATACTTTGGAAATGAATAACTTAAACAGGTGAAGTAATTGCTGTCATTCTATAAATAAGGAATAGTAATTACAAGCAGTACAATACTTTTCATATACTGACACTTCCCATTATCATTATTGATTTTCACAGCATAGATTATTGAATGCCAAGATGCTTACTACATCATAAATCATGATTAAATATCCACGTGATGTTGATTGTCTGATATTTGCACTCTTGTTTTCAAGTATCTGCCTACATGACTGACATCTAAAGAGTAAAAAAAAAACAAGGCTTCGGGGTGACAAGTGACAAACTAATGATTATTATTAATATTTTCATATTTGCAAGGCAAGTCTTGATGAAAAACATGCTTTGAATATTTTTTCCAAAGTCAATTTAGTAGCAAAATTTATACCCTGCAAGGTACTTTTAAAATTTCTTACCATAGTATATGTTGAATTCCTTGGGATATCACAAAACCATTTCTTCAGGTTAGATTTTGTGCATGAACATGGGATCTGAGCATGGTTTTCCTTGTTTTTATTCTTTTCCCACTGTGTGACATTGTATCTTCCACAGCATTCCATCTAAAATAAAAGTGCTATAACTTGTAACTCCAACACTTAAAAAGTCTGTCTTGCAGAGGAATTTTACTTCAATCAACTGCAATTTATGACACTAATGACTAATTCAGTACAAAAATTGTGTGTAAGCAGTTAGCAAGGATGTGCTCAACATGAATTTCAACAAAGGAAAACATTATGAATGCTTTCTCTAATGAATGTAGTAAAAGCAGACATATTTTATAAAACGTATTAAAAAAAAAATACACAAACATTGCTTTGTTCCAACCTAGGAACTTAAAAAACACAGATTTTGAAATTTTTTTTTTCCTTTGCCGATTCTAGAATCATATCTGCAAAACTTCTTTTTCTTAACAAGAGATCTTTAGAACATCTCCCTGTTTCAACCTGTGATTTCATGGAATTGATCTTGACATTTAGGAAATTCCAGAAATTTTTCATTCTGAATTATGATGAAATTTCAAAAATGTCTATGCTTTCACTGTTGATTTTGTTTGTTTGTTGTGGAATTGTCATATTTTGTCTTCGAGACTGCTAAACAAAAATATCTAGTGTTAGTGTTTTGAATGGTTAGCGCAGAATATGTTATTCATGGTTCGGCCAGAAACTTTGGTAACAACTTCCAAAATAAATGATCTCATATATACGTTCTTTAAAGGACTTTTCCAAAAAGGAAACAAATTACATATTTGCAGACCACAAAAATGATTAACAATTAAATTAATTTGAGACTTTAAGCATTATTTCTGAGAAAGGCTTGCTGCAGTATTTATTCAAATGCCTTCACAGTAGGAGCTCTGATTTGACCTGATATCCTTGCTACTTGCCAATTGTACATGTTAGCATTCAGACATATGCAGACCAAGTGTCTTGTGATATCACACACTGTTGAATACATTAGGGAACACATATTTTCTCCAGCTGCAATAAACTTCTGTAACAGGAACAGCATCCATTCCTAAATACATAGACAAGTGTGCCAAACAGCTAATCTCAACCATGCCCGTGTAAATTAAGTAATCTGCACACACACACACACTCACCCCAACAGATATTAGTAGCAAATCCTAAAAACTCCATTTATTAAAGGAGTTATTTTGTACTTAATTAAGTTCTGATTTGTGTTTTCCTTACATTCTGCTGCACAGCATTCAGAATATTCCACACAGGTTCCTTCTCAGCCAGACTCTTATTCCCATAATCAGAAATAACTTCATCAATTCTGTTGTTCCACTGATGGTAGACCTGTCAATAAATAAATGTTTAGAGCATTTGGTAAGTGCTTATATAGATAACAGTGTGAATGCATTGTATAATCCTTGACCTTTTATTGATATTCAGATTTTTACAAGGGTCACTTGCAAGCAATCAGTTTGCTAAATATGATCTGAACCATGTCATAGCTATTGGACTCGTAGTAAAGCTGAAAGCAGAAGGAAAAGATAAAAGAGGAGATTAAAGCACAAATGTAGCGTAGGCAGACAGAAGTTGCTTAGCCCAGATGTTGTCAGATGAGCCAAAGAACATAGTTTAGATGCACCTTAGCTGTCCTGAAATAAAAAATCCTACCTGTTATTCTTGTTAGTAAGCACAGCACCTTACAATAATAATAATAAACAAACAAAAAACAAAACAACAAATGTGATGCAAATATGCATAAATGCCACACTCTTTGGTTAGGATATGTATGGCTTTGGGCTAGAGTTGTTAGCAGCTCATGTTGAACCTAGATCAGAGATCTTTATAGAACTTCTTAAAATATACCTTCAACAGCATTTGAAACAGACTACCTGATCACAGAGTGTTACAGAGAATACATGCATATGAGAACTCCTAGCCCACTGAAAGTTTTGATTAAAAAACAAAGCAAAATAAAACAACAAAAAAGCCTTCTTCAACTTAATTCAGTTGCTATTGCTGTTTGAATAACGAAGTTCAAAAGCTTGCACAGTGAATGACAAATTACTACAATTTAATATATTTCAGCAGTACTTTAATTAAGGTTGAGATCAAGTGAAATTACAAGTGAAATTTAACTGCAGTCTTTCAACCATTTTTTCAGAACAAATAATCAACTCTAGAATGCATCATTCAGTTCAAATCTTGCAGTATATAGAACCACAATATAAAACAGGGAGTACTCTATCATTACAAATTAACTTTTTTAAAATAAATCTTGATGATACAAATTGACTTTGATGGAGTAAAACTAATTTATTTGTGCTGTGCTGAACAGCAGCAGGCTTTGAAGAACCTTATAATGTTTATGAGGCAAGTGTCATGGGAGTTTTCTCAAACAACAGATTTTGGAATTGCAGAACAGGGAAGAAGCAGAATCTTTATGTATTTGGTACAGAGTGCCTTCTGCACAGTACTTCAAGGGGTGCTAAAGCTATTGGAATTGCTATTTGTAGAGAAATAAACGTTGGACAGTTATTACATAAAGTTTTAAGGCACTACAATTACTAGTGATAACAACTATGTTTGTATTTATCATAGAATCTTGTTTTTAAAAGCAAGGATATTCCATACAATTGATCTCTACGTGGATCTAAAATACAGGCTCAAATAATAAAACTAGTAATTCATTAGTATACATTAAATGCCAAGATACAAATGACTCCTAGCAATGGCACAGTAGACTGCCATTATTACCCACAAGAAAAGACTGTCATCTAATGTTTTCTCCTATGTCTTCTGAAGTCCAGGAAAAGGGGACTTTTCAGGTCATCTTTCAAAATAAAAAAAAAATATATAATAAAAATAAGCTGTCCCTGTGTCGCTGTTGATTCGCCTGAACAGAATGTTTTGCTGAAATACAGAAGATAAATTGGAAATTTCTCTTAACAATCATTTAACCATACTGAAGTCTTTAAATTCAAATCCTCTGTTGTGCCTGGTCAACATATAGAATACTGAAGTCCAAACAAATAGTGATACATCTGCAGTGAGAACTATTAGATTTTTTTTTTTAATTGACTACAAGAAAGTATTTTGTAATTAATAGCAGTCCTATGTAATAATTTATTTACTTACCACTTCTTTCTTCAAAAATATCAGTGCTGATATGGCAATCTGGGTGAAAAACACTAGGACTTGAAAACACACATACTGAAAAAAAATTTACAGATTATTGATTAACAATATTGGATAAGCAAGTGTCTTAGTTTCAGCTGGGACGGATTGTTTTCTTCACCACTTGATATGATGCTGTGTTTTAGTTCTAATAGAAAAAAAATGTTGATAACACATTTGTATGTGTTTATAGCTGATGCTTATAGTTGATGCTAAGCAGTGTTGTACAGAGGCAAGGCTATTCTCAGTGAAAGGCCCAAGGAGCTGGGAGGGAACAGAATTAGGACAGCTGACTTGAACTAGCCAAAGGGATATTCTGCACCATATGACATCATGCAGAAGGAGTTTTGAAGGGAGTGTGAGTTCATCTCACTCTCTTATGCTGCTCGCTCATAGTCGCTTTTAACATTAGATAGGCTTTTAACATTAGATCAGGCTTCAAGCAATGCACGACTCATAGTTCAGGGCAGTGTGAAAGCCACAACCTTCAGGGAAGTGACCACAAGCAGCTGTGCTCCATTGAAGAAAACTCCTGTGTCGTTATTTCCTCTTTCAGTTCTTACTGTGAGACCTGGAAGTCTCACACTTAGGTAAGAACTCCTTTGACTAGAAGATGCAGAAAGAAGAAAACAAAGCTAGTTCATGAATTTTGTTCATTTGCACTGAGACAAAATTTTCATGCCTAATTTTCATACAACTTCATGAAAGCTAGAAATGAGACATTTCTTTATCATCATCTAATAAGCCGTCAAGCAAACACTAAATATAAATAGGGTAATAGCCAGAAAGAAGTAGAAAGAAGATTTCTGGAGTCCTCACATCTTTCTGCCTCCTGATACATTTATACAGAAGACTTCAGTTTTGTTCAGATTTCACTAAAATTAGGACTTTATCTAACAAGATCTTTCTATTAGCCTGCTATTTAAATACAACATCAAGATAGGATCACTCTGGTTTCACTCACATTTTCAAATGGGTTAATAACGTCTGGAGTCTGATTTACACTTACTGTAACTAGTAGGCATCTGATTTTCTTAACATTTCCAAGGAATCCCACGACTGATGTAAAAATAATAAGAGATCCAACTCCAAGTAACATAAAAGAAACACGTACCACCAGTTGGTTCTCACCTGAAGAAACTGCATATACATTGTGTTACTTCTTTTTACTCAAGACTTCCACTTGCAAAGCGTAATCAAGGAAAAAAATAGATCAAAAACAAATCAAACCAACAAACCACTAAACCCTTTCAATGCCATTATTGAAAAGGTGGAAACAGAAGAATGATGAAAGGACATTCTCACTGCAATTAGACATGGAAGCCAGAAGATGTGTTTCATAAATTCAGATGATGGCAACATATGAGACATGAGCAGAACATACTCAGCTAAACAATGTGAACAACTGTTTGTTCACCAAAAGTTAGTAATGCATGTGCAAATCCTGTGTGGATATGAATAGAGTTCTTCCAGGTGTAAATTCAGTGCAGTCCTCCCTCCTTCTAACTGGCAACTGTCCTCTTTCCCTTTTAATCATTTTTGCCCAGATATAGAATCTAGCAGGGGGTTATCATTATTTCTATCTCAAGTGCTCTATCTCAGAAGTCCCTTACTGGATGGGTGAACTGGTGCTCCTCAGCAGAGCTGAGAAAAACTATTCCTTAAGAGCATGGGTGTTGTCATGCAACTAAAACAAAGCACAAGTGCCAGCTGGCATTTATTCTGCCCAAATACCCAGTTATATTATCTATAATCTTGCCAAATGTGGTCCAAATGTGTTCTGATAAATTATTTTTTAAAATATCGACAGATCTGCTTTATATTTCAATAATTCTTCTACAGGGCATACACAAGTTAAATAAATAAATTGTATAAATTGTAATCATAAATAAATTTTACATATATACTGATATGTGCTGTATTTTATCCTTTTTGAAAATCATACTGATGGAAAACATACCCAAAAGAAAAACAACCTATGCATTTCAATTCGACACTGCCACCTTGTGAAAAAGAAAAAGTAGCTGTGTTTGTTCATTTACCTTACAAACATTTCAATCAAACAAGTGAAAATCTATTTATACTCACATAATACACCAAATAAATTACTTCTGTCAAATAAAAGCCACAAACCAAATGTCAAAATCATAATACCCAGCGCCTGGAAAAGAAAACAAGGATTATTGTTTTCACTTAAATTATTTTTAGTAATTAATTTTAAGTTGATAAACAGGAAAGAAGAAGAAAACACTTTTTTTTTTACCAAGAAAATTCCATTGAAGACAGTTAAGGTTATTTTCCACGTTACTAATTTATCTCTTAATTTCATTCTTCTGTTTTCTGTTTTGAATTGTAGCTGAAAATATAATAATATATTCAGTCCATATGAAACAGATATAACTAAACCTATCGATATTTAGGTGATTTATTTCTTTCAGATCAAATTTAGACAGTCATCTGATGTTGAACAAAAGCTGGAAGCAACAGCAGATGCATCAACAAGGTGCATGATTTCAATTGCCTCTAACATATTTTACACATTTATATATATATACACACACACATATATATACTTTAACATTTTTTTTTCTTAACTGCTGAAGACATTTGGAGGTAGCATATATGTAGGAATACTTAGACTGAAGAGATGGCAAGAATTACATAGTCTGTCATACCTTGTCCCTAAACTGCAAAGAACATTTCATTTACAAATTCTTAATGATGCTAGCTGAAAGGAAGGAGAATCATAACAAAAATACAAGCTCCCTCCATCTACACAACTTAAATCAAGTGGGTTCGTTTTTGAAATGGTACATGCAGATTAGTGATTTCAGTGAGATCCAGCACCCAGCTCTAAGAAAACCATGAGAGCTGTCAAATGGTGTTAACAACTCTCATGTACTGAAACCAGAGTATGCTTTTCACTTTTGAAGTTAATCTCCCAATCATCCCCACTTAGTTCTTATCTTTGTGAGCTTTTTTGTTGTTGTAGATTGTAATGGGATGTGAAGAGCTTATCTCATTTCAAAGTAAACCAAACCAAGAGATGCACTCTGTCAACGATAGTATATGGGCTCTCAGTGGAAGGACAAGCCCAGATGCTAAGCAAATCAACTACCCTTGAACAGATGTGGTGTGCATTAGGACCTGAGAACCAACTGTATCACTCTACCAATTAAATTAGTATGTTATAGCACTTGCAAACATAGACAAAACCTTAATGAGTAACATTAGCATTGATGCTTTGAGCATGCTTTAGCTTATTTCAGCAGGTAAGTCTCTTAGCATTGTAAAGTATCTGAAGCAGGGCTTTGCTTTTATGTATCAGCATTACTATTATCATTATTAGATACCCTACGGGTCTATCAAGATTTTTGCATTGAGAGAAACTCATATGTTTGCCCCCCCACTGGTTCCCTTTCACCTGTCTTGTATCTTCTGTAAACATACTCCAGCATTCCGGTCTGCCTGGATTGGCGATATAAGCTGGAGAGAGTCCAAGAGCAGGGTTAGAAGATGGTGGCTTCTGCAAGAGCAGCCTATTGCAATTGTCCCATACCTTTCTCTTGTAAGGCAGACAAGCACACAAACGTGTACAGACTCATGCACATAGCCAGCATGTGCATACTCCTCAGAAAGTATTTTTAAATCCAAAGGGATGTTTTTAAAAGGAATTGTGTGTGGTTCTCATCTTTTATCAGAATTACTACAGATTCATCCTCCACTATTTGTAAAATAGAAGAAAATGATGAAGATGAAGCATTTATAATCAAAATCTATCTTGCATTAATAAGAACTTATTTTACATACAAAATGCACATTACATATGTATCAAATTTACTGATGAAAAGATTCAGCAAACACCAGTTTTTTATTTTTTATATTCCTGTTATCTGAATTATAAAAATATAATTGCTGAATTGCAGAATGAAGAAAGCTAAATCCTTCTCTAACTAGCTCTGAAATGGACTTGGCTCTATAATGCATCATGTAAACTTCAAAACTCTTACCAGATAGATTAGATAAATGCTTTTGCGCTTTCCCAGGAGAAGATCCACTGCTTTTAAGAGCAATTGAATTTCATTAGAATTTTCAAAGCTGGAATGTATTAAACCATTAATTTTATGTATTGTTTTCATTTAAAAGAGCAAAAAAAGCCTTAAATGGTTGCAAATTTCACTTGAACTCTGGCATCAAAAATGGTTCTGTTGTAATCATAGTAAGTAGACCCTTAAGATCATCTAGTCTACCCCTCTACTATAGGCAGGGACACCTATAGAACAGGTTACTCTAATAATTACATAGTTGCAATGCTCTATTTTGAAGCATTTTAACAGTGATTCAATTTCTCTTTAGTCACTTATCTAGAAAATATTGCCTTTAAAAAACAATATTCATTTTACATTTAACAGCTACAAGAAAATCTTTAGCAACTCTGAATATTTCTGTCTTACCTGAGAGAATACAATCTTATAATGATATTTCTTCCTTATGTGCATCTTAACCACATGTTTACACCTCTGTTGACCACCCCTTACTTCCTGGTTACAGAAGGCAGGCGGACAGATACTTCTTTTTTCCTGGCAAAGCTGTTTGCTGAATGCAGGACACAGTGTCTTGTGATTCCATCACCATGACAACAGTTTATTTTGCATTAAAAAATGTGTACCAAAGCCTGAATTCAGTTCAGTGATTGAACATATTTTCTTAATACAACCATACTGACACATTTACTGGTTGCATGACCCTGCAAAAAGTTAGACTGTGGATTTCAAATGGACACGTTTTCATACTATTAAGATTTGAGTGTCTTAGTGATTGCTAACATCTGCAAGAAAATGCAAGGCAGCTGCCCTTGAGTCCAGTACCTCAAGCTTAACCAGCATATGTCTTACAGTCTAGTTTAAAGATGCTGGGAGACAAAAACAAACAAACAAACAAAGAAAACAACAACAACAACAAAAAACACCCCTCTGTGCCTCCTGTGAATGGCAGACCCTCCTCAGTACCCACAACATTTTCCATGCAAATCCTGCCTGTCTCTGCCTGCCAGCTCTCGCTGACAGGCTACAGGCATTCCTTTACTCCTCGTCACGCCTTCAAAGACCACCTCACATTAAACCTATACCACTTGCACTCTCTCTGTCTCCCTAATTACTTCTGCCTAACTGAATGACGTGGACTCCTTCCAAATTAGGACAGGCTAATTTCCAGTCCTTTCCAATGAGCACCACCCCCCAGGCCCGGGCGCGAATCGCCAACTCCCGGCGCGGGGCGCGCCTTCCAGCCCGCCGCCTGAGCGTCCCGTTGCCATGGTGACACGCTCGGCGCGGTGGAGGCTCGCCTTTCCTTCCCGGGGACTGCCCGACAGCGGTTAGCGATTGGGGGGTTTCAAGGCGGAGGGGCTGTCCGTTCTTCTCTGCGGCCAGCAGCAGAGGTGAGTAGCTCCTTGGAGCTTGGAGCAACTACCCGGAGGGGGCGGGCTGCAGCTCCCAGCACGCAGAGTGCAGCCGCAGGGAATTGCCCTTCCGCGGTGCCCTCTGGAAGGAGTGGTTTTTATCAACATATCTCATGCCTTGCGCCGAGAGGAGAGCCGGGAGGGAATGAGGGTGCTCTCTCCCTGCGAATGAGCGGTTGTGAGCTGCTTCCCTGTCCCCGGGTTGGGTGAGGAGAGGGATAAACATTTTTCTTACCTGTTGCTTGCTTCTTCTGTGGTCTGAAGTGCTTAGAGCAAACTTCTGCTGCTTCTCCTGAAATTTAAAGCCAGCTATTCAGTATTTATATATTTAGCTCGCATTAAATGAGCACACTCTTTATTTTGGCTGATGTGGTAGTGATAAGTAATATTTTCTTTGCTTAGCTTTGAAAGCAGACACAACTCTACGGAAAGTAGAATGTCAGAAGATATTGAAGGAATTGAAAAAGAAATAGAAAGTGAATTAAGTAGAATCAGTGTTTCTTCCTTTGAAGCAGATGAACCTGACACAGTGGTACCAGAGGAATCTGTGAGCGACACCGAGTCAGTAAGTGTTCACATGGCTTATACTGCTTTTACTTGTGATTAAAAGTTGTACGGGATCTGTAGGATATTCAAGTAGATCATCTAATATCCATAGTATATGGTCATACGAGACCATTAATCGTATAAATTTGACACAAATGGTGGTTGACCAAGGCATCAATGGTGATTGTTTATGCGCTCACATGTTAAAAAGCCAGCCGTTTTACAACAATTTACACATCTACAGAAGTCCATTATCCCTAATCTTTGAGAAGATGATATTTTGAGTAGGAAATGTCTGTATGGGAGAGAAAGTTGAAACATCAGATGTACATACATACCTTAAATGTTTATTGCACTAAAATTAAGATTAATTTTGCTTCTGAAGGAGTTGTGACATCCTTATGGAAAAGATTCCGTGCATTGTATGTTTTAGTTTTTAATATTTTTTATTTTATTTTTTTAATTTTTGTTTCAACTTTTAATTTCTTTATCTGTGACAGTTACAAAGGAAATATTAATTGAAACATATTTCTGAAGTTTTCAGAAAATAAGCTACTAAAATGTGTTCTAATTAGAATTTAATTAAAGTGTAAGAATGGTAATAATTAATTGTTCAGTGGATGATAAGACAATGGGAACCTTGAGAATTCCCAGCACTAAAACTGTGAATAATTTTGGTAGAAAGTGCTGCTAAGTTTTCATTGAAGTTTTGTAGATTAATCCTAATTGAATCAGTATTCTTGCATATTAAGTATTTACCTTTTGCTGTAACAGTGAGATGAAAATGAAGAATTTACATGAACTGTCTTATTTTTCTAGATTTCAGATGATCTCCCAGATTCAGTTCTCTCCTATTTAAATTTCATAAAGAGCAGAAATCAAGATGCTGAGAAGGTTATACTGCAAGACTTGGAAGATGAAGAAACTACAAGTAAGCAGGGATCACAGCATATTTATGCAACTCATATTGTCACTAACAATCATCAATAAAACAATGAAAACTTTTAAGTACAGCAAGCTGTAAAACCTATTGTATCAGCTTCTGAAAGCAAACTGAGTCTCTAAGAATAAAATTATGTAATGCTGTATTCTCAGATTAAGTTTTGTGTTTGAATTGATTTTTTTTTTTCCCTAAAAGTTCATCTCATGCTAGACTACAGAACAACACAAGTTACTGAATCATTTTCTGAAACAGAACCTAGGACAGATTCTTCATGAGAATATGATATGAGATGAGGTCACTACCAGCTAAGAGTGCAGATACAATTGATACCCATAGGATGTTTAAAGTCTGCAGAATTATCAAACCAGCATTAAATTGGGAGCAGCCTTTCTGTGCCAGATGTGTGTCTGAAGCCAGGCTCAGTTCTGGAATTCTCTGTTCCATTTCAGTTGTTCACGGAACTGTGGTCTTCACATACATTTGATGTAGTTGTTTGGGAACAAAAAGTTCAATATTGTCTTTACATTTTGATATATGGGGGAGGTTACTTTACATCTTCCTATTTATAATAAGCAGTCTTTTGTTGTTGTTGTTATTTCTGTAGTTCTATGTCAGTTTTTGACCTGTTTGTCACAAGTTCTACTAAGTGTTTCTATGCCACGCATTTGATTATTTTATACTGTTTCTTTCACAAATGCAGTTTGCTCTCACTGGGCTCTTATAGCATCATTGTGTGTGTTTGTTTCGGTTGTTTTTTTGTTGTTTTTTTTTTTTAATTTTTGAAGAAAAGAATTAAAAGGAAAAAATGCTTTTTGAAATATAAAGAAGTATAGTAGTTAGGTAGTATAGAGCAGAACTGGGTACTGCTAGTGGATTTTCTTTCTGTGTACTAAATTATATATTTTTTCTTCTTCAGGTAATATTCATGAAGTAATTCCTTGCTATGCGTCAGAAAACTTGGCAGAATTGGCTTCTGAGTATAATGAAGATCCAGAACAATTTAAAAAAAGGGTATTTACTATTTAAATGATGTGTATATAGTGAACAAAATTCTATTCAGTATAGTAAATAATTTACACTTGTTTAGATAGCTTCCTAATGAGACATATAGATATATTCAGTTTTATTTGTGTTAGTCTATCCATATGGTTATCCATATGGATCCATAAGTTGCTTTTGTTGATGCTGTTCTTTGGAAATGGGACTCAACTGCAGTGCACCACATTTATAAGTTAAAATTTGGATTCAGTTCTCTTTATCAGTCCTTGAGATGTTTAGCACAGCAATTAACAAAAACAAAACTGAATAATCATTTCTTCTTTATTCCAAGAATAATATCTCAATAGTATTTTAACACTTCTGACACTTCAGTCTTACTCTTTTTGTGATGATTAGAAGGATGTTAATGCCTCAAGGACAAATCAAGAGTTATGAACCTCGGTTCTTTTATATTTTAATGAGATTTGAGAGAATACTTCGCTGAAAATTTTATAAAAACACAAACCTGTATTGAATTTAATCACTTTTTGTCATCTGTTTTTTATTAGTGAGCACTTTTGCAAACATGAATTTTTATTCTCTGAAGGCCATTGTTTAAAATAGCAAAATTACTTTCTGTGTGAATTTAGAACTTAATCTGTATCCAAAGCATGTGAGGAACATGTAGTAAATAAGCAGGAATAGATTAATTCTTGACACTGAAAAAATGAATGAAATACAGCAAATCTTTGTGTCCATAGCACTGTTTTCAAATAGACTTTTTAAAAATGTACAAGCGACTCATTCTTTGACTATCTCCGTAACAGTTTGGATGCATAATTATAGTGCTCCCATAGAAAGTAGGACAAAAACAACCCCCAATAAAAAGTTTATTTTTCCATGTTAAAAATGCAGTATACACTGAAGTAAATAAATAACACAGAAGTACTGTTTTTTTAAGGAGAATTATGGTAATATTTCTTGCTCTAGAAAATATCTTTTGACTGATCCATTTGCATTATTCATGTTCTAAGGATAGCAGTCAGCAGTGAGTTTCATTGTAAGATGAAAAACATTATGCTTGTTCTAGGAGATTTGTATAATGTTTGCTTTTAATTTTTGTTTCTTGTTTCTTGATGTCGATCTAAACTATGTTAGGTACTATTTGAAATTGAAAACGAAGACTTGAAAGTTCCTACAACTCCTAGTTATAATGAGTCCATCAGTGAAGTAGTCACTGATAACCTCTTTCTTACAGGTAAGCAAATGCATTATTCATTTGCTTGTGTTGGTTACTACTTCCTACTTTTCTGTTTTCATAAGAAGCATAATACTCTGTGTAAAAAAAAAAAAATACACATTAACAACCTGCAGTAGCCTTCATGAACTGCTTGGTTTATCTAATTTTGGAATCACAGAATTATAATTGTCTTCAGTGACTCGATAGAAATTTATTTCGGAAAATATTACCCTAGAAATACTTAAGTAACTTAAAAAAAAAAAAAAAAAAAGAAAAAAAAAGAAAAACCAACAAAAAAACAGCCCACAAGTGGAAGCCAGACTGGTGTCAGTAAAATTATGCTTATTCTTTAGCCACAACTTGTTTTATTTTTTTATACTCACATTGGTTTGGATTGTGTGCATTTGCCCCAGCCTTTGCATGTTTTTGAGTGGAATACATCAGATATAAAAAAAAACCCTGCTAATAGCCAGAGAAGGCATTTATCTTGAACACAGAGTGTAATCCTGGCACACTCACTGGTAGAATAGATATTGCTGTGGCAGTACCAGAGGTTGCAATAATAAGTGTTCATAATAATTCATATGGTACAGTATAAATCATTGAAAGAAGGTGCTCTGATTTCGTTGGGGTTATATATTGCTGGCTATATCAGCACAGAATCCTCCAGGTTGTATTTGTTTGTCAATGCATTAAGACCATGTCCTCCAAAGCTTATTATTAAATCAAATAAAAGGTTTGTTTGCTTGATTACAAATTTATAGCTGATGTTGAAATGAACATAAGCCTTACTTACCATGAAGTAGAAGAAAAATGTAGACAAGAATTTGAGCAGTGGGAAAAAAGACAAAGTGAGATTGAAGATGACAAGAGGAAAAAGTGGAAAGCTGAGAGAGAAGCACAGGAAAAACAGAATGAAGAAGACCATGCCAGAAGGGTGCAGCATATGGAGAAATTTGAGGCTGAAAGAATGGAGTTAGAGCTTGTGCACAAGGTGATTAATGATACTTAGATAATGGTTTTGCCACCTAGATTAATTGAATTCAAGACCAAATGTGAAAAAGAGAGTGCTGTCCCAGATTTTATGATCATCCTGCACTCTACCTACCTTTTTGATACTAAATGGACACATAAGACATATTTAAGAACTATCTATTGAGATATCTTTTTTATTGCGTTGATTGACAGTGAATCTATGTTGAATGATAAGTTATTCTTTTGACTTTGCCTGTACAGAATTTTTACAATACTACACCAGTACTGGAAATCAGAGTTGTACTAAATTACTCTCAAACAAGAAGTGGCCACTGTGTGTTAATGGAATGTACTCTGGATCACCCACTCCAAATATACATTTAGATGAAAAATCATAGTTAAAGTAATCTGAACCAAAATCTTTCTGTTCATAAATGCTCATGTTGGGCTTCATCTAGGTGGAAGTTAAAATACTCCCTTTTCTTGTCTGTGTCTGAGAGACTGAGTCAGGATTCACGTACTGAGTTCCATCATGATGGAATATGGCTTCACACTTTGGTTGCATTATTAGAGAATCTAGTCGTGTGTTACCATTGTGTAGAGTCTGTACCAAAGGATAACATTTGGTAATTTTCTGCAAAAGAGAATGAGAAAATTAAATAATTTAATCTTCAGATCATAGTATTTGTGAGGCCAAGATATTTTCTTATTTAGCCTAAATATTTCTGTAGTAGGAGACATGTTAATACTTCATATTCAGATAACTGATTTGTTAATAGCTGAGCATCTTGGTTGCAGCAAGGTAATTCAAGTCACCAAATTTAAGGACTTAGTAAGTGAAAAGACTATTCATCTCTGAAACCCCATGAAGTATCTGAGATAGCTCTGTTTTCAGCAGGCCACTGAATTTGTTTTTCTCTTCTCTGATTTCCTGAATCATTTTTGGATGGAGAATGGCTTTCTTTCTCTAGACAAAATGAATTGTGTCATGTTCCTCTTGGTGATAATTTGTTAACTCTATGACTAGCAGAGGTGAACTCACTTTACAGAGATGAAAGATGTAGACTAACACTCTGTATTAGAGAAGAATTGAGACTTCCGTGTTTCTAAACATGTATGAAAAGCAATGTTTATCTACCTGACTCTAGGGTGAAAGAAGTGCTGGCTTGTTTTTACTGGTTTCTTCATGTACTGCTGCCTATTTAATTTGGCTGATACTGATTTATCTTGCTTACCAGGAGTCAGGTGGTTCTGGATCAGCCTCTGGTTTTTACATAGTTATTCTCTGTTAATTGTCAATCAGATGTAATTTTAGACACAGACTTTCCTTTTTTCTTCCCCTGGCAAACAAGTTCAGTTAAAAACTTTCCTTCAGCTTCACTGAAAAAAAATTCCTGTTTGAAAGGATTATCAGAAACATACCAGCACAAAGTTGATGTTTATGCTACTTTCAGAATTTTCATTTATGATATGTTGCTGCTATAATGTACCTCTTCTTTGAATAGTGTTTTCATATGCATAGCTTTCATTTTCAGTAGTACAGAATTGAAGTAGTACAGTAGTGCAGAGGAGAGTGGCAGTTGTTTGGACCAAATACTGAGATGGTAACGCTCTGAAGGTACACATCTTTCAGTACTTGACCAAATCTGCTTCAATTTGAATGCCAAATTATTTATTTTGGTACTCACACAGCTGAGTTTCTCATTTGAATGCAGGCATTCATTCACCAAAGTGGGTAATTTCAAAGTCAAGATGGAGGAGTTGAAGGAGAGATCATTTTGTAGAATATGTTTTGTACAATAATCATTTAAGTTGATTTATTGTGCAGAAACAACAAACTGTGATGGAAGATGAGTTACAGAAGGAAAAGAAAGCTTGGAGAGACAAAATGATGCAACACGAGGTAAAGTTGTACAATGAGTTTTTCTCAAAAGACTATGAGTTCGCTGTCATATTAGAGAATGTATGTTATTGTATAACAGTTAATACACTAATTGCTGTCTATTAATAGTAAACTTGTGCCAACACCTGCCCTATTTTAAAAGTGGCTGTAGTCTATCATAATTGTTGAAGTCTATCATGATTGTTATTTTGGCCTAGGAATTAATCATGAAGCTACAGCTGCAAATAGAAGAGGAGAAAAGGGCATTTGAAGAGCAGAAAGCAAAAGAAAATAAACATCTGAGAGAACAACGGAATGCAGCAGCTGTGAAAATCCAAGCTAGATTTAGAGCCTATTTAGTCCATAAAGAGTATGCTCCCATCTTAAAACAGAGGAAAGATGAAATAAAAAAGAAAAAGAAAATACAAGAAGAAATTGAGAGAGAAATGAAAGTAAGAGAGGAAAAAATGAAGAGGCGAATGGAAGAAAGAATGCAAAGTAAAAAAGAAGAGAAAAAGAGACAAGAAGAGCTCGAAAGACAGAAGCATTTGGAACAGGTAGGGAGACGTAAGGAATATGAGAAAAAGAAGGCAAGTCTGAGGCTGGAAAGAGAAAAACAACTGCAAATAAGAGAAGAACAGAGAAAATTAGGAGAAAAAATAGCTAAAGCTGTGATAACTGAAAATGGGGAAAATAATAAAGAAAACATAAAAGAGGATAAATTGTCAGAAAATGTGGATGTATTAAGAGATGAGAAAAAGGAAGTAAATAAGCAAGTAGAGGAACAAAAGGAAGAGCAGACTGAAATGATGGGTGAGACAAACAGTGGGATGATTTCAACGGAAAGAAAATTGACACCAACACTGACTGTGCTAATCTCTGAGAAGGAGGACTCTTGTCGAGTGAATAATGAAAACATAGGTATTAATTTGGTAACATATGTAGAAGAAAATTACTCACAAACAAAAGAACTTAATAAAGAATCTTCAGGTATCCACACTTTGAAGGATGAATCTGTTGATTTTGGAGCAAATTGCATGGTAGAAAATAAGTCAAATGATACATGCAGCAGTCAGTCAAATGTCCAATCAAATACAGATGACCAAGATCAATTTTCTCTGTCTGAAACAATAAAGAAAACTGTATTTCTAATGGAGGATGCTAATGAGGAAGTCATAAAGAACTGGGACACAGTTCAAGAAGTATCTAAGTATTCCAATAGATTAATTCTTCCAAATGATATTGAAAAAAAGAGAACGAGTTGGATGAGCACATGTAAATCTTGGTCTAAAATATATGAAGAAAACAAAAGAAAGATACCAAATATTAAAAAACGATTAAGGAAAACTCCAGTTAACAAGATGCCTCCATTAAGTACACAGAAGATAATTCATAGTGGTCCTTGGAGTACTCTGCAGCAGGTAACTCAGCAGATTTATAATAAACTGGAAGCTGAACCATCACTATTTTTTGGGGGTTTTCTGGTGATTTTTTTTTTTTTTTTTTTTTTTTGGTTAGCTGGTTCGGTTTTTTGTTTTGTTTTTTTTTTTTTAATTTGTTAGTTGTGTTTTTTTGTTTTTTAAAGCAGAATGCTATTCTGGAAAAGAAGTGCTATTTTGGGGGAGAAAATTATCATTGGGAAGGATATAGATTTCAGTGGGAGTTGTTCCTCTGCACAAATGGTAAATAAGGCCAATGAGGATGATGTTTGAATTCCTGTTGATCATTTTGGAGCAGAGTGATGTATCTTCAGATATAGTATCTTAAAATTATAGAAGGTAGGAGGTCTTAGCTTCTATTTTCAGCTTTCCTTTTGTATATAGCTCTGCATTTAAGCTCCTTCCACATCTGTCTTCTTCAGAATTTTGAGAAAGACTAGTTTCTTCCTGAATCAAGACATACTTGATGGTCAACTTATAAGTGTTGTTTTGCCATAAAGAACACCTTGGTTCCCAGCAGTTAAGGAGTATCACTGTATTTTTTTCTCTATGCTCTCATCTTCATATCCACTCTAAAGTGACATACTGGACTACAAAATCCTTCAGTATGAACTGTTTCCATCTGTTCACATGCACTCATGATAGCATGATGGGAAATAATTGATGCTATTAATATAATTTTTTTTCTTCCATTCAAATTCAGTATCATTAGTACAGCATCAGTTTTATTTGTTTTAAAGTGAATGTTGAAATCAAACTGTCTTTTTATATTTTTTCCCGTTTAATAAATCAGACATATAATGTGAAAAGATTAACATATTTGTTATTTACATTCTCTAAAGTGTCAATAAAATGTAGTTTTATCTCTATCTAGAGAAAATAACCAGAATATGACGTTCTATAATAAATGTTCAATATAGTAACAGTTAATCTTCTTTATCACGTTAATTATCATGTAGATCACAACACTTACACTTGAAGATTTGCCAGCTTGTAGCCTCTCGACGCTGTCAGAGTGTTCAAATCTACAAGTTTTGACTCTGAGACGCTGTGGATTAGTTGCACTGGAAGGGCTAAGTAGCTGCAAAGACCTGAAGTATATCAACATGGAGGTACTAAGCATATTTGATTCTTTATCATAACTGGGTGAAAGCTGTCAGTGTTGCTGTTAAGGTGGTTGTGCAGTTGCATCCAAATGAATTTAGAGTCACAGAAACATAGTACCATTTAGATTGGAAAAGATTTTTGAGAGGGTCAGAGCTTGTGGTTTGCTCCTACTGCCACCCTGGACAGCGTGTAGATTTTAGTGCTTTGAAAAAAGCATAGGAGTATCAGTAAAGTACTCCCCAAAATAAACTAACAGAAGCAGATCTGCATTGTACATAGCAATTTGCGTTGCACTAAAACAGCATCCCACAAATGAATCAAACTATGCTAAGAAAAGTGATAGTATCAGCCTAGTATTATATACTAGTATATATAATAATTAGTATTACTATCACTTGATGGGTAAGTGACCTCAGTCTATCTGAGATCACGAATGGATAGGTAGGTACTGTTCACCATAGCAGTTGTTCAGCTTAGGCAGGAGTAGGTCCTTTGAAATGCAAACCCTGGATATTAGTGAAAAATACTCACATAAATGCTCTAGGAATTATATGGCATGTTACACTAGAGACATGATCTCTGGATACTTGTTACTGCACATTATCCAACACGATCTTCTAAATTTAACTTTTAACAAAAAAATTTCTGTATGCTATATCTTATTTCTGGAATTTAATTTACATGAAACAACTCTTCAATGTTTTTTTATGTTGTTTAACAACACTCACTCATAAGAAAGTTAGTGTGCCCTCATTATTCATAGTAGACTTGTGAGTAAGTAACATCTGTTCTTTCCAATATATTTTTTTCCTTACTTTTCTCATTTGACATCAATTCAGAATGTAATTTCTGTGATTCATTAACATGATCGATCTATGAAAGCACAATAACAATATGAGAGCATAATATGCGTATCTAAGCTGACAGTCTTTCTAAGTCTGGTATTTATATGCAAAAAATTCTAGATCAAATAATGTCGTGTATGGAACTGTTTTGTTTTTTTTTTGTTGCATTTTGTTTTGTTTCATTTTTATTTTATTATGAAATTTTATACCCTAAATAATATACAGGATTGTCTTACTAGGATACGTCAGAATACTTTGATGAAGGAGGGGACTTTTAGAAGATTCACTTCTATTTATGCTTTACTCATACCTTAATAATACACACTGATAATAATAATACTTTGACTGTACAGGCTGATTAGACTGTTGTCTTCCATGCAATCTGAATGCAGAAACAGCCTCTTCTGTGAGGAATTGGTGTTATGGCTTCCATAGGAGGCATTAGTGCATCTTTGCCTGCAGCTGAAGCTAGCACCTAAATCTTGGAGGCAATAGAAATTAGTCTTTTTGGTTTAATCTGTTGGTTGCAAAGGCAATTTTTTTTTTTTTTTCTTTGGTATCTGCTGGTGGAAGAGCAAAAACGAACATCAAGGGCAGCGAATAGCAAAATGAAAATCAGACTAAGCATTATTAAAACAGCCAGAGGAAGAGATGTTAAAAGAGCAAGAACTTTTGGAGAAAGAGTATTAGCTAAGAACTGTTAATGTTAGTAACCAAAAGACCTCTAAATGCAAATTTTCATTTTTAGTGCATAAAATTCCATTGAAGTTAACACTGTTCTCATTAATATCTAGACAATATAGTTTTTGCTATGGATTTTTCAGTTCAGTTTCCTAGGCTTTGAGAAGCTAGCAAAGTGTATTTGGAAAATACCCCTGTATCCTCAGATTCTCCTTACATTTTTTGTTTCAGCTTCTGGGTGTTTTCAGAGCCAGAAAGCAGTGTGAGTTACATCTTTGTTCTATACCAGTTGAACACAAAAATGCAGGTTCTGATTCATTAACGTATTTTCTTAATGGAAAAAAATAGAGATGCCCTTACTCCTAGCTAGAAGTTTAAGGTAAAAATAAGTGATGGTGATAATCTTCTCTATTTTTACATTTAATTCTGCTGATTCACTGCAGATGCTATTTAATATTCTGGTTTTCCTTTGTTACAGGAAAACAACATTCAGGTAATTGACTGTGAAAATCTGGAAAATCTCTGTATTCTGATTTTGAATAAGAACCATCTTTCATCAGTTTGTGGCTTGAATGGTTGCATAAATCTCCAGAATCTTGAACTTTCCTACAACAGAATCACTCGAATTGGTAAGAAAAGTAATGAAAAGTTATTTCAGTTTGAATAACTGAATATCTGTACTGCTTATATGCAAGGTTATACTTCCCTTAGATTCAAAGCCAGCCAACAGCTAAGCCCAAGGAGATTGAAGCAATGGATTTAGGACACACTTGTATTTTAAACTGTACTCAACTTCAAATTTATTCGTAGTATGGCTTAGCGACAGCAAGTATTTCTATGTATAAGTCATTATCTGAGTGTGCTAACCATACTAACAGTGGACGACAGCCTTTCTTTCTGCTAACATGCTGCCCATTCTGGTTCCAAACTATTTTTCCATACTTACTTCTCTCTCTTGCTCTTCATTGCTGCTGATTGCCGCAAAGCTGGAAAAAAAAAATAAGTTTAACGTGCAGTTATGCAACTCGTTTAGGAACATCTAGTATGCTAACAGCTCTTATAATAAATTGCATTTGTAAATAGTAGTTGTTAGGTCTGGCAGATTGTGGACCACTTAACATGCAGTCAACCAGGTAGCAGCATTCACATAGCCACAGACAACAGATGCATCAATACTTAAAAATTTTGGACCAAGAGGTACCTGTTGGCCAGCCGGGAATTTTTCATGTAGTGAACAAGGACTTACTTCTCTCCCTGTTGCACTGCTTGTCTGACTATGAAGTGCCTAAGGGGCAAGTATTGTGTCTCAGCTTCTGGCAAGCCATAAAAAATTGTATTGTGAGCCTTGTGTTGTATAGATTTTGTATAGAATGTTAGTAATCAGGATCCAGAGCTTTTGCAGCTGACAAAAAATTGGAAAGAATAGCACTGTCATCCTTGCTGTACTTAGTGGAGAAGCTAGTTTTTTTTGGTTTTAGAATCATACACAGAGGGAAGACCATTAGTGGTCCCTCAAAAGCAGCATTAACAGTTGAGAAAACCTAGTAGAAAATTGCCAGATTGTTACATGAAACGAAGGTCTCCAGGAAGAAAGGAACAAATTTTCCCCAGGTAAGTATTGTAGCAGGTTGAACAGACCTAGATTTAACTTCCCTATGGTGCTAGTGGCTTGGGTTTTGGTACATGATACACTGTGGTATTTGTAAAGGCCATTAAAATAGAAATTACTGTATCACTTGAGGGTTACAATACTAACACAAATTAATCTTCAGAAATTTATCTGTTAAAATAATACTTTCTTATTATCAAGAAGAAATTCCATGTGGCAAGTAATAACTTTTGTTTTAAATTGCAAAATATTTGAGGGAGGACTGAAAAGGCAAATTTCTAGCTATATTCTTGTTCCACACTGAATTTGAAAGCTGTATTTGGAAAGACATCTGAACAGGAGTAAAAAAAAATTAAGGAGATTTTTTTTCATTTCATTTGCCCTGGTTTATGTTATTAATTCTTTTTAAAGTATGTGTAGTGGAGAACTAGGTGTACAGCTGGAAAACAACTGGAAAACTATTTTAAGCTGCTGAATAAAACAATTGATTAAAGATTGTTATTAAAAATGGTTTCTGTTGTGTAGAAAAAACAGCCATAAAACACAAAATTGCAGCAGTGTGAAGATGGATAGTGAAATTCTGTAGTAGCAAGTGTATTGCAAATAAAAATAGGAAATCTAAGAAAAAAATGTTGATACATACTGTCTATAAATTTAGGATTCATACTGATATTTTGTTGTTTTTTTTTCCTAGTATATGCAAAATTAAAATAATCGTATTTATGAAGAATTTATATTATCTACAAATAAAGATACTGGAGTACCAACGTTTGCTATAAAATCATATCAGTATGCTAATGGAAAATGATTTTAAAAAAAGTTATTATTAAATGTTTGTCTGTCTTTGTGATCATTCTTTCATGTGTACTTTATTTGATAAAAATGTCTGCAAGGTTTCTTTAAGAACGATCTTTAGGATTGGAGCAACTGTGTGGAACTGTATCTTTGTACGGAAAATGTAGACTAAAATCCTGATGTACTTTCTGTTTTATTCAATATGGTGTTACATTTACTAAGTTTCTGATGAATTTGACTGGGTACACATTCACAATTGGTTTGGAATCAGTCCTCCACAGCTGCAATACAATGCAGTGTGCTTTGTTCATCTTTAACAAAGGGCATATGGTGTTGCTTTTCGTTTTTGTTGTTTATATTTGTAATACTTGCATTTTAATAACTTATTGTTATTAAAATTGTTGACACATTTTTTCTCTTTTTCTTTCCTCTAGCTAAAATATAGCTTTAGTAGGGAAAAAAATGGGAGTTAACTGAAAACCCTTTAATAATAAAAATATGAGAAATACATCTGTTATGTTTTTTCACTTAAAGATGTATGCTCACAAACAAAGTCGTTGAATCAGTAGTATATTGAAGTTCAGTGCTTATGTATTTGAAAGATGATTTACACAAGAAGTTAGAGGAAAAAGTAACATTTTGACTTGATTCACAAAAATGTGCTTTCTTTGCCTAAATTGTCTGAGTACGTTGGCTAAAATCCCCACAGTGCTAAGAATAAAAGTGCATAACTAGCAACTCTTAAATGTTTCTTTGGACCTATTGTTTTTAAGAAAGCACACCAAGGATTTTTATCAAACATCTTTCAATTTTATTTATTTTTGTTTGTGTGTATGTTTTTCATCTTCATGTTCATAGTCACCTTTTAGTACTCTTGCATCATTCATCTTTGTCATGCTTACAAGTTACTTCGGAACTGCATTAATAGCTAAGACAGAGTCCCTAGTTAACAGATTGGAGCTCTACTTAGCCAACTGGCGTGTTACTTAAGTGAGAGTTCTCTACAAATTTTTCTGAAACCATGTGCTTTCTTTAAGAGAATGGCTTTTCCCATTCCTGTTGTTGATTGCATCATGTGAAAAACAGACAATATCTTCTGGAAATGTGCACAAGATTTTCCTGCTTATTTTGGATTTTGCATGTGTATGGAAGAGATATTAAAATACCAGACATTTGTATTATATTATTCTCTCTTTTGTATTTTTTTATTGGACTGTATTTGATAGTTCAGAATAGACTGTGGTCCCACTTGTATTATAGTGTTGATGTGTCTGTTTTGAGTAATGTTCACTCTTTCTATGACAGGTGATGAGGATGAAATGTAACAAAAAAAAACTCACAAAATTTGTGCAGTACACCAAATAGGAAATTTGTAGATTCTGTGTTAACTCCTTGTATTAACCCCTTGCTTTTTTTTACTCTATGTCTAGTCTATCCTCATTGTTCCATTCTATGCTAATTTGGTGCTTTTAAATTTATCAATACTGCTACTATGAACATTTAAATACTGCTCTTGTGAGGAAGTCTTGGAAGACATTAATTTTTAATGTTCTCTGAAAGGAAATTGTTTTGAGGCCACTAGATGGTGCTAGTTCCCTTTTTATTCTTACCTGAGCATGGAAAAAAAGAAAATATAGAACTGGATCTTGCAGTCAGGATAGTATGTCATAGGTATACTTTAATTTCTTTTAGAATAATTAAAAATCTGTATATTTATACCTAAACTGTTTTTAAGAAATACTACATAACATTTGTTTCATATACAGGACGTTGTCTCTTTAATATCCAATGTGTTATGTGATCGTGTTATTTTGACTAAATGCTTCCCATTTTTAAAATTACTGTAATTTGAAGGCCTGTATTTTTTGTTGTTTTTAACTGCACTGCTAGCCTTGGAATTTAATCTTTCATTTCTTTTTTTTCTTTATTTTTTTCCTTTCCATATTCTAAATAATTGATAGTGAAAGATGGTCTTTAGTCTTGTAATCTAGTTTATTCCCAGAAGTTTATTCACTTCTGCAGAGCTTGCTCAGCTTGCTTATGGAAGTTTTGGGTAACATAAAAATGAGACGAAGTATTACGTCAAACCTGTGAGGATTACTTGAAAGAAAAGTACTTAAAACTACAGTTATTAGTTGCTCAAGCATAGTAAGTGCAGTTTATCAGTTAAAAAAAATGTTCTGATCCAAAGTGTTTTTGAACTGGTCTATTACTTAGTTAATAGGATGAGAAATTTATGAACTATACACATAGTATTTTTGATAATTTTTTAAAATATATAACTAAAGCTAATTGTTACTATATATAATACAAGTATATTGAGACCTCTTTTCTTGGTAAGTAGAAACTAGCTTTTTTTATTTTAGGATGGCTTAATTCAGGTCATACCTTTTAATTTTCAGGTGGTTTGGAATCACTGAAAAAACTTCAGCAATTAACTGTGGATCATAATCAGTTAATTAGCACAAAAGGTCTTTGTGATGTACCTACTCTCATACATCTAGACTGTTCTTTCAATCATCTGACACAAGTTGAAGGTATTGAGAGTTGTGGACTGCTTCAAATTCTGAAGTTACAAGGCAATAACCTCCAGGAGGTAAAATCCTTGAATTAAGTGGTTGTTTATTGTGCCTACATCTTTCTTACCACAGTAATGTGGTTCAGTCTGTTGATCATCTGCGCACTGCTTGCCTGGGATGCGTGTTGTTTGTTG
This sequence comes from Meleagris gallopavo, assembly GCF_905368555.1. Lineage (NCBI taxonomy): Eukaryota > Metazoa > Chordata > Aves > Galliformes > Phasianidae > Meleagris > Meleagris gallopavo. The sequence goes on from NC_139404.1 coordinate 41,206,337, forward strand.
GTTGCTCTTGTTCTCCTTTTAGAGATTTTTTCAAAGGGAAAAATTTTCATCAATGGTAGCTAAGTATTTTCTTGCTCCTAAGTCCTTGGAAAATTGGATGCTCAATAATTATATTTTATATCCCTCAATAATTGTCTCCTTCCTTGGTTTATCACATCTAGTCTTCAGTTTGTATCGTGCAATCATGACTGCTTAACATGTCACAAAATACCATTGTCATTCCAGATGTCGTGCCAGTTTAGTTTCAGGAATTTCTATTCAGCAATTCCTGAAAGTAATCTAAACTGGCACGACATGCTGAATAGAAAGGTAGTTTGCTAAGTGGACAATTAATTGTCTTTACTGCTAATGATTCTCTTACACATCTGGGAGCAGAAAACTATTGTCAATAAGCAGCAGAAACAAAATATTAAGAGTATGGCTCTTGACTCCCTTTTTTGAAAATTTTTCTTGACTCTTCAAACTATGTGGAGAACACTGAAAAATATTTACCACCTGATTTGTAGCAGTTGTTGGACAGTTAGTGAGTACATAATAAGAAACTGATATATATATATATATATATATATATATATATATTCAAAATGTGTTTTTTGCTTGTATTTAATAATGATTGATGAAAAGCATCTGTTAAAAACTCTGCTGTTGTTTCTCTAACTTACACTAATTTTAAATAATATTCTCTTCTCTACTTAGCTTCCAAGGCTGGAAAATCACGTTCTGCTAAGAGAATTATACTTGGATGACAATAGCATTTCTGCTGTGAGAATGCTTTCTTCGTACTGGTTGCCACTGTTGCAAATGCTTTTGCTGTCTCACAATAGGTAAAAAAGAACAATTCTTTCATTTATGCAGTTGATACAGAGTAATTTACTAACATAACACTTAACTAATAAGTGTAATTCTCAGTATGCTTAAAATATCACCAGCTTTTTCAGATATTCTTCGAAAGTGTGTTGTTGAGAAGTAATGGCACTGGCTACCTTTAATTATGAAAATTCAAAATAGCAGTAACTATGAAAAGTATTCTTTTTGTATTAGATGATAATTTTTGAGCATTATAACTTTATTAAAACCTTAGCGTTTCTTTTTTTTTCTTTATTTAGCAATTGTTTCTAGAGTATGTCTGTCAAACTTCATATTTCTCAGCTAGTTTATTCAAAACAGACTTTAAATGCTATTTTGAATATAAGTACTAGAGCTAAAATGTCCAAGTTGGAATGTTCATTAGGCTGCTTTTTTTTGTTTCATGTACATGATGTATGAATGCTCACAAAACCAAGTTTTAGTACTGCATACCTTCTTTCAGTCTTCAGTTTAACAGTTCAGTTTGAAGGCATAGATTAGTAAGGAGGGACCAAAACAAGCATCATAAAACTAGATGATGCCTTGAAGTATTACATAATTGTCTTTCTTTTCCATTTAAGGGAAAAAAAATGAATAATTACAATAATTACAATTTAGAAAATGTATTTTCTTATTATGATGTGTTTATCCTGAATAGGATTTGTCTCACCTAAACAGGTAGAACATACTGTTACACACAGTATAAACAATATGTTCTCTGAACTAATAGGGTTTTTTGGAGGTTGTTTTCTTTTGTTTTTGACATTTAGTTATGGCTATGTCTGTAATGAAAAATTTTTAAAACTGCATGAAAACCTGAAGTGCCTACAATGAAGACAAAATCTTAAGAACAACACAACAGGTTGTGTTGGTCTGGCCATGTAGATCTACCTTATGTCACAAGATCTTACACTTCTTATTTACTTTCCATTGCACTACTTTGTTTGTTCAGTGGCCACACTGTCTGGTCTACTAAAATTCTTCTTCTGAACTGAGAGAAAGCACATATAAATGGACGAGCAAGTTGCAAATTAGCAAAACAAAACAAACAAACAAACAAAAAACCCAATTCTTTATTTTCTTAATAAGTATTTGTACTATATGTCCAATCTTTGAGACGAACAAGACAAGATAGCCTTAAATGCACATTAAAGGCCTCAAGATTCCTGACATTTCAGTAGCCTGATCTTTTTCACCCGCTTTACGTATGCCTATAAGCCGCTCCATGTGTCTGTGCTATAGCATAAGTAACTCAATGTTCTGCATAGCAACAATGAATGTAATGGAGTAATCTGCTGAAAGAAAAGCTGTTTCTTTACTTTCATCCTGCAGCTAGAATGTTTTGTGGGTTTTTTTTTAATTATTATTTTTTGTTTTTTAAGAATGCATTGAGTGTCATTTTATTTTTACTGGTTGCAGGAAGCCTGTATAGTTGTAATGCTGAAAATCTGTATTTTTTAAAAAATGAAGTACTGCTGAAAGAAAAAAATTTACACTAATTAATAGGTCTTTGTTGTTGTTATTGTTGTTATTTATTTCTCAGATGTATTGTAAACCAAAAATTGCTACAGATAAAACTCCAAAAATATGTATTTTTTTTTAACCCTAGTGTAGCAACAAGGAATTACAGCATGTAGTGATGAACTACACGTGCATCAAATATAAAAATGCCAACAATTTTTCCACCTCTGCTTTTATTGAGTATTTTGCTGTGGCTTTTGCAGAGGGAGCATGTATTTGATTGATACACAGTTGACTGAAGTCAGTGGTGAATACCTACTTGGATTAGTTAATGCAGCACTGTGGCTATGAAAATCTGCACTTTCTTTTAGACCAACTGGAAAGCACATTCAGTTCATTTTAAAATGGAACATTTTCTTTTTTCTTATACTGTAGATAAAGATTCAAGTATGCATGAGAAAAAAATTACATATTTAATACAGAGTCAGATTTCATGTGATATTTCTATTTACAAGTAGCGTCACTTAATTCTGTAGCTTACTGGTTAGTTGATTTTTCATTAAAAAAAGTTCTACAAAGTGACACTGAATCAATCTGCCCTTCAGTTAGTCTTTACATTTTTTTTGTGCAATATCACAATAGACAAACATCCCTCTTAATTTTTGTTTTAATATGCCTAAATTCCTTTTGCTCTCTGATGTCTTCATTGTGATAACTTAAGTGTGGTATAAAAAGAATTAAATTGAAATAATGCAGTCGGCTGCAAAAATACTGTGACATCTGGGAAACTGATTTGACAAGGATAAAATTCTTTCTGAATTTGTTGTTCATGTGTTATTGGAACTAAATACATACTACTTAATAGATTTTTTTTTTTAATAGAAATAATAAAAAAAAATCAGATTAATTCTTTCTTCATGCATATTGTTTTCCCATCTTAAATATACATGGTATGTCTTTTTTCACCTATTTTCTCAGTTCATTGTAAGGCATTCTGTTTTAAGAATTTAACAAATTTTCCAGAGTCAGCATAATATGTATAAGTGTCATGGGATATAGAATCCAGTCAATCCTGAAAAAGTTATACTTACTTATAGTGTTGAGTCCTGTACTTCCCCACTCTCTTCCTAATCTAGAGATTTTTTTATTTATTTATTTTCAGTAATTTTTTGCTAATCCTATGTTTAAGGGTGTAGCACTATGTACAATACTGATGAAAGGTACTTTTTCTAGGCTATTCACGAAAAAAAGTAAATAACTGCTACATTGCCGACATTGTATTTAATTATTAATTCAAAGTATGATGAATATTGCTAATTAAAGTGTTCTTACTCTTAAACTATGGAAAAAAATAAACATTACATAACTATCTGGATTAATGTAAGGGTTTTTTTTATTATCTTTCCCTTCCTGTGAACATCAGTGATATTTTTTTCCTGTGGAAAAGCTGATTGACAGCAAGATTTGCACCATCCTAGAGTTACTGCTATCTGTGTTAAGAAAGCAGTTTTCATTTTCTGTTGCATACTTGCTACTATTCTAATCTCTTAAATCTTTTTTTCTGACTTTTTTTTTTTTTTTGGTGACTATCTATGTTCTGTCCTGCTACAACCCTAAAAGGGAGCAGAAAGAGGAAACCATTGCTTGCTTTTTTTCAAATGTATTTTACTTTTGTGTCTTCTTTGTAATTTATATCTCTCATATGCCCTGGGCTAATGTGACAAGGTCAAGTAGTATTAAGTTTTCGGTAATGTCCTTTGTCTTTCTGGTTTGAATTTTCTTAGGGGGAAAAAATTAACAAAGAATGTCAGTAAAGGGAAAGCTAGAGAATGACAGGAAAATGTTTTAACTCTCATAATGCCAACATGCCAACAACAGGCAAGGATAGTCTAGCAGTCAAATAGAATTCCTCATTCACCATATATACTTAGAGAGATCCACTAGCCCAACTCACCATAAATAAAATATTTAAGCATCATTTGTAAAAAGAAGAGTATTGTAAAAGCAGTGTTTCAGTTGCTCATATCAAGTATGGCATTTATTTTCCTAGATATTCTTGAATATGTGAATCTACAAGTATAATCTGTGTCATGGATTTTCAGTCTTTCAACCATACTGTAATTATATTTGGTACAAGTATTTAATACTGTGTATGTATTGTGTAATTGACTGGTCATAAGAACCTAAAATACTGATATTTCCTGTACTGAGTACAAGACTTCTTTTAGGCTCAATGATTCTTTAATTAATGCTTCTTCGTATTTTATTTGATTCTGTGGAAAAGCAGTAGGGAGGTGATAGAAATAAACAGAACTAGAACCAGGCCAACATTAACATATGGTTTGAGAAAAGAATTGAGTATGATACATACTCAATTGGTTTTATTTCTGTTTCTCTGAATTTACTATTAATACATTGTCACACATAAATATGTTTTTGCCAACTGAATGAGGAAGTTTTTTTTTACTTTGTTTACGTATATGGCAATTATCAGTGGGAATAAAGAAACAGCAACCAGTGCTTTGTCAAGAATTTACCCAGAATTAAGTCCAGTACTGTACTTCAGTTCTAATGCCTGTACTGGAGAGCAAGATATAGTCACACATTTCAGCAACAAACAAGCATTTTTGGTTCTGAACAACTGTAAATTTGTATAGTAAGTAAGTTACAGATTTTGAATGGTCGTGTTTGTGACCATAGGAGTTGTGATTTAGGGCTTACAAAGACAAATAATACTGCTATATGAAAAAAATACTGCTTCCCATGAAGATTAACCGTTAGAAAGTGACCACACCCAGTGCCACTTATAATACCATTCTCCTACTATGCTTAGAAGTTGTCTTTGCATGAATGGAATAAGTTGCCTGAAAGTATGTTTTTAGAAAATATAGATTTTGTATGCATTTATACGTAAACATTCAAGTTTTAATTGAAGATTTTTAACATCCCGATTCTTTTTTTTTTCCTTCTCCATATGTATTTAACATAAATCAAAAGTAACTTTTTAAGTCCAAGATCCTTTGTACAGATGAACATCAGCTCAGTTTCCTTGTGTTTATTCTTCAGCAATACAAGTAGGAATTTTGTCATGGTCTTGATGCTGATTGTTGTGCAAGAAAAGCTCCAAGTGCAAGAAGTACTGTTTCGTAGCTGTATAACTGGCACTTTATTGACACTGTCTTACAGAAGTACCCTAAGAGAGGGAGCACTGAAAATGTACTACAAGAAAGGGTAAACTTGACTATTTAGGAAATACAACTTTGAAAAAAATTACGTCAGTTTTAGGATCTAAGAAACAAATGAGTATAAAGGATGAGCAAGCTGATGATAAATGAATGAAATGGGCTAGGGAAAAGCAGATTTTATTTTCTCTCCCACATGCAGGTCTTCTGTGTTATTCTAGCTATCATGCTTAAAGAAAAGCCAATTGAAATTTTTAAATTTTACAAGACTTCAGATTCTGTTAAAAAAAAAAAATGGAATGAATTATTTACTGGATGAAAAAAAATAGTAGCATTTAAATAGTAAAACTTGAGCAGCTGTGAAGGCTAAGAAGTGCTTTTAAGTTAAAGGAGGAATTTTGGTAATTAATTCTATCACTTGGATAGCTTAGTGAGTTAGATTTAATAAATGTAAAATATTCTGGCTCCTGTGTATTTATGAACTGCTATTTTCTTTAATTAAAAAAACAATCTTCTCTTTTGTTCTTAGCTTAACTGAGCTTGTACCTTTAAATTCATTTGTATCTTTGGAAAAGCTGGATATCAAAAATAACTGCTTATCAGGTGAGTTTGTAGAATCATAGAATGCTTTGGTTGGAAGGGACCTTCGAGATCATCTAGTTCTAGCCCCCCTGCTATAAACAAAGACACTTCCATCTAGATCAGGTTTCTCAGTGCTCCATCCAGCCTGGTCTTGAATGCCTCTGGGAAGTGGGCATCCACAGTCTCTCTTGCAATCTGTTCCAGTGTCTCACAGTAAAGAATTTCCTCCTAATATCTTGTCTAAATGTACTGTCTTCCACTTTAAAGCCGTTTCCCCTCATCCTCTTGTCTTTATAAAAAGTCCCTCCCCAGTTGTCTTGTAGCTCACCTTTAGGTACTAAAAGGCCGCTATGAAGTCCCCCCAAGCCTTCTCTTCTCCAGGCTGAAAAGCTCCGATTCTCCCAGCCTGTCCCCATAGGGGAGATATTCCAGCACTCTGATCATCTTCTTAGCCCTCCTCTGGACCTACTCCAACATTATTGTATAAAAAACAGTAAGATTTGTATGAAAGCATTTTAAAAAGCTATGCAAACAAGAAGTTCTAAGTTATATTATAAAATTATTTGAATATTGATTGATTTAAATATATATAGTTCAAATATTATTTATGAGGCATACCGATAATATTTACATATTTTTCAAACATAGGTGTTCCAGATACAGCTAATAATTGTACTGTATTGGTAACAAAATTGTTTGCAATGCTTCTTGGTTTTGGTGTTGTTTGTGATTTTCACTAGAAATAGTCCTGTTTCACATTCAAATTGATACATTATTTTCTTTCCTACTTGATCACAGACCTTAAAAATGTCATTACATGCTTAAGTGGATGCAATCATCTAAGGGAGTTGTCACTCAGTGGAAATCCTCTTCTCCAAGAAAGGAATTGGAGGTAAATAAATAAATAAATAAATAAAATTACTAAATTAAAAAAAAAAATCAGCAAAAAACTGCAAATAAATGTTTTTAGTCAAAATACGTTAAATTTGACTAACATTTCTATGTTAGAGTAAATATAATTTTGATTAAAGGATTTAATGATTTTTCATGTGGGAAAAAAAATGTTAGGGCAGTGCTAGCCTTTTAGAGATTTTTGTTTGGATAGGACTTCTGTGAATGTAAATATGCATCTTTTCATGAGTCTCCTTAAAAACAGAAAGACCTACATAAATATGTAACTAAGAGAATACTGAGATGTGATATGGCATTCCATCTTGGAGAAATACATATTATTTCAACTATTAATTATCCTACACTGGTAGTTAATTTAAAAAGAGGCTGGTAATTAGTTAACCTGTCTCTGACTAGTGACCAGAGATTCTTCTGGAACTCTGGAAAAATATGCCCACTGTGGGACTAATAATGGTAAGTCCCATTCTGTAGTAGAAAAGAGATTATAGAACGTAGTGTAGGTAGCAAAGGAATTAAAACTGTGTCTTCAATTGCAAACTGATATTATACTCCTAAAGCTGTTTGCTGTCATCTATTTGCTTATTTTCTCATGACTTTAAATAGCTTTTAAGACTATAGTTTTTGATAAATTTAGGTTTGATTTACAAAAATATATGTATATATTTTGTTTTAGTGGAGATCTCCTGGTTTGTTGATAATTTTTTTTTTTATCTGAAGCCCAATATATAAGTCTGTCCATGAACACTTAAAAGTTTCTGAGAACTGTTCAGTTAAAGTACAGTAGCAGTCAATGTACAGTGTGCTCTTTTATCTTCTCTTGAATTATTGCTTTGTAGTACACAGGCCATTGAGAGCAGAAAGACAAGTTGGAAATGCAATTCTAGACTTTTGGGTGATGTTTCAGGGGTTGTAGAAGTAGAGTGTCTGTAAACACTTAGTGTGATTCCATTAAATGTACAATGAACTTTTTTAATCAGTAAGACTTTTTTTACCAGTCCTCTCAGCTAAGGAGGTCAAGTATTTACCCGGAAAAGACCTAACATAGTAAAATTTCTGAGGATGTGAAATGGAACACAACAGTTGGACTTTCTTTTCAGATGCAATTAGAAGAGACTGATGTTTTGATGAAGAAAATGCATTGTTTGGTTTTTTTTTTTTTATAATCTTAGCACTTTGAAACCATTTCCAGGCCATTTCTATAAAAATACTATCAAAGTCTGTAATTCAAAATTTATTATTTTTAAACAAAAGGTGATTAGATCCTTTTTTTAAAAAATTGTCAACTTAGAACAATTTCTTCTCAAATGACAGAAGTATGCTCCTGGTAGTACTAGATATATTTGATCTCCACTTAGCATATAAGATCACTTCCACAAACATTTACTTCATTGTTTATGTACATAATAATTTTTTATAATTAAAACTAATCCTCCTGTAGTTGCAGGACAGTTAAACATGAGATTTTACACTGCAGTATTACATAAGGATGCGTTTAAATTGTGTACGTATTTGATACTTCAGATTACCTAAGTATAGTATCAGTGTTTAGGGTATTTGTTTGTTGGCTGTGTAAATAAATTCCTGTGGGTTTTTGGTTGTTGTTGTTGTTGTTTTTTTTTCCCCTTTAATGAACAGACTTATTTCCATGTTTCATGCAGGTAATTTTGTTAATAAAGTTCAGTGACTGTGACAATATGTTAAATTCTCATTTGCATTGCTTTAATTCTTAATTTTTGAGAGAACTAGCTGTTATTTCCCTTGTAATCTTGAGGGAAAAAGCTTTCTGATTTCTCATTTAACTATATGAATGGACACTTCGGCTTACTTGACTCAATACAACTTTTGTGATTAAACAAGAGTATCATTTGTCTCAAGGACTTAAAGTATGAGATGGTAAAATATGGATTTGCTGAATACAGCATTGACCATAACTTCAGGCAGAATGTTCAGCTGAACTTTACATAACCTCTTGGTACCAACAAAGGAATTAGTTGTAAAATTTCCCATTCGGTTTAGTACTTTCATGTTCAGCCAGCGATAACACCAACAAAAGTGAAGTAGTAAGAAATTGCTTTTTAAAAATTGAACCCTTGGATCAGTCTGATCACTCCTATGGGAATGTGTTTCAATGCTGTGATGATTAATAGAGACTCTTAAGTGACAGAATATTCACCAGGAAGTTTTCACTAAGTGAAATATTGGCTCAGCCCTTCACCGAGAAAAGCCCAGCTGGAAAAACTAGCATTGAGATCCCATAGCTCTAAGAGACAATACTTCCAGCATCAATCACCTTTGATATGGCACTTTTTTAAAGTTTCACTATTCAATATCTGCTTTGGTAATTCCTCCCTATCTGTTCAAGGATTGTCTGTCTAAAATTATCAATTTATTTCAAATCTATTTCTGGCAGCATTGTTCTTAAGTTAATAAACACTGGAAAAGGAAAGTTTTATATTTTCAAAAACCTAATAATCTATTCTATTGAACCACATTTTGGAGTTTTCTAACTCAGTCATAGAAACTTTTGCTAATTTTAAATGTAGTGTGTGCTATCTGAGCAAAGTAATAGTCCTTCACCTTCACAGAGAATAATGAGGAAGTTCTAACATTTTGAAAGCTGTTATCTCTTTTTATAGCAAAGGAACTTAAAATCTACACTAGATACTTTTTCCTGTGTATCAATAACTTAATGAAAATATTGAGTGTTGATGTGTTGCTTTGAATACTTTAGCAGTATTAAAATTTTAAACGAACTAGTATAAGAAATATGTAAAGCAAGATCACAGACTACAGTAACCTAAAAGTGCGAGAATTGTTAAGTAATTTTTTTAAATAGCACATGAATTTCATTCTTAAATAAGTGGCTCCTACTGTCACAAAAACAAAATGTTATCTCATTTGTCATCCCTTTCACTGTCCCAAGTTCAAAAGTGGATTTTTTCATGTTGGTCATGCTGAATATCATATTGCTTTATGTAAATTATTATGCAAATGACTGCAGTATGAAGACTGACAATGTTTTGTATTCAATGCTGTTTTTAAATCTAAGCCTCTAAATGTCAGCAAAATCAGTACGGTACAATCCTGTGTATTGCCTACTAATCAAATACGTTGCAGGTGCTTATGCACAGGAGTGTCAAATTTTCCCGTTGATCAGGCTGGTGAAGTACTAGACATAATGAACTGAAAATATTTTTTACCTTCTCGTGTTCAATACTTCAGCAGTGTATACCAACAATGTATTGCTAAGAAAGTGATTCTTCATATCAGTTCCAAAGTTTATTAATGATAATTTTATAGTTAATATATTTACATGTGAAATAAGAATACATACGAATACTTTGTTAACTATCATTATGTTCTGCTTTGTTATATGTTTTTATTACTAAAGTGGAATTTTTAACTTCTTTTAAAAATGAAATTAATAATGACTTTTTCTTTTTTAAGACCTTCCCTATGTAAGGTCCTTCCTAGGTTACATTTTCTTGATGATGAAAACTTGCATTATAATACTTTACCCACAACTGAAAGAATCAAAGCATCGGAATCAAGAACATTTCTTGAACTTTGTCAAGTTCAAATTGAAGAAAATGTTTTACTGAAGAAAAAGGTTGTTGAAGAGGGGTATGTATTTATATGGACATAAATTGCTTGAAAAAATATGTTTTAATGTACTTTTAGTACAGTTCTCTATGTTCTTATTATGAATTTTACTTACCCTTTTGCCTGGAAATATATATTTATGTTAAGAAAGAGATTAAGATCATTAACTACAATGCAAGGAATATTTCACACATTAATATATTTGTTGGTCTTGACTTTTTTGTTTTAAATACAAGAGAAGAGGTTACTCAACTCAAAAGATTCTTGAGGTAGTAGCAGCTGGATGAGTTCTTACACACAACATAGTACAGTGGAAGGTTAATATAGTTTCTTAAAACAAGAAAGTGATAGAATCATATTAGCATGACTTCCAGTTTCAGCTTAACCAAACCTAGTTCGGATATAAGTGCCCTGATTTTTTTTTTTTTTTTCCTACTTTTTAGAATATTATTCGTATTCTAAATGATTGGAAAGCTGAAAAAGTTGCATGCTGTTTGCTCTTAAGGAGATGGGTCGTATGTCTTTGTTTATAGGTCTTTGATTTTATCAAACTTGCTACTTCATTATTATCACAATTAGTCAACCTGTAGTAAAAGTTATTTGTACCTCTTATCTTTTCATTGCTTTGCAATATATAGATATCGCAAACCACACGTATTTTCACACTTGGGTATATTGCCCATTTTCTTATTTCTGAGTTCTTTCACATTTTCTATCAGATTTTACAACATCCTTGTAGTTCTTTTAATATTTGACTTATCTGATCATGTTTGGAAATATAATTTCCTTGATCATGCCAGGTACTGAACCAGAACAAGTGGAGCTTGTGACATTTGACAATACTAAGTCTAAATTTCTGCTTGTGTGATTTGTTGGGCTGGGAAAATTACCCACATTTTCTCAGCATCTAGCTATTACCTATTGTGTCTTGTTAATGTTTAAAGGGATATTATTTTGATTTATCATTGGATGTTTTTAAAGTGCAGTAAAATCTTCATTGCTCACAGAACTGAGATTTCTTTGAAAAGATACTCATACTAAGAATTAGATTAAAATTGGTCTGGGAGAAATTACGAAGTTTTCTTTGACAGATGAAGTGTTTAGATGGTTCTTGGAACTCATATATTTCCCCTTCAGACCCCTCAAGAACACTTCTCTACTTTAATTTTTTGTTTCTGGTTTGTAAATAGGAAACGGACACTTCCTAATCCATTTATCATTTGAAATGGTACTCGTGCTTGAAAGGAAAACAAGGGAGAAAAGAAAAGTGTTTCTCTTCCTTAATTGTAGAGGAAAAAATTCTTATATTTAGAGTTCATACCTGCTTCATTGCAGAAAAAAATGCCATACTATAATTAGAATATGAATATAATTTATCTGGAGTAGAATCTCTTATAGATACATTTTTGCAAGATGATAAAATGTGTGAAGGAAAGGTAATATTCACAAAATTGAACTGTTTATTTAACCTAGGTCTACAAGAATGGACAGGTTAACAGGTAAAAAGTTGTTAGATAGTAGGAATGAGACCATCTATTATTGTAGTTAATGGTTCATGCTATTCTCTTGAGATTGAGACTTATCATTCAAACACATTTATTAATAACCTAGAGCAGAAGATGGAATGCACACTTACCATGCTCCTAGATGACCCCAAATCTGGGGGAAATGGTTTATATGCCTGAGTATAGAACTGCCATACATGAACCTAAGCATGTTGGAGATGCAGACAAACAGGAACCTTGTGAATTCAACAAGAACAAGTACAAAGTTCTTTACCTAAGGGATGACTCCTCCCATCAATAAAGGTTCAGACTAGCTTACTGGGAGTGTCTCTGCTGAAAAAGACCTTTTGAGTGTGGATGAATAAGAAACTGAATATGTCAGCTATGTGCCCTGTTATCAAAGAATTTTAACAACATCCTGGGCTGCAGCTGCAGAAAGATGGCCAGTAGATTGTGAGAAGTGGGTATCCCCCCCTTTTTTTTTTTTTTTTTTTTTTTTTTTTTAGCCCTTGCATCTAGGATACTGTGTCCAGTATTTTGGATCATCAATAAATATGTGGGTCTCTCTGAAAATACTGCCTCCTATTTATTTTTATGGAAACTATAACAGATGCAAAGAGCACAATAGCACTATTTGACAGAGCAAATACTCAGATCCAAAACACTATTTTGCAGTGTAGTCACCGCCATTAGATATGCATTTTTGCCAGAGATGAACAAGAGCCTGCATGCCACTCTTGTAAAAATCTGCACCAGCAGAAATAACCCATTGTTTCACAGCTGCTGTGATGGTGTCCTTGCTAGGAAAATATTGTCCATGCAGTCCATCTTTCATAGGCCTGAACAGGTAGAAGTCAGACTACATGAGTGTGATAGGACGGTCCAACTAAGACTGTCCCTGTTCTCCACAGTCTTCAAACTGGTATTAGGCCTGGTGTTACTGTGTTGCAAGAAAAACGTTTTTTTCTCTGGCCGTACTATGGAAGTTCAAGTCTTCAGCTTAGTCCATGCTGTGATGTAGTAGTCAGAGTTGAAGGCTGGTCTGGGTTCTAGGAAGTCCAGAAGGATCACCCCTTTCCTGTCCCAAAAGACAGTGTGCATCACTTTATCTGCTGACGACTGTGACTTGAACTTCTTTGATTTGTATGTCACCACTCCATGGACTTCTCTTTTGACTCCAACTCAGCTGTGACACCTCATCACCAATAATTATGCTATCCTGGAAACTGTCACCACCAACCTTGCATTGATTCAGATTTGCATTTGGTGTTATTTCTGTTTTTGTGTGAGCATTTCTGGGACCCTCTTGGTGCAAACTTTGTGATTTTCCAACATTGATACCATCATTTCCATATTGAAGCCAGTATTCAGCTCTGTACACATAAAACATATTGATAAACTGGAACAAGTCCAGTGCAGTGCCAGTGAGATGGTCAAGCGTTTTGAGCACAGGCCTGAGAAAACAGAACCAGGTTCTTCGCACGGCAGGAGTGACTGACTAAGACTGAGTGACAGGCTATATCTGAGAAGTTCAGACTGATTTGATGGGTTCAACCTAGCCAGTAACTAAGAATCCACAAGCTGTTCATTCACTCCTCCCCAGCCACCACAAGCAGATAGGGGATAATCAAAAGAACAGAAGTGAGAAAACTCCATGAAATAAGATAGAAATAGCTTAATAAGTGAAGGAAAGGGGAGCGAGGAGGGAGAGTAAAACAAAAAGAAAGGAACCAACAACACAGACAGAGGTTGTGCAGTATCCATTCTTGAAGGCTTTCAGGAGGTCATTGGAAAAAACTCCAAGAAACCTGGCGTGATATCAGAGCTAACCCTGCTTTGGGCAGGAGATTGGATTAGAGACCTCCTGAGGTTTCTTGCAGTGAGAATTCTTCTATGGTTTTCTGTAATTTTAGTGGAAAGAACTTGCAGATGTTTGAGTCTTGAGTGTCTTTTTTTTTTTTTTGGTCTTGTATCTTTTTGTTGTCGCTGTTAGGTTTTGATTTTCTTAATATTTTGAAAATTCATCCACCAAAATTTTGAAGTTGCTGAGATATTTGAAGAATGTCTTATCATATTTAGTCTTAAAATAAATTTCTTATACATTAAAACCCTATGTTTTGGGTTTTTTTACTAAAAATATATTTTCTTGATGACTTGAAACAGTGAAAACTGGAGATTGTGAAGGAAACTTTAAACAACTTGCTTATGTATAAGCCTTAATAGCATAGCTGCTCTATGTACATACTGGAATACTTTTCCTAAACTAACTGAATTAATATGACATTGCTAAAGAACAGGCCAAAAAATTGAGCAAACTTCTCTCTGTTTCCCATCTTGCTAAGTTATGAGCCCCTGTAGGTGCGACCTCTAGTATGTAAACTGCCAAATCTAATCACTGCTCACTTCCCTAATCCATGTTTCACAAACTACTGCTGCCTAGTTCAATTGTCTGTGCTGTTTCTGCCTGCAAGTTTACCACTCTTACCATGCTTAAAATTGCATTTATTTTTAAACTAAATTTCTCTAATAAATATTTTATATTCCATAACTTCTATATGTTTTGTAGTGAGTAATGGTATCAAAAACTAATATGAAGACTGCATCAAAAGTAATTTTTATCATATATTTTTATCATATTGGCACACATGTTGATGGTATGGCAGTAGAGGTTGAACCTTTCTACCAGTGTTCCATTACATTTTGTTGCTGTGTGACAGATGGCAGCAGAGAGGCAGTCTGACACAATGGCATCTTGACATGGAAGTGCATACGAAGCAAAGGTGTGTCACTGAATTCTCTCATGTGGAAAAAATGGCACCCATTGACGTTCATTGATGCTTGCTGAGAGTTTGTGGAGACCAGACAGTGGATGTGAATGCAGTGAGGTGCTGAGTGGTACAATGGTAACAGTGATGTGAAAGACAAGCCACATTCTGGACAGCTGTGCACTGCAGTCGCACCACAGAATGAAGAGTGTCTTGATCAGCTCACTCATGTGAATCAGCTAATGGTGGTGACTATGTTGAAAAATAGTGTTTTCTAGTTAAGAATCCCCTCTACCAAATTGTGTTATTGTGTTCTTTGTATCTGTTGTAGTTTCCATGGAAATAAGTAGGCACCATTACTTTCAGAGCAATTTACATAAATCACCTTGGCTGCATTAATTTGTTTTCAGTAATCAGATATGCAGATGTCTGGCTAGTGGAACTTTTTAAATACTATTTGTATAATATAGTGAAAATTACAAAAATTTCTTAAGCAGGGTTGCAGAACAGAACATAGAAATCATGACCTCCATCATGTATTTGTAAGATAACTTTATGACCTGCAGCTAAGCATCAAAAATAATGCTAGACAATGTTACAAAAAAAAAAGCTCAGTTAAAATTGGAATGTACTATTCAAACATGCTGTATATCAAAGTGTGCACATTCCTCTTATAAACAGGAAAGAATAATAATTTGTATTTGAAAAAAAAAAAAGTTAACTTCTCAACTAATTAACTTATGAAAATCACAGTAGAGCTGCAACAATAAAAATATGACATTAAACTAGCACACAGTTAGGAGCAGAATTATATCTATGCTTTAGTTGCAGTGGTTAGGAGAAAACTGCCTTTACTGGGCACATCTGACTTTTTTGCTACCTATCTTTTTGGCCTCTGTGAGATTTTTTATGCTGAATTTTAAGTCATTGTGTGGGTCACTACATTTCCTAGGTGTCAGTGGAGGTTCCCCCCAGACACTGCATGTTAAACTGAGAAGAGTTTGGTCTAATTTTATGAAGACATTGATGAATACTCTTGGTGGACTGATGTTATGACTGGAACTGTGATAGTCATCAATGGATGAATGACCTGAATTTCCCCATGGCTAATAATCTGTTTCTAGTGCTTTTATCTTTTCCTGAGGTCCCTGGAAGAAGCCTAACACACAGCTTTTGTTAAGAAATCTTTCTGTTCTAGCATTTGTTTGTGAAAGTAGCGTCTTGGTACTTAGGTACTAGCAAGGCTGCTATACCAGCACAGTCAAACCTTGTGATTGAAGGTTGACCTTTTCCTCTTCTGGTTTGTTCTCTCTTTCTTCTTCCACAAAACCAGTGCATTCTTTCTGACTGTGCTAAAATTCACATGGAGCATAACATGCTTTTGGTTGTTATGCTAAGTTGTTAAGGTCAAATCAAGGTGGTGATTAAACATAAGTATGTGTGCTCATCAAAACCAAAAGCCATAAAACTTCTGCTGTAGTGAGGCTGCTGTATTCAATTTTATATGACAAACTAAGCAGCCAGACAGTATGAATTCTGGTGTGTCCATCAGAATAACTGCATTTCTTGTTTTTTCTAGATGCCAACTTAAAACCTTGCTTATCATAGAATGTTATATTTAACAAAGTTATATATCTTAATGAAGAAGCAAAGCAAACAAGTTAGTATGAACAGATCCCTTTACCTATAACACCAAAAAAGTTCTTAAAGACAAAAACGAATTTACATTAACTGAAAAGGAGATCTTTAGGTGTCGAAAGTCTTAATGCTTACATATTTCTTTCTTTGTCTTCTGTAATATGTTTTGTGGTTGTTTTTTGTTTGTTTGTTTGTTTTTTAATTTTGTTCCCAAGAAGAAAGTAAATCAGTCCTGCATGTTTTCTGTGATTGCTGCTTCCTTTCTATGGTTTGAGTAACTGATCTTCAGGACCAAGTTTCTGGTATCAGGAATGCAGTCATTGAGGCACTGAGAAAGAAGCAGCTTTGACAGGATGGACGTATCCCAAGCCTATACTATTTCTCTTCCTCTCCACAGGTGCCTAAAATCCCTTTTGGCCCAAGGGAGACACTGTCCTGATTGCCACCTAATGCACAAACCCTATTTTAATAGCTACTGTCTGTTCTTTTGAGCTTCACTTTTGCAAGAGAATCCCAAATACATTTACAGTTAGCTAGCAAGTCCCCAAGAAGTTGCTTCTGTTAAAAAAAGTAACATAAGGCCTCTGGTGACCACATAATTATTTTCCACCTAAATTTTCAATTGCCTTCAGTCTTCTCTGCTGTTTCTACTTGCCACATGCATAGCCACTGAAAAAGTGAAACAGCTGTTCGAGATGCTGCTGGAACTGACAAAGGAGAGGATGCACCAGCATCCTACTCTGGTCACAGTTTTGTTTTTTTTTTTTCTTTGCTTGTTTCCATTTGTTAAGAATGAAGAATACTCAGAATAATAGTTTTAAGAGTATGTTTTTTATACAAAAGCTTATTTTGCCTAGTATGTAAAAGTCTGTTGTTTTCCCCAAAGTTATACTCCTAAGCCTCAGCAAAAATAAACAAGCAATCAAACAAGCAAAACAGTGTAAAACTGAAGTTAGGAAAAACAAAAGGATGGGGAAGAATCTGTTTTCCACCACACCTCCTCCCACCCCCCCGTCTTCTCTCTGTGTTTTGTAGAATTTTGAGAAGACTTCCTACTAAATAGGTCTTCCTAAATACCAGTATTTCATGGTGAAGAAATTACTTTTCTTACTGTGTAGGAGGAGGCACTCAGAACTTGTTAGATTCCCCAGCAAATACATATGTTGATTTAAATCTTTTTAGGAATTGCTACCATATTTGTTAAATTAAAAGGAAAACAGTAATGTGTATTGGGCAATCAAATGTAGAGCTAATGCATAATGAGTTGTCTAATCAGATTGTGGGAATTTGGCTTCAGATTTAGCCGTTCATATTTTGGATGACTGCACTGAACTTGTACTAGCAGAGAAAGTGTCTTTTTTCCTCTAATAAGGTCTGATCCTAAGTGTTCTTAACAATTGAACAATTTCTTAGTTAAACTTCACTAGAGGAAGTGGTTGTTAAGGTAACAAGTCTTTTCAAAATAAATTGTTATAAAAGCTTTGCCTTTCAAGAGTGATAAACAGGAAATTCTGTTACTCAAACTGTTGTCTTAGAACTTACTTTTTCCAGACCCCTGAGAGAACTGATTTTATTTCAACTTTTTATCTTGCATTGCTGACCTAGAATTGACTTTTTGCTCCTCTGAAAATAGCTCCAGATTACAAATCTCTGCAACTATCTCCTCTATCAAAGGAAAATGTTTTGCTGGTTCCAAAAGTACCTGCTACCTATTATAACAGCTAAACACTGTCTAAATACAGACAGCCTTCTGTATCTGTAACAATTAGTTCATATTTGCTCTTACTTGCCCTAGTCCTAGATGGTGTGGCACAACTAATCAGAGCCAGACTTCATAGGTTAATGTTCCTGGATTCTTTCTAACAATCAGATGGGAAGTCAGATGCTTTGTATGATTCTTTTACTCAATTTTATTGCTATTCCAGACTAATACTCACAGCTTAATATAAAACCCCAAGTCAAAAGTGAGCAAAGATAAGCAGGAACTTGACTAGTGTTTAACCAGGAAAAAAAAAAAGCAGAGAAATTTAATATTTCATGAACTTTAGTCTAGCACCATCCCCTATATTATAAAAGTGTTTATATTTATAAGTTTTCTCTTTTCCTGTATTCTCTCTAGTGTTGTGGTTTGTTGGTTAGAATCTAAGTTTGACTTTTCTTGCCGTAATTCTAATCAAATTTTTTAAATGGTGTTATTTTTATATTAGCTTTCATAGGCCCTAAATAAAAAATGAGTTAAGAAGACTGTTGTAGATTTTGTAACAAGATTGCATCAAGTCTTCTAACATTTTTGGCTTTGCATGACTCTAACCACACAGAAAAAGAAAGTGAAATATATGCCATACTGCCTATTTCAGACTGAAACCATTAAAAATGTTACAAAAGCATAAAATAAAATAAGCAGTCTAATATATATTATTACATTTTCTATATTACTAAAAAAAGGAAAATGTATTTAAGGTTGGCAAATACTGAAACTGATTTTCAGAGTAATTATTGTTCATTGTAAGTGTATAGAAACGTAGGGATATTTCAGAATATAGAGTAGTTTATAAAGAGAAAGTATTTTTTAAACTGTTCATAGTCTGAAATATATGTAATAACATTTTTATCTTCCTTCAGAATTATCTCTTCCATTGATGCTGTGCAGAGACAATGCTGGTATTTTAATCAGTTGATGAAACTTAGCATTGAACATCGATGCGCTCATGAGTATGGTGAACTAAGCACTACTGACAGAGATAGACCAGAAGCACTGCAAAATCATTTAAAGCGAGCATCCACTGGCTGCCTACAGGAAAATAACCTCTCTATCATGGGTGTGACAGAAAATAAACAGGTCTTGTTGGATCCTTCTGAAAGATGGATTACTACTGGCCATTTTCAGGCCACATTCATTAACTCCTCCATATCTGTGCACCAAAAGGAAAATAAAGAAGATCACAGAATGAAGCAGAAAAGCACTGAATCTTGTATTAATTACAATGGGGAGAGCAATGGCAACAAGAACATATCTACTCAGTTCACATTGCAACAGTCGGTTATAGAAAGTAATATGGGAAGAGATTTTGAGAATAATACAGAAAGGTAAGACAGATTTTGGTTTGCTTTCAAATAGATTATATGGATAGGCATAAAGAGTAAGGATTCTCTGTTTAAAACATACACATTGAGCAGATAGTATGAAAATAATATTTTGAAGTTGATTAGAAAATAAGGAATTACTTAAAAGTGATGCATGCTGGATCTCCATCTTAACAATTCCATATGATATTTAATCAGATAATATATTATAGACAAGCATGCACTTAATTTTAAAATACTGTCTAATAAGAGAATTTTAAAACTTGCTCTTGATCTCCTAACTTGCAATGCATTTATGACACCAACCTGTCAAGACACAAGTAACATTCAACATTAGAGGTGAAAATACTAGGTTGTTTGTTGAAATCTGGGGAGGATTTAAACTACAAACTAGTGTAATGTTTTCTATTGTATTGTTCACTAGACATTCAAGGCTCATCTATGTAGAGTTTACAGTCAGTATCATTTAGAAGGCAAGATGTAAAAGTTGCTTAAATCTACCATCCTACTCCCTTGACCTTAGGCCAGTCTCCTGCTGTTGTGATGACTGAGGAGCTAATCTGCCCTGCCCTTGATACTCCTCCAACATGCCTCAACTCACTTCTTACAAGTAGAGGCAGAGGTGAAGGGCTGGTTCAACTTGTTCTGTGCCCCCCAAATATTCTCTTGCATAAAACAAATTGGTTTATTACCTCTTGGGAATGTATTTGCTGCTGGTGTATGGTTCTGGTTTTGCATTCAGAGAAAACAAAGGCTGAAGTTATTTTCTCTAAGGATCCAAAAATTTTGTTATGAATTCATAATAATTTGTTTTCAAAAATACACATTGATGGGTAAACTTAATAAACATATTTTAAGAAGAAATACTTGAGTACTTTGTGCACTGCTTTCCTCTGGCTTAACCTCTGAAGTATGCTGTGACTTGTGCTGGAGCATCTTTTTTGCTAAAAGTACTTAATTATTTAAATAAATGCACTATACGAAGAAAGAAGATATGTAAATACTGGGAGAAATTTAGATATATTTTCTTAAACTCAGTGGCGAACTGTAATGTGAATTTTGTGGAGGATTCCAAGATAGTAACGTGCTAATGCAGAACTGCATTAAACTTTTTCTCCCTCAAAAACTACATATTTAGAAAGCTCAGGCACTGAACAAGCACAGGTAGCTTCTAATCAGTGCTTTTTAAGCAATAGCCAACTTAGAAAATGTACACATATAATTAGTGGCCAGTAGTGTTAAACTGGAGGTAAAAGATTAAATGGCACTTTGTCAATTTTTTTGTTTCTGCTCCACTGGAGATATTTATATCATGCAGTTTTCAGTATTCAACTTAGCTACCTCTAATATTTTTCAATATGGAAGATAAATGCCTCTCTTCTTCCCCACCTCAGACAGATTACTTAGTTATTATTAAACTATTTCTGCTCCTAATCTTTGCTTTCAGGACACTCTTCCTCTCCAGTGAATGTAGAATCTAATTAACATTGTGAATGAAATCTTTCCAAAGCTATATGGAGTGAATATGCGCCTGTGTTTCTGAACATTTATACTGCATCTAGGTTGTAATTTATAGTTTAATGCCAGAGCCTTCTAATACATAGTGCTGTTCTTTCAGTGCTTTTATGATTGGGCAGCTATGATAACCCAAGTTTGCTGATGAGGTTATGTTATTCATGAAGGTACTTATTTTAATACTAGGTTATATATGGCAGCATCAGTGATCCAGTCTCATTGGAGAAAGTACCATACCAGGAGGAAGGCTGATTGCATCAAAACAAGGAATGATCATTTTTTTGGAGAGATATCAAGACAGAAACATGCAGCTGCCACAGTAATCCAGGTTTGTTTGCAGCATTCTCTTTGCCGATTTTCAGATTCAGTAAAGAAAATATCTTACTTATTTTGTGTACTTTATATCTCATATATATTTTTATTTATGATCTTATCAATAGATTTGTTGTTAAAGTTTTTTTTTTATTCAAACACTCTAATAGAGAGCCTTCTTTACAAAATGTTTTGTAAAAGAATAAAAATACTTTCACTTTATTCACTGTTTCCCTGAATTAACTGTTATTATTTTAGTTCCAGTATTATGTTTAAGACATATTGTGCCCAAGCTCTTACTGGTGCATACGTCTATGCTATTTAACTGGCAAATGCTGTATAAGTGATAGAACATGCCTTGTATCTATACAACTAAGCATTCAACCCATTTCTCCCATTCTACTTATTTGTGCCTTACACTGTTTCCCCCTCTCATCTCCCAAAATAAAGGATACCCTCATTCATACTGCATTGGCAGTCCATCATTCATTGGCAGCTCACCGAGGCTTAAAATGTTCTATGCTAGATACTGGCCTACAAGTTAACTATGTGTGTGAATTCAATTCCATGCCTTGGCTCTGTTTAGTTTTCTAAAGAGATACTGCATCTATATGCCATGTTGCCAAGGTCCATAGATTTTTCTACATTTTTAGGCTACTTTTTCCACTATTGCTCAATTTGTTTCTTGAGTATAGTGTAGTTAGTATGCTAAGAGTTATCTGCATAAATTTATTTAATCCATTTTTCTTTGTTTCACACTTGATTTTTAAAGTTAATGTGGAAGTAAATAGACTTTTCTCTGCATTTTATGTGTCTGTATGTCTTTCATATCCATCCTTATATTCACTCTTTCCTTAATGAGTTCAGTCCACTTAGTCTCTTTACACTACACTCTACTTATCTTTTTCTCTCTCTATGAACCTTTATTCTGTTCTATCCTTTTTTAAAGGAGTAACTAGAACTGTATTCCAAAGGTAAGTATATCAGGAATTTATACAGTAAGGCAGTTAACTGTCTCATTTCCTTAAAACTTCTATAATATAATTTGTCTTTTTGATCTCGATTGAGTGCTGATCTGCATTAACAGATCTGTGTTAACAGATGTCTTACAGTTTATCATTCTGTATGTACTATTAAGAATGTTTTTTTTTTATTCTCCATTGCATTTGTAAAAACTAATGTATTTTTTGAATGAAATATATTTTTTGCATTATCCCTCAGTAATGCTCTATCTCGGTGTTTATGAATATCTGTAGGAAAAAAAACCATACCAATGAAATGATAAGAAAGCAGATGTAATATACTTAATCATTTTTATAACAATGAGGAACTGTGTGTCTTAAGCCAGCAGTATTTTTAGCATTTTATGAAGCTAGACAATCATTTAAGAAAAATTAACAAGCTAATTGCTAAACCAGAATATGAGATTTATCCTTCATGTTTTATTGCCTTCATTTTAAAGCTGTTAAATGCTGACATTTTTCAAGAGAGGTGGTTTTTTTGCATAGTATTTTAAATGTTTAGGGCATCTTTGGCTCTAATTATGTCAAAGAGTGATTTGGGAGAGAGTTGCTGTGTTGAAATTAGTTTTGCTATTTCCATCTATTTCATCATGATCTCTGGATCTGAATCTGTAGGTTGATATGTGTTCATGATATCTTGCTACTTTTTCTAGCACATAATTCCTAAACAGCTCCTTTGTTGTAATATTCCTACTGGTATTTTTATATTTTTAAATTAAGATCTTAGACAGTTAAGAGAGAGTAACTGACCTAGGTCAATTTCATGAGAAATCTCCAAGAATAGCTACTTGTAAATTAAAGACTTTTGTACAAGTGTATTTTTACTCTCAGTGATTTGGAAGTTAACACGCAGCTTTTTCTTATATAGTCTTTCCTTTCAGTTTATAGTAGTCCCTCAAGGAATTGTCAAATAATTAATTAGTTGACTCATGTTTATAGTTGAGGGAGTTGCGGGATTCCTTTCTGCTTACTTGTGGAGAGCCTCTTGAGTACTCTAAGCTTTAGACATATGCTGGCATTTAATTTGTCTTGTAGTTTTAAATGTCACATAAAGTTCAAAAAACAGATCATTGAGCTATTAAACCAGGACCCAAGATGTTTTATCTTCCTAATGGGATAACATAGAGAATCTGGATTTGGGTTTGATCTATGACTTTGTATAACATGCTTTAAATTTTTTGTTTAGGCATCTTGGAAGGGCTTTCTTTTGCGAAGGAAACTGGCAAGTGCACTAGCAGCTGTTAAAAGTGATGCAGTGGATGATAACTATGAAGAAATAAATGTGGATGATTTTATACCTCATGAAGTAAGCACATCCATTAGCATAAAAATTTCATGTCAAGTGTAAAGTATACTTTCTCTAAAATGAATATGTAAGTGAGTGTTGAAAATAAAAGAAATTGAAAGGACTACCAGGGCTAGAATGTTCAATGTCCAGAAATAAAGAAGTGTTTAGTATATATAACTCATTTAAATGTATTCATCATGGATTAATTGCTTCCTGCTCTTTGAGATTTTCTGGTAGTTATTCTGCTATTAATTTCAAACACACCATAGAACCCCATATATTTCTGTAGTTAAAGAACAAATATATGAGAATAAGGAAACAACTATTTTTCTTTTAAAGTCCTTAGTTTTTTAGTATCCTAGTAACTGATTATAATGTGTGTATAAATGTACATTTTGTTCATTTTCATGAGAGGCTGACAACAGTAATACATCTGAAAATATAGAAAATATATTGATTCAGTGTTACAAGAATCCAATAAAAGGTAACGCCTCTCTAGTAACAGGCTTATTAGCTCTACATTTATCCCATAGGTAAAGTGCTAAAGATAATGAACAAAAATACGGATAAATCAGGAAAAAAATATTCTTCTATACTTACTCTGTAGGAAAATAAATAAATAAATCCAGAAATGTTTACTAGTATAGATTTTGTTTTCTTTTTGTTGCTTTTTTTTTTTTTTTTGCAAATTATGTGGAGTTAATAATGGCCTTTAAGTTTCATAATGTTGAAATTGGGCCAGAAGTTTTGCTTTCATGAAATAAAAGCAACAAAAGAAAAAAAGAATAAAAGGTGGACAGTTGGACCGGATGATCTTGGAGGTCTTTTCCAACCTTACTGATTCTATGATTCTGTGATTCTGTGAAAAAGAAGGTCCAAATTATGGAATGTTGCTGTCAAAACTCTTATCAGTAATTAAATTAAAGAAAAAAAAATTTCCACTGGATCAACATTGTCATTGAGTAAGCAACAAAAATTTTGTGCCTCAAAAGACATATTCTACATTGGTTCTAGACTCAGTATGCATGATAAGGCAGCTGTTAATTATCTATTCACATATTTACTTGTCTGAAGCACTGTTCTCTCACATGCTTGTGGGGGTCATAGAAAACTAGATGTATCGTTAAGTGTGCAGTTCGTCAGTCTTTGATCATCTGAGTGTCATCCATCTTAAATCCCATTAGAAAGTGGTCAGACTTTATAAATAATTTCTGGTGACTTGATGACTGGGACAATTTTTTTCATCCCTTTTTCAGGATCTATCTTAAGATTTTCAGAATTGCTATATTAGAACATGTAAAAAGTTTGAGGTAGTAGTACCAAGAATCCTTTGGTAGACTGGAAATATGTATTTTTAAACAGAGATCTAGCTTAAATTTTAGGGTTGTTTTTTTAGTATTCATTTTAAAATATATACAAAAAAAAGAACAGTCTCATTAACTGACATTCTCTGATCCCTGCCTTCTTTCTAGGGTAATAAAAAGCAGAAAGTGAAAAGATTTACTTTTTTTCACCAGAAGAAAGTATGTGTTCATATGTAGAAAACAAGGAAAATGCCCTGTTTTGAATTATTCAGCCTGTAGTCCAAAATCTCATATACTTCAAGTTGGTTGAACCAGGCTTGCTTCACTCTCCTGCCCAAATAATCTTGTTTGGTTTGTTTGTGTTTGCTTAACTGAAAATTACGTGGGCAATTTTGTTCCATCTGACTGTCAGCAAGATAATCACGTCTGTACAGGTTCTCCTGAAGCCAAGGAGAAAAGAAAGGAATGAAGGAGTTAGGAAAATAAACGCCAGGTGATTTGAGTGAGTCTTGCACTGCATCACTTTCTGGTGTTACCATACATCTTTTTTTTTTTTCCAGAATCACCAAACTAGCATTTTAATTTGTGCACCAGACTCAAAGGCTGAACTGGAGATTACTGTTGAATAAGTTACTCAGTCCCTTAGCTTGTTGTGATGAAAAATACAATACCTGTTTTCTTCCACTTTCTGTATGTAGTAAATTTAAAATGTTTAATCACTGATATCCTTTCTAGACTTAAACATTTCAGAGTTCAAAATTAACTGTAAGTGGAATTCAGAAATTTCTCATATCCTGTGATGTTTATCATATTTTTTCCTCTGTTTGTTTGTTTGTTTCAAGCATATTGTGTTCACTAGATTGTACGAAATATGTAGTAGTCTTATGACTGACCTACTGAAAAGTTTGTGTGAAATAGTGATGATTGATACAGTTGTATCATATTATTAACTGTGTGCAATATAAGGAAATCACATGGATGTTTTACTTTAGCTGAAACTAGAAGTCTGGAGAAGTCTTTGCTTCTATATCCCTCCTTTCTGGCCTCGGTGTTTTTATAGCAAAGTGCTGATGCAGAGCCAAATAATGACACATTATAATGACAGGCTACCTGTTAGGCCTCAAAAAAGTGTGCAGGGAGGAGTACGTATTGCTGGGCTAAGAGATCCCATATGCTGGAGCGTGAAGGAAGAACAAAAAAAAATCTGGATGCCATTTTGTACTGCAGATTTTACTGTTGGTTAGAGTGAATGTAGTGAGAGAATAACCTTTTCTAATTACAACATAAACAAAAATAGTAAATCATGTCTAATAAATCATAGTTCACTGTTTTGTGGTATGATCATTATTTTTATATCCATATTTTCAATCTTTCACAATCTTTCATAAGATTTCAGTTACAGTGATTTCATTCTGTATTATCTAACAATTCACAAAGTTACCAATGTGTAAGCTTCTATTTAAATAAGTTGCAAACACAGTGGTATAGTAAGTCACTCGTTAGGTACCAGTCTTCATTAAATAACTTTTTAATATCTTAATTGTAAACTCAGTGTGTCTTCTGCTTTGTGGAAGTTGAAGTTTTAAAACAGCACTGGGAAAAGTGCAGTCTTTTCCAAAGATCTATTTTATCCACTTATGCATGTTGAGCAATGATATATTATTTGTACAAATCTCTGGCTCCATATCATGTCAGAAATTGATTGCATGTTATTGAACTGGAGGAAAGATCTTTATCTTACTCACAATAACATGAATAGTAATCATTTCACCTTTTCTATTACTGCTAACTTCTTGTATTCATCTCTGTTCCAATAAATTGCCAAAGGCATTCAGAGGCAATTGATGGCATTACTGTTTTATGTCTGTTTTTTATGCAGTGTCAAACAGGCTATTCCAGATGAGATGAAAGATCTGGCCAGCAGATGTCTCTGAAAGTATGAGGCTGGTATTTGGTGATATTTTCATGTCTTTCATGTGGACTTTGGAGAATTCCAGCCAATATGCTCCAGAAGGTTGAGTTCAGGACAATCTTTCATCAGCAGTCCATCCGTATAGCAAATGTTGAGCTCTACAAGGCAGAGTTCTTTATCTCTGGTGGATGATAGTTGACAATACATTTGCTTGACATAGCTCTTACTTTCTATACCATGCAACTTTAAGCGTTGTTATTTTCATTATGAAAATATGGTGTGAGTCAAATGCAAAATGTCACTGTCAGTAAGTTGAACTAATTTACTACAATCACTTTTTAAGACAATTATCTTCTGAGGACTGTGGTCATTGAGCCAACTACTGTTGTCATACAGTAGGTCAACATACAGTCAAATATCTTACTTTCATCAGCTACGAATATTGATGGTAATTTGGCACAGAAGGTACTATATTTTTGCAAAACTAGGTTTGAGTTTTGTTTAAATTAAGGATATCTAGTCATACTTTTTCAAAAAGAAAATAATGTTTTCTAAGTTTCAGCCAAATTAAAAAAAATAATAATTCATCACAACTTCCTTCATCAAAAGGAATCCACTGTTCTGAGACAAAGCGTTCTGCTTCTGATTTCTTGAATAGAATTTTTAAACCACACTCTGTTTGATAGCTTTTAAAGTTGTTTACTAGTCTTCTTCACATTTTTTGCATAACCACATCCAGACAAACTTTTTTTTTTTTTTTCCCCTCCCTCTCCAGAGCAGCTGGGTAGCAATTACACATGTTCCTAGAGTATATAGGAGCATATAGATACCTTTGTAAGGCATTTGTATAAGGCAGTGACCTATTAGTACATGGCAATTTCTTGTTCAGGCTGTCTGACTGCTTGGAGAGCTTCTAAACAACCTAGTCACCTAAGTTTGAGATGAGCTGAGGTGAATTTCTGTATTTTTTCAGGTAAATAATAACAAATTCTAGTCTATGAAATCAGCCTTGAAGTACACTGAAATATACATGAGTATTGTATTTATATATACTATATACATAGTATGTATATATGACTTAGAACTTATCCTAGCTCTGACTTGTCCTTGGGAGATCATTCTTCTTTTCTTTTGTTGTTTTTTTCTTTGTTTTTTGTTTTGTTTTGTTTTGTTTCCTTTTTGCTTTTAGAGTGTAGGATGAATAAAAGCTAGAGCATATTTTAACTCTTGAAAAGTAAAAAGCATGTGGAACAAATTTTTTTCTTAATATCTCCCACCTTTTGCAGACTTACCACTTGTCCATACTAGACACGTGCAGTGTTTTGTTTCCTTCTGGGATAATGCTGCATGATGTGGTTTGTCCCAGGTTGTGAGCTTGTGACAGTGATTCTTGTTTTCTGGCTTATGCCAGGAAAATCCTATAGGTTAGAGGGTCCCCATAACTTGACCAGATCTTGACAATTAAGCGATTACAAGAGCATGCCTGTGAATATCAGATCAGAATCAAACTTTTGTATATTTTGTGCTGCAAAGAACACAATCCCTTTTTTAAATGAAATTTGTTATGAAGTTACAGTGGAAATGGAAAAACAAAAGAGTCTCTAATGAAAATTTCCTCAGATTCATCCTTTTCTTTGAAAAAAGAAAAAGGCTCAGGTAACATATTGGGAGCTCAGTCTTTCAAATGAATGTATATGAGTAATATCTTCATATGTTTAATAAATGCCATGTTAATCTGTGGTCAGATAGGTAGGTTTTATTTTCTACCTTTTTTAGCAATTATTCTTATCTAAAATGCTGGAATCTTGTTTTCTTGTTATGTAGTAAATAGATATTCTAGCACTAGAGGTAGGTTTTTGCAGAGTCAATATCTGATAAACAGAAACATAGGCACTAGAAGTTGTGACCTTCACAGCTTATGCAGAATCCAGTCTGATTGCTTTCTGGCTTTGCATCATGTGATCTCTGTTCTATAATGCCACTGAACTGCTTCTAATATATATAGTATAACATAGAAAAGTACAATTATATAATTAATTATGCTTCTCAGTCTTGTTTCTCTAAAAATGGTTAAGTGTCACAATTGAATAAACAGGCCAAAACCAGGAAAAAATGTAGGAAAGTGAAAAAAGTCCTCAGTTCTGTGTAGTTTTAGACTCATTACTCAGCCCAAGTTTTGGACTCACTAGGAAAGTGTTCATAGGCCAAATGCATGGCTGGACAACCACATCAGCCAGATCCTTCAGAGCCCTGGAGTGCATGTTGTCTGGCCCCATAGGCTTGTACACGTTCAACCTCATGAGGTGGTCTCAGAGTTGCTCTACTCTTAACGTCGGGGGGATTTTACACCCTCAACCCCTGCTTGGAAGTTTTGGGACACGAGAGGTGTGAGAAGTCTGACTGGCCTTGAAGACCAAGGCAAATAACTCTTTAAGTGTCTCAGCTTTCTCTGTGTTTGAGGAGGACAGTTTTCCCTTTTCAGGGGAGAGTGCATTTGAGGTCTTAGAGTTATTTCAGGGGTGGGCTAAAGGAGACAGGAGCTTAGTGAGGTTGGTGGGAATTTCAAAAGATTTTTGAAAAATCCATTTCTGATGCTTACTTGAACCACTTGTCTAACTTCTAAAGCTGAAGTTACTGTTTGCCTATCTGTACTTTGTATTCCTGTGTTTAATAAATAAATAAATAAAAAGATGTAGGACCCAGAGCTTCCTTTGAAAACTGTCAGGCTTAAAGCAGAAATGCTTTTCTGAAAAAAAATGTGGGTCATGTAGGTAATGAAAGACTTTGATAAACTACAGTGGGTTTCAGACTTGTGGAGTGTTAAGTATGTATGTACTCAATCAACATTTTTTGTGAAAGAAGAATTTGTTGGTCCCTGAAATTTTCATTATTCACTTATTTTGTTAGTTGCCAAAATTATTTCTGTTGTTTTAGTCATATGTATTTAGAGAAATCACATCTGTACGTATATTAAGTGTAAGAATTCGAGAGAACAATCAATTTTCTGACTTTATTAATAATTTTGGGAAAAATACCTTTGGAGAAGATATTCCCTAATAATATATTCTGAAATGTTTTTCTTTGAAGAGTATTGTGATTTTTTTGAGTAAATCCTAATACATCATTGTTACAATTAGGCAACTACACCACTAAACTATTCTAAATTTCCTGCAAGAATGTACTCTATGGACAAGTTTTCTGAAATTTAAAAAAGCTTTTGGGCTCAATTCATCATTGTGATGTTTCTTAGGAATATATATGGCACGTGCTACTTTTTTGGCTTATAGCATTGGTTTTAGCAATCGTGAGAATGAAAGCATGCCCAGCATTCCCTTCCTACATAGAGGCAAATTGTAAAAGAAGCATTGCCAGAGGTTAAAATAACCCTTATTAAAGTGCTACTTTATTTTATCATCACCATATAACATACATGAAAATGCATGAAAGACAACTGCAGAGAAAAAGGCTATTTTTGCTATTGCTCACAGTTCAGAGATTTGTTCTCTATAAAATGACCTGTGTGTCCTGCTAAAAATATATATATATATATATACAGGTTTTTTTGTTTGTTTTTTTTTTTTGTTTTGTTTTGTTTTGTTTTTTAATAAAGTTGGTCAGATCAATGCATTTACACACAGTTTTGGAATGGCAGAAGTTTAGCTGCCTTCTATAGCTTCTGTAAGAGCTAAAAATTCGTGATTTCCTAGCAAGTTTTCAAAAATGTATATTTTAGAGAATACATTTTTAGCAAGGAATACTTAGGCTTTGGCAGAAATGAAGTCCAGTGAAAATTAAGTAAAATATTTTGTGCTAGATCAGCACTGAGTTTGAGTGAGATGCACCACTGATGCCAGGAATCAAAAGAAAAAGTTAACAGCTTTCTGCAAGATGAGAGACGGTCCAGTATGGCTTGCTCTCTTATGCCCTTTTCTACTGTGAATATCCACAGGGTTAACATTCAGCGTATGATGCCTTTTTCCTCACCACTCACGCTTGCTGCCCCAAATCCCAGATCGTTCATTCAATTTACAGGATTTCTAATACTAGAAAAGTATGTGGCGTGCATTGCTCAAAAATGGATTTTGTAATCTTTTTTGAAATAGTCATAGGATGCTGTTTAAAATTCTGCCTTGTGTTAAAGTAGCTTTCCATTTGTCTTTTTGATTTATATATCAAATATTTTCATCAGAAGATAACAAAGTAGAAAGCAAAGACATCTCCACTATGAAAAACTTCATGCTTGTATTCTGTAAAGAAAACTAGTAGAAAGATTCATTCTGAGTTTTTTTATGTATTTATTAACTCTTGTTGCCTATTGTCTTGTCTTCAAAACTATTTGGAATGTAGAGAAGGCAGATACTTTGCAAAATGTGGTTGGAATAAGGCTGTTCTTTGATGTTAAAGACCAAGAATATTATAAATGGCCTTCCTCACTAAGGGAAGCAAAAATCCAGAGAAACAAATTAGGCAAACCAGGCAGATGATGTGCAGGGTGAATTTTTTGTAAATGGAAAGAATTCTATACACTATATATGTGAAATAGTAATGTAGAAAGATTTTTTGAAAATAAAACTATGTTTTCTTTATCCCTCCCATTCTCAATATTTATTGTCATTTCCCAGGACCAAGCATGACTCAGTTCAGAGTGAGTTTTGTGTATTAATCCCCTCTTTTTGCAAAAATATTCTGTTGACTACATTTTAAATTTTATCTTAAAATACCATATGAATAAAATCCCTAGATAAATATCAGTAGGATAATTACTCTGGCTAAACTGTTACTGTCTTGAAAGCAGAGAATGAGATAATGAGAAAATGAAAGTAAAAAGATATAAAGAGTAAATTCTCCCTAATTCTAAAAAGTAGTTTCACAGTTTTGTCAGATCATTATCTTGTGATTCTGAGGCCTACCACATTTGAAAACACAGGGTAGCTTCAGACTCATAGACCTTTCAGAGTTAAACTACTTCTTTGACTTCAGAAATAAACATGAATATAGTAGTAAATACCTGCTTACATAGAACATGCAATCAAACAATATCATTTTATTTGTTTTGTAATTCATCTCAGACTGCATTTTTTTCTCTTTGTCTATCTCAGTAGAAATTGATCTAATTTTTAGCCTTAGTTTTTGGCAAATAAACTTTGCATTAGTTATAATTTAGGACAGTGTTTATGGGAAAGATATGGACAGAAGTTTCTTGAACTTACTGCTATCTCTCTGGGCATAAACACATTGAACAACATGAAAGATAATACATTTAAAAATCAATTATGTGTTTATTTTTGTTGGCCAGAGCAGATGACAGTGTGGTATATTTTTATAATATGCTACATACTTATATTAGTGCCAAAGATGCTTCTTATCAGTGGATATAATCTTAGTGATAAATCAGTTTTGTTTTTTGTTTTGTTTTGTTTTGGTCTTGCATATTTCTATCTTGCATCTTCTTTTTCTATTTTCATTGATATTTCTTTTCAGCGCTTAGAACACTGAAAGACATTTTTTAGGCTATGTAAAAAACAGAAACACATTGGAGAATATTAAATTATTAATTGTCAAACATTGGGCTAAGAAAGTATTTGTGAGAAAAGTTTCAACCTGAATTTAAAAGAATTTTAACTGAATTATGGTGCAAGCATATAAAACAAAAAGATTTGATCTATGCGCTACTTGAGTGATTTCTTTTCCCTGAAATTGACTAGAACTGCGGAATATTACTTCTCATGTTTCATGACTTTATTGATTTCTATCAGAAACAAATGCAATGAAACAAATTGGAGAGCAGAAATTCAGATAGCTAGGGTATGAGCTTGACCTGAAATCTGACAGTCAATCTTGAATCATATTCACTTTTAATGTAAGACATATAAATACCTAAGTCATTCTTGGACACATCATTGTACAACAAAATTAATTTGATTGATATTTACACGAAGTAGGAATCTACCTCTCTGCAGCTCTATTGGTTCTTGTACAAAGAGAGGAGGAGAAAAATATTTAAGAAAATTGCCATTTTCGTATACCTTAATATACCAGCAAAGATGAAGTCCCATTTTCACTGATTATCAGCTTTGGGATTTCAGGTGCCCAGAGTAGCAGGACAATAACTGTGGTAACAATCACAAGTCCCAGCCAACCCCAAACTTGTGTGGGATTTGCTGCTTCACCTGAGTACATAGAAGTCCATGGGGCTCCATGGGATCTATCCCTGCTCAGAGAGCTGGCTGATGTCACTGAGAGACATCTGACAAGTATTTTTCAACAGTCTTGGTTATCTGGAGAGGTCCCAGTTGATTGGAAGCTGGCAAACATTGTTCCAATTTTCAAGCCGGACAAGAAAGAAGACCCTGGTAATTACAGGCCTGTCAGTCTCACTTCAGTGCCTGCTAAAGTTATGGAAAATATTATGCTGGGAGTTACTGAAAAACACCTGAAGGGCAATGTGGTCTTTGGTCACAACCAACATGGGTTCATGAGGGGAAGGTCACAATCACAAATTGTGATCACAAAATCACAAACACAATCTTCTCACAGTATCCTTCTAGACAAAATGTCCAGCAGAGCACTGGACATAAACATAATGTGATGGATAAGCAATTGGCAGTAGGGTCAAAGGGGCACTCTTGGCTATACATACAGACTAGGAGGATGAGAAGTTTGTGAGCAGCCCTTTTGAAAGGGGTCTGAGGCTCATGGTCAACAGTAAGTTGAAGAGGAGTCAACACTGTGTTCAGGCAGTCTGAAAGACCAACCATACCTTGGGGTACATCTGGCTCAGCACTGCCAGCTGGGTAAGGGTAATGATTATCCTGCTTTACACTGCACTGGTGCGGCTTCACCTTGAGTACTGTGTGGATTTTTGTGTGCCAAAGTACAAAAAGGATGTAAAACTATCAGAGAGTGTCCAGAAGAGGGTTGCGAATCTGGTGAAGGGTCTAGAGGAGCAGATGTATGAGGCAGCTGAAATCCCTTGCTCCGTTTAGCTTAGGGAGGAGGAGACTGAGGGGGGACTGTGGCTAATAGCATCCTCATAAAGGGGAGCAGAGAGGCAGGTGCTGACTCTTTGGTGGCAGAAATATAATCTGAGGGAATGGCATGAAGCTGTGACAGAAGAGGTTCAGGCTGAGTATTGGGAAAATGTTCTTCATTGAGAGGGTGGTCAGGCACCAGAACAGGTTCCTTGGAGAGCTTGCTGGAGTTCAAGAAGCATGTGGACAACCATCTCAGACACATGGTCTGATTTTTAGACTGTCCTGTGTGGAACCAGAAGTTGAACTCAATGATCCTTACGGGTCCCTTCCAACTCAGAATATTCTGTGATTCTATGGCCTTGCAGACCTTGAGTGTACTTGCAACTGGATTGCATGCCCAAGCTTAAAAAATAAATCTGCAACTATTATCTGAAAAGCTAGAAGTATGACTTAATGCAATTAAAGACTAAATTCAAAGAAGACAAGTTGGAAGGAAGGTCTGATTTCACTGAGACATTTTGGTCAGATTTTCTCCCTTTTTCATCGCAGACGCAGACACCTGCAGAACTTGAATATGCAATAGTTTTGTCTCTGCAGTGATATGAACAGAGATATGATACAGTTTTCTGTATGTGAATTATACCAATGTCAGAACTTTAAATGGTAGCTTTTGCAACTGGGTTTTGTACAATCTTCCAGAAAAAAAAAAAAATAAACGTGGCTTTTTTATTAATGATTTTTTTTTTTAATCAACTACTCAGTGTTTATCAGCATGAGAATAATAACTGAGAAGAGATATGTTAGTAGTTTGCAGGCAAATATAACAGATAATTTTGTAACATGGACAACCACCTGAAAGAGGAAGTGGGGGTAAGATGGATAATGTATATTTTAATCATGAAATGAAAAAATAAGGAGAAGACTGGTAAAGAGACATCAGCAATTTCTGATGACAACATAGAATCAGTCTGGATTTTGTAAATAAAATGATAAAAATCCAAATATACTGTAATCAAAGAACAGAGAATTCCAGAACCAAGGAATCAAACATGCAAGAATGAATCACTTTTAGTGCTTGAAAATAAAAATTCAAATTTCTGTTCAAATTTAAAAATTTTTAATTAAAATCTAAGTTGGCAAATTGAAGATGTATCCAATGAACCTAGGTCAGAATGGAAGAACAGTACTGGTTCACCAGTACTCACTTACCTTGTAAATAAGAGCTTTGCTTTTAGAATCCACAAATTATATATAACCACCGTTTGAATTAAATTTTTCAGAATAACTGAAATGTCATCCTTTTTTCTCTTACAATTTCAAGGGGCTTGAAAGGCCTTATTGTTCACCAGACTTTACTTTTTTAACCCCAGATTTCTGTGAACACTATTCAGGAGTTCCATTTAACTCAGGAAAAATAAGTTTGGCAGGATCAGGCACCTGTATCTAGGTATAAAATACCCAGTTGCTCAAAAATGAGCAATTGACTCCTTGTAGTATTTAGGCCTTTAAGTATCTCATGTCTGTATTTTTTCAGAGTTTGCCAGTCATTTTTTATAAATCATGTTTACTAACAATGTTGATATTAAATTCCAATAATTTGAGATATAGGAGATGCATTTCAACAACAATAAAAAATACAATTAAAAAATCTGTTTTGTTTTAAATCAACGAGTACAGCATAGAATCTTCAAGAGTGTTTTGAGTGTGATTGCTCTGCAGGTGGCAGTTCTGATATATGATGTGAAAACACTTGAAACACAGTACACAAGACAGTTGAAAAGAGACTTTGTAAAAGTTATCAAAACTAAACTGATTTTATCAGTGCACTATTTGACTTTACTCATTTGTACAGGCTGCAATAGGGAATGAATGGCTAACTCCAGATTCCACCCATTTCCCTTCAAAAACACTCCTGATCTCAAACCAGCTGCACTGGACAAAGGTAACGTCACAAAACTTTTTACTCGTCAGTCTTTGTTCATTTCTTAGTGGTATGGTCTTCAGTCTTTATTTATTCCTAAGGGTATGCTATTCTGCAGTGATTAATATGAAAATCTATTGACATGAAAAAGACACAATTACTTTTAGAAGTCTCAGACTTCCTCCTCATTCCCAAATGTGATTTTTCTTTCAAATATTCTTTCATTTGTTTAAGTTTTTCTTTATTTTGGATTTATTTCAAGACTTTACTTCACGGTAGCAGGAAAAAAAAAAAAAAAAGATGATGTTCTTCATCTGTACATTTGGCAGTAGATTAAAAATTGCTAGTTGACACAGTACTTTAAAAATACTAAGATCTGCATTATATGACAACAGCTGAATGTTTTCAGAGCAGCTAAAGGTCATTGAGCTGTAATGTCTGCTAGTTACTTGATAAACTTTGAAGTTCTAACTTTTTGTTTTCTTAAGGCTTTTTTTCCTTGTTCAAGCATACTATTACTAATGTTTTATCTCCTACAGTTAAAATAAAGAAGTCTTATAAATGTATAATTCATTATATTTTAGGACTTTAAGTATAACTGAAGTCACCTTTTTGCCCTGTTTATTTAGTTGAAGGTAAAGTTTCCAGTGCTCATTGCACTACTAAGAATCACTTCTGTTGCAGTAATAGATTGCAAACTCTTTCAGATTTACCTTCACATTTTGGAGTCCTAGATGTGTGTTGTCTCAGTCATGCTCAGAAGTCTGTTCACATGGATAACTTTTGTTTTTTTAATAATTGTTTTCATGACTTGTGACAAATTGCAGGAGTTACCAACTGCATTTTTTTTTTCTTACTGAGAAGCATGCTAGGCCTTCAGATTCCAGTGAACATTTAGATAACTTGCAATTGTCACCACAAGCACCTTGGCAGTGTATTGACAGACCACATTCATACTCAAATACGCACTATCATAGAAGGTAAGTAAAGCAATTGAAGTGGAGGAAGGGCTAAGGAAAGGGGAGGATGCTGTTTTTTTAGCCCATTCTGTTTAGTTTATTTTTATTTTACAGACTTCATAAGGAAGAGAAATTGAGACTGTTTTCTGATGCTTTTTTTTTTAAATGATATTACCTTAAAAACTAGGTATCTTAAATGTAATTATAATTTTTCATTAATTAAGCATATGTGGATATACACATATATTTTATATATGTGTTTGACTATAATCCACAAAAAAAGAGTTTCATATAATCACATGTAGATGTTGAAATAGATATTTCTAGGACTAGATAAAGATTAAAAGGGATTTCTTATGCAGCTGTATTCTTTTGGAGAGAAAGGACTGAAATATGCTTTTATTAATTGAAATGTAAACATTTCAAATTAATGGCAGACTTTTATTAGTCTCTGAGATAAAGCTTTCCTGAGTATTAAAATAGATTTGTTTTGTATTATTTCCAAGCATCCAAAGGCACAAACAACATACCGAATAATAAGAGCTGCAAAATAGTCACACAAGACCCTCACTTATGTATCAATCTTTAAATATTGCTCCTATAATTTGTTTTCAGTTCAGAAAAGGGAACAATGTCACAGAACTCTGACTTAAAAGAAAAAAGGTTTTCATTCAGGTCTGATAAAGAAGAGAAAATTTCAGAAGAATGGTATGTTAAACTTCTGTGTCTTTTTTTTTTTTTTAATTATTATTATTTCCTTCAGTAAGAGATCTGGTCGGAAAT
Source organism: Meleagris gallopavo (assembly GCF_905368555.1). Taxonomy (NCBI): domain Eukaryota; kingdom Metazoa; phylum Chordata; class Aves; order Galliformes; family Phasianidae; genus Meleagris; species Meleagris gallopavo. Next base: position 41,243,905 of record NC_139404.1, read on the forward strand.
AGGTGTTGTATATTTGGCTGTTATACCTTGCTTATTTTATGTTCCACTTTTCAAGAATCTGTTTTCTACCAAAGTAAAAGTTATTGTAGTTTCTTTTAAAAGTGTCTGAAAAACCAGCTTTGTACATTATAATTTTAAGATACGAATTATACAGACTCCTGCAATGCTTAATATTTCTTACTATGCATATGAAGTACTAAAAACTTACACTCTTTTTGAAAAGCGCATTATAAAATGCTGTGCAGATGATCTAGTGTAATATATGTGAAGTGTTTAGTATGCTATTTCCTTCCCATAGGGGTTTTAAAGATATTTCTACTGCACAACTAATGCTGAAGAGGGCCCATAAAATGAAGCCCAGAAAATACAGTAATAAAAATGTGGGTAAGTCAACAATAAATAATGATTGTAGTAATTAGATATTTCTATTCTTAAATCTCAAAATAGAGCATCTCTTTTAAAAATGTTGTTTGCACAACATTAAACATTAATTTGAATAAAGGGGAATGTGGTTTAGTGAAGACAGGTCACACTTTAAATGTCCATAAACACATCATTTTCTTTCAGGGATAAATTACTCAGTTTTTTAAAATAAATTCTGATAAAATTGAGTATTTTACAGCTGTATTAAACAGACTTTGTCTTTTTTCTCATGTATCTCTTTTCTTTATATATATATATATATATATATATGTATCTTCTAGAATTTGTAGTTCATATATTTTTCTTTCGGTAGAATCAACTTAAAATTATTTACTTACTCAAGTTAATTTTGGATTTATTTCCTATGATTAAAATGTTGTCCTTAGAATAAAATTTGTGCAGCATTATTCATATATCCATAACAAGCTTGTTTGATTGTACAAGAACTCTTGCACAAAAAAAACAGCCGGATATAATGTTGATATAATGTTGGAAATATTTCTGCTTATCATGGGTGCATAAAATTCTTTAGAAATTCTAATTAAAATTCTAAACAGAGCAGGCATTACCACACCTTGCTGTGCTTAAAAACTGTCTATAATTTGTAACAATTCTAGTTTCCTGAAGATGCATTAGCACAGCAATATAGAATTTCTTACTTAACTTTGAATTTCTTAGGTTATGTGGATTTTATATTAGACTCTGAAAGTGAACTTTTTTTCCTTTTAAGATATCTGGAAGCCTTGTCTGGCTTTCAGCTGGTCTCTGCTACACTACCGTATTACTTAGTGTTTATCCTTTCCCTCTCCAAAGGAAAACACTCTTACCAGTGACCGTCAGCATGATATGGTAATACTTGCTACCATAAGAGTGAAAAAGGCAAAAACTAGCTGGAGTGGACCTTGACTCCTAGAACTAAAGGAAAATGATTAAGATATTTCATAGGAGTCAGCAAATAATTTTTATTTTGAGTTTAGAATATAAGACAACAAAGCAATACAAAACAAGCAAACAAAACAACAACTAAGAGTAACAACCACAGAAACATAAAACCCAGAATCCCAGAACAGATGATCTCACTATACAGTATAATTTGTTAAATTAACAACAGTCAAAATAAAAACCTAGGGGACTATATTATTTCTTATTACACATTAAGTAAATGACCATTAATCTATATTTTTCTAGTAGCAGAAATGAAAAGCTACTGGTGTTGTTGCTATATATTCCATGTAGCAGTATAATCTGGGAATTCAAGCCATGGATGAGAATCCCATGGTTCTAATTGCTGTTCAATTATGGAACAAAATGCGGACTTTCTTACAAATTAATTTACAAACTGAATTTTCTGTTAGATGCTCATCTGTCACAATGCTACTGTGTTTTATCAGCTCTTTAAAGTTGGTATAGATACATGCTAATGTTTTTCTATGTTTTATGGCAAGCTTTGAATTTTTTCAGTTTCACATATTATCGTGACGTTGTTTAGTAAATGTGGCAGATCAGGCAGTAACTATTCTTTCCATATTGTTTTTATAATATTTCTTGGATTTGTCCAACTAATCTTCTATATTAGGAATCTGCCAAGCAATGTGTATTAAATTATGTCCTTGGTTTCTAGATTGCCCACACAGATCATTGTCTAATAAGCCACATTTAAATGAGTATGCAAGAATCCAGGAATATGTTTATATGATTTTGAACTATTGTACACTTTAACAGTTCTCTGTGTGAAATCTAAAACATTTGATTGCTTGTCATCAAAGCATACATACAGTTCATTTCCCCATCTCTTTCAGAGACTGAAAAGCACTGGTATTATAAACTAATCTTTGTAATATTGCCTACATTTGGGACTAGATAAAGAAAAAGGCTCATTTTTAATAACAAAAGAGCTGTAGGCAATGGATGAGGTGATCTAGGTAGGTACAAATTCAGTAGTCTGGCACTGAGTTAAATCCCTGAAAATTATTTCACAAAGACTCAGAGATAAATCTTCTGATAGAAATCCCTTAGTAAAACAATTTCCATCATTTCCCTCTGTTCTTAGCTCATGTATTGCTGATGTCTTTGTGCAGAAGTAAATATTTGAGAAAACTAGAATAATTCTAGCAATTTCACGTGACTTCACTTGAAAGTCCTTGGCATAGATTAATTTCGTACTGGTTGGATTTTTCAGAATTGAATGGTAAGCTAGATTAAGGGAAGATGACATTTTAAAAATGTATTGGAGCAACTTCAGTAGACCATCATAGGAAAACAGTGTGCTATTGTAGAATTTGCTTTTTTACTTGAAAATGGTTTGAGAATGCTCAATTACGTTCTGTCTGAAGATATTTTAGTCAATTTTGAAACTTTGTATTTGGTTGCCTGTGGAAGAAAGACACTGTCTTTCATTTTAGTGCAACTACCTCTGTAAGTCAGAAGTCCTTTCGTCAGCTCTGTATCTTATCAACAGTATCTCCAAACATTTTGCACTCTTTAATCCATGTGTAGTACTCATACGGCCATCTATATTACATGTATGAAAATATTAATATATACTTCAGTTACAATATTTTTGTAACTTCTGTCATTTAAAAGTTCAGACAGAACTTTTTAAATATAGCACATTATTATTTTAATACTTTTTTTTCAAAATCTTATTTTGATCTATTGTCTCAAGCATTTGCTAGTCTGAAGATCACAAACTTATTGCAAATTTATTTTTTATTTGAGATGAATGCCAATAATGTAATTAGTCCTTATGTGCAAAATGAATGTATCTACAAAGCTAGTAATCCAGTTATAAATGATTTTAATATTCTCACCTTAAAATTAACTGAGCTTCACCTTATTTACTGTACTTCTTCAGTCATTTCATTGGTCTATCTGATGTGGTTAGTAAAAGTGGGGTAAAATGACTTCAAATCTGGCATCCTCTGAATTAATTTGGGAGCTGCAAACATCACACAACAAGAAGAGAAACTTTCTGCTAGACAACTGGAGATTAAAAAAAAAAAGTCTAAGGTGTCACTGATTCTGCCTCAGGAAGTAGGCATGGACTAAATTACTTACTTTCATAGATATTTTCCACTATGCTCTAGTTAGTCTGCTTTGCTGCTTTGTGAGAAGTTAGCACCATCAGAACACACAGTTAAACAAAAACTGCTGCACTATGGACGTTTTTTTTTTTTTTTTTAATTTTACGTGTTTTGTCAATGCTTTATCTCTTACAAAGTCCATAAGCTGTTAGAAGTCTTAAGCAGAGTTACAAGGGAACAATTCTCCCAGGAAGAAAGTGGTACTCTTAGTATTTCTTTGTGGTACATTACTTTGTAACTTAAATGTCTATTGCAAATATAAAGATCTGTTCAAAACCAACCTTCTATGTTGCTGCCAATAAATTGCCTTAGTTAACAGAGCATCATGATACTTGTTTTCATAAATAGGGAAATAGCAACAACAACAACAGGCTATTTACTTGGCTGCAGTGTTACAGTTTGTTCCATATATATATATATATATACCTAGGTCTCTTATAACCTCTCTCAATAAATATGGATGATCTGCTACAAGGTCACCCAAGTAATAAGCTCGAAATGAGACGTCGGACATAATTACTTTTGTAAATTTATTCTTTTTGAATACTCTTTCAGTCTATCTCCTTTGTTTTCCTGTTCTCCGTCTTCTGGCAGTCTCACATATTCACTTTTGCTATGCTTGCATTGGTTGTGAACATTTAAATCCCCTCCATGCCATGTCTAATTTCTTTCTTAATTCTATTGCTAAACTGTTCTCTCTTTGCTATTAATTTCTTTGCTGTCACTTCTTTAGACAAACCTCTTCTGCCATATTGTTTCTCAGTTATTACAGAGTGTATTTGACTGCTTATGCTATGATCTTTTAACAGTTTGAAACATTTTATTTGTTGTTTTTTTTTTTCCTTTGACTTTCTGTCTCTCATGTCTTCATGCTCAATGTCATAATTACAGAACCTTACATACTTTTTCTCCTCATTATGTATCTGCTTTTCTCCTCTTTCCTTTTTTTACTTTTTTTTTTAATTGAAACTGACTAATCTATTCTGCTCAGAATAGAATTTTCGTGTTCCTGCTAGCCCATGGTTTCCTTTAAACTCCTACTTTCTTCTGATGTCAAGCAAACAATTCTTCCTTTTAATAAGAAATCCCTGAAAATTACCTTCTCTGATGTGTGTGATTTTGCATTAGTTCAGCTTGTGTTAATTAACGACTAAAGTTTTTACAGTTTAGGATTGTATTTATGTAGATTTATATACAGAATTGTACTCATCTTTGCTTCTTTGTGAAGTTTTCTAATTGAAAGGTTTGAAACCAATTAAGATTTTATACTGTAGTATTTGGAAGTGCCTATAGACTTTCGATGTCTTTAATTCTGTGAGGATTGAAAGATGGTTATCTACTGTCTGCATGTTTAGCCTCAAAAAATAACTAATAAGCTGCCCCCTGTTAACATTCTTTAGGTGTAAATAACTTGATTTAGACCACTGAATACTTATGGACCAAAGCTTTCAGAAATAGTACTTGTCATATATTGTTAATATTTCTGATTGAGTTTCAAGCTTTAAAAGCAGAATTTTGAAATATTTTGTGCAAATTTATACTTTAGAATTAATTTTCAATTTTCAGAAATTAGCTAAGCTAGCTAAGCTAGCTAAGCAGGGATCAATGGTGTTAAATTCTGGTAGAACAGTGAGCTTGATTCTCAGTTACACTTGTATTTACGTAGCTTTTTTTTAGAAAATGTAACCTTCTGTGAATATAAAACCAACGCATAAAGGTCTTTTCAATTATTAAGTGTCTAAAAGGTGAAAAACTGCTTGAAGGAATGGATGAGCCAAGACTGACCTTTGATTTTAACTTGTTCCTTTCGTCTAGACCCAGCTGTGCGCCTGGCGTTGTTCAAAAAAAATGAAAATAAACATCTCCGTGTGAAACCACCAAAGATACAGTCTGTAAATGCTGGTTACTTTGAAGGTATGAGCAAGAATTTCACTTTGTCTGTATGCATATAAGGATATATGTCCCCTAATGTCTTTTAAACAAGTCTACTTGAAATATACAACAATATGAAGAAATTGAAGAAGGCAGGATTTTAAGGTCCTTATCGATTCCTCAATGTTTCAAGTTACAGAAGTGAAGAATTTCAATTTCAATTCATTTGAGGGAGTGTGTTCTGAGATATTAATTCATAATGAACTGGCACATTATTTATTTATTTATTATTATTACTAATTTACTTTCAAGGACATAAAAGCATGCCATAAAGTAGCTAATTTTGTAAATGAAATATCACTTCAAATTTTTCATTTCATAGTCATCTTTTCTCAAGCTAGCCATTAATTCCTGATGATTGATAACATTTTTTAAAAGCAGTTATTTTGACAAATATTCTCTAAAAATCCAACATTTGACAGAAGACAAAAAAAAAAAAAAAAAGCTTGAACATGCAAATGTGTTTACTTCAACAAGCAAAAATGATTCGCTTTCCAAAAATCCATAAATGCTAATTTAGTTCATTAACTTATGAGATCACTGATAAAGCTCTCCTTGGTTTCAATACAGATGAAAATTTAAAATACCCTTCTGTTGAGAATATGAGTATTTCTGGGGCTCTTTTTTTGCTATTTTCATTACTTGTGCAACTCAAATCTGTATTCAGAAAAGTGTCACCTTTGCCATTTTATCATTTTTTATGACATAACTATACAATATCTTACTTATTCCCAATTCTATAAGGCAAAAGAAAAATAAGATAATTCACATTTACTGATTAGTAAAAAAAGATAAACCTGAGACAGGTATGCAACTGAGCTGGGTATATCTTAAATGAATTCTGTCCATTAACTTAGTCACATGAAGGGCCAAATTTGTCTCACATTCATGAGTCCATGCTCAGATTTAGCTGGAAACAGTTCTTGTGAAATTCTGAAGAGGAAAAATGTGTTTGCATCTCTGTTTTCCTTGCATTCCAGCACGAATTTGTATAAAATATGGAGTCTATATATGTGAGGCCTGATTTACCATTTCATAGACTAAGTCAGAATCACAGAAGGGTTTGGATTGGAAGGATGCTTAGAGATTATCTACTTCAACTCCTCTGCCATGAGCAGAGTTGCCACCTACTAGATACAGCTGACCAATTTCCACTGAGTTTCATCTGTTCCAGTGGCATATGCTTATATGCCACCACTTGTTGAAGTCATCGTATGCTGATGATGGACATGCAAACTGCTTCTGTGTCCTTTCAGCCAGTATCATGACTGTTCAAACCCATACCAAAGAGAGAAACTTGATCCCAGGCTAAGAACCTGTCTTTAGCCTAGCTTTCCTGCCACTGGTTTATCTGTTACTGCCTGTAAACATTTTCTTCATTGTGGAAAGCTAATATATATATATATACACTAAATATTATAGAAATTAGTTTTTAAATATATGGAGAAAAGGCACTGTGGCAGATTAGATATCAAAAGGCAAGTGCTGTATTGGCAATCTTGAACTTTGTCTTTCATTTCAAGAATGATTATACTTCTTTGGACCACTAATAAGCATGACTTCTTTCATCAACTTTATATGAGATGCTTACATGCTATCTGGTGAGCTTCAGGAAGACAAGATGTGCTGTTTGACCAAAATATGAAATTGTCCTTTTACCTGAGGCATTGCTACTACGGATAGCATGGTCAGAAAACACTAGGATATTTATCTCTATCTAAAGTGCAGTACAGAGCATTAACTGGCATACCTCTCAGTCAGAATTCAGATCTTTTGAAGTTAGAATTTGGATAACATCTTACATGTAATCTACTTCAAATCAAAGCACCTGCATGATGATTTCAGAGTTATGTTACCAGTCATTTCTGCCCTCACTCACAGAAAAATTTGCTTACTATTTCACCTCTCTCACTTTTTAACCATTTCTTCCTCTTTTTCCTCGAATAAATTTCTTTGGGTCTGTTCTGAAGTGCAAATTATTTCCATAACAAGAAGCTGGAATTACTTCATTCTTTATCCATAAAACTTGTGGACACCATGTTCTAAGTCAAGAAAGAATACAGTCCAATTCATTTTGCAGTGGAAATAAACTTCCTGGATGTAACTGTTTAATCCCTTTTACCTTCACAGACTGGTAGTCAGTGTTCTGGCAGAGAATATGAACTCCAGTCAGTCTCCTGCATAAATTAGTAAATATATCTCAAAGAAAAGGAAAAAACTGTGTTCTATACATTCCCACTTTATTTCTTTAAAGTGGGAAATGAGGGAAGAAACTTTAGCATCAATAGTGAGTACACATATGTTATCTGTTAAATAACAGAATCACTACTTTTGAAAGGAGATGCCCTCGGAAGTGAAACAATTAGACCAGTTTTAGATTTTCAAACTGGAACACATCATGGTAATGAATATTTAGGAGGTAATCTAGTTAAAGTGTAGGATGAATGTCTTTTGTCTTCATTGTGTCTTTAGCTTGTGTTTAACAATACAAGTAGAAAAAAAGAATTAAAAATAAGAGCTATAAAATAAAGGGTGGAAAGGAATGAGCTTAATATCTCTCACATAAAGCATCTTTATGCCTTAATTAAACATATTTATTTTTACATATAGTTTGTCTTGAGTATGTAAATAATTAAAATGTCAGCTCTAAATAAAAATATTGTTTTATTTGTACAGATATGATTTTCCACTGTTCATTGTTTCAGAGATTATTGAATGGTATACAGTTACTAGACAAATGGAAATATAGCCAGGCTATGAGACTTATTTGTTTAAAGTGTTATAAAAGGACTGATTTTTATGAAGATCATCTTGTTTCCAAACAGGAGGAAGTGATAAGGAAAATAATATCCTATTTTTAAAACTTGTGGAATTCTTTGATCCTATGAGACAATTAATGCATTTTTAATTTTATATACACATTGAACGAAAATAATGAGATTGAGGAGATATATGTGAAAATATCTTTTAAAATTTGAGTGACATCTTATATTTTTGTTAATATGAGTCATCATCTTTTGTTCAGCAATGTTATAATAATCTCCTAAGAGAACCTTTTTTTCACATCTGTACCATGATAGCACACAAGATAGACATAAGCAAATTCCTTTGTATTACATGCTTCATTAACACATAAGGAAGCATTATTCCTACAAACAAGAGCATACCGTTTAAAAATACAAGCAACATATGAAGGCATGGGAATGCAATTAAATGTGTGTTTGTATTTTATATATATATATATGTGTGTGTGTATGCACATACATACATGTGTGCATACACACATTTATGCATATACTCTGACTATAAATTGATATGATTTAAATAGTATAGTCTTTCTATGTTTTTCCATTTGTTCTGAAATAAAATAAATTATGAACAATTACTCTGTAGAGTCATTTGTAGTATAATTGTGCATTTTATAATATGAATGCTGCCTGTCAATCTGTTTTAGTTTCTTTAAAATTAGTTTAATGCCTGCAGTCATATAGATTTGTTGAAACTGAAATTCAAATAAGTAATATTTTTGGGCTATGGTCATATATTGTGACATTAGCTTCCAGGCCACAGAGAATGCTAGTGTGCTCTACTGCTTCTCTTAAGAGACTGGTTTGATCAAAAACTCTGAGTTGTTATCTGGAAAGCTTCACATCTTTTGTTTGGGTGGACTTTTCCTGGAATTATGTGTGAAATATTATGAAATACTGCTTCTTCTGGTGTCATTGGGTTATGCTTCCAGACAAGTTGTTGAGTTTCATTTAGCACAAGCTAGCTGATAAAACATGCGTGATAGGTTTTGTAGACAGTGATATTTCAATGGTTTCAAAATCTTGAAAAAGTTATAAAAAAGCATGCAAAAAAAAATCCATCATTTCCTATCCTGTGGCAAAGTGTGTTTTTAGGAAGTTTTACTGCTGCTTCTCTTGTTATCTAAAGGCTGTTTCAGTCATTAATGTAGTATAAAATAGCCTAAATGATTTTGGACAAAGTAGATCAGAAATTTAAGGAAGAATCTGTCTTTAACTATTCTTTTCATAGGCAGTTCCAATTAGTCTTGACTGAATGTGTAACAGAGCATCTCTACCAGCCAATGGGTTGATAATTACAGGGTGTGTAATTCCATTTATACAAAGGAAGGATGTCTGCTTCTGCCAGCCAACAGTGTGACTGCTTTGTCCTGGTGCAGTAGTACAAAACTGCAGAAGGAGGCCACTTGCCTAGCACATTGTTTTGCTACAATCTTTGGAAACAGTATGCATATTTTGGAGTCCTCTTTAATCTGGGTACCTCAACAGTTTTGTTGGGTTACCCAAATAGTTTATGTTCAATTCAGTTGAATGAAAACCTGGATTCCTGTCTGTAGAGCAGATCACATGGGGGAGTCCAGTCAAGTTATCTAAGTGTTTATTATTTGCATATGATTCATCTAAATGATTGCTGTGTTTCTCAGAATTTCATATACTATGTTCTCATTTATTAATTTATTAAAACGTATGGTTTTTTGGTGTGGGGTTTTTTTGGTTTTTTTTTTGGTCATATTTTGTCATAGCCATCAGTGATATGTGTACCATACAGTTCAAATAAGTGGAAAAAATATAACTTGGGTCACCCTGGAATGCATACGATGACCATTGCCAGGAAGTTTAGTTATATTAAAAAGGCATTGGAATGTGTTGTCAGGATACTGAAACTTGGGAATTTGTACTTCCAATTGGTAGTACTATATTCCCTTTCATTTTATGCTCATTGGTGACTAATCAGTGAAATGTGAAAAGTAGGTATATTCTTAAAACATCCTTCATCAATATGATTTTGATAATTAACTTTGATAGGTTGTTTTTTATTATGGAAATATTTATCCATTTCCCTTCAAATTCCAAGTAGAAATAACACCTCGTACTTGAACGAGAGTAAGACTGAATATAGTCTTGTGGTTATGTGTTATTATCGAAAGCTAAATATCAGAAATTCATTTAATATTTTCTAGTTTTCATCTTTCTGGTACTTCACAGTTATGAAACTCATTGTCAGTCCAAGTGAGAGTATGTAGCAGAGCATTCTTATAGTTTGTTATTACTCGTGCTAATTGGAAAATAGAACTTGAGACTTTGGAAAGTGGTAATTGTAAGATCTCCTTTGAGTTAATTATGTGGGTTTATTAAAATATTTCAACATAATGATAAACAATTTCTTAGATATTGTATATTCACAGCATTGAAGAAAAAAAATGTATGTTATTAAATAGAATTTACCCTGATTCAGATCAATGGTGCTTTTAAATATCTGTGTGAGAGTTAAGAGAAAGCACTGAGAGTAGAATGCTAATATTAAATTTTAGGTATACTTAAGTAAGTTAAGTAACCAGACTTAAGTAAAGTAAGTTTAAGTTACTAGTTATTTAAGGGCAATTAAAAGTACACTGAACTGTAGCTAATAGCTCTTTGTTGGCTGTTTTCATCTTTATAAATCAGTTATTTTCACTGGGAAAAAAAATGAAATAGCATCAGCACCCAGGAGGCAGTTTGTAAATTTTATGTTGTTTGGAAACATCCATTTCTAAATTAAATCATCATTAATTTATCTATGGTCTGAAAGGGATTATTAACCACATTCTAAATCTGATGTTCCTGCAGTCCTACTGTCTGAATTGCCATGTTTACAGTAAGATGCATTTATTACATATCTCCTGGGCTTCAAATTTGTATGCCAGATTAGGGAAGCAGTTTCTTAAGCCATGTAAAACTGACAAAATTGACAGAATTACACATTTCTAAAGAATCTAAGGTCTGTGTGACGAAATGTGATGAAAATGTGTTACAGAAATAAGTAGTGTGGAAGAGAATCTATTTTTTAAAATCAGAATTTTCTGGCTTTGTTTCTTATTATTTAGTGTGAGCTCACACAACAGAACTCTCACATTGAAATATTTTCTCATTTTAAGGAATTAATGGCTCTCCACCAACCCTATAACATGTAAAATGAGTAGGTTACTTATGTCCAGTACATCCAAAAAGAGCCAGGATAAAATAAACATAAGGAGTTGGATATCTTGGAAAAAATCTGTCATGGGTTTGGGTTAATCATCTCCAGAAGAAATTCAACTTGATGCCTGAAATGTAAGACTTCTTGGAGAAAGCAGTAAAGCCTGAGGCAGTGTTGATCTGAAGGAGTGCTCTCCATGGGTCAGAGCTGCTCTGCTGGCAGAGTGCAAACCTAGTTCACAACAGCGGTACGCTAAAAAGTTGTAAAGGACTGCAGGGGCCTTACAGTGCACGCACTCAAGCTTCAGTTACATAGTTTCAGTGGTCCAGTTTCTTATTATAAAACAAAACTAAAAAATAAAATCTGGGCCTAATTTTCCAGCCTCCTGTCCATCAATAATAATGTACGTTTTTTTCACTATTCATGGAATGAAGCAATCCTGAAATTATAGTGTAGGTTTAAAAATGAATGAATAAAATGTCACTTACGTACATTCAAGCAGTAAAGTTCAGCATCTGAATACTTATAAATTATATAAACATATGATATTTTTATTAATATTTTTACTTTTAGCATTCAGCGATTTTTTTATTTTTTTATTTTTTTTTAAGAGAGAGATAATAAGATTTTATCTTTGCCTAAAATTCTTCAATAGAAAGTTTTGGCCATAGATACTTACTATTATAAACTCTCACTGTGTTTCTAATCTTTAGTGTTCCACTGTTCTAATATTATGGGTTTCCGATTTTGACCACATATTTCACCTGCATGTGTGTTAGCTCTTTGTTCCCGTTTCTACTGTTTTGCAGACTTGTGATTTGTTGTGGTGTATATTCTCTGACCTAGAGAGATTATTTGTTCCATCAAACTTAGATTTTTATACAATATATAAGCTCTGTCACCTTTACTTTCCCACCATAGTAGTTTACCAACCTTTAACTAAAAGGAACTTCACATTAAGGGAAAGAAAAAGTACTACTGCTATGTTGCTAATGACTACCCAGTGAAGAGTTCAGAAGGAATGAGATTTCACTCACAATGTCATCAGAGGTTGATAACTAGTTTATGTCATTGTTGAATAAGGTAGCTCAATAGTTTGGATAGTTTTATTTTTATCTTCTGAGTTCTTTGCACTACTTTTTCTGTTTTCCTTGAACTGTGTGTGCAAAAGCTAGGTAGTATGGCTATCCGCTCAGCCAGTATATACATAAATAAGTTGACTCCATACTCAGATCCACAGCATTTTATTCTACATAAGGCAATCATTTTGGATGAAAAGACCCCTGAGTACTGAAGCATTTCAAATCCTTTTCCATTTGACCATTCAATGACCTGATAACTATTTCCTGTCCCTGAGTAAGGTTGTGACCCAGGTCCTAGAGTGCAAAAGACAGATAATTTTAGAAACAAGTTAAATCCAAATGGATTTGGTTGGAGGGGGTAAGGGAGAGAAAATTTGGCTAAATTCCTCTAAAATAAAGTGTTAAAGCACTTGGATTTAGTAAGCCTCATTGAAAACAATTATTGAATTTATTGTCATTTGTTTCGATGTCTGGAGACTGTGATCAATATTGAAATTGTTTGTTTGTTTCTTTTGCTTTTACTAAAAAAATATCCAAATGCAAGTAGTTCTTTTTACACTGAAAAAAAATAATTGCTAATGAAGATATCATTAAAAGGTATTTTCAGGTATATCCCAAGCCTTTTCTGGTGTAAATATTTCAAGCATTAAATAGATCTTGGTAAGTGAATTATATTTTAACAAAGGCCACAAAAAAGTGTATGCTCTGTGTCCATAGAAATGTCACAGCTGTTGCATCGCACAAAAGTTCATCTTGCAAAAGTACTTGCATTTCATGTGGAGCTATGAACAAAGAATATAATGTATACTAAGAGTCAGTTATAAGTACAAATTTTGTTTCAGTTGCACAGCATGATGCTATGTTTAATAGCAATGTCTCTGCAAACTTTTCAGAAATGTAGTTAGGAGGCCTTTATTCCAGAATATTTCATTGATTTGAGAATATATTTTTTTCAGTTTTCTTTATGTAGAAATTCTTATTTTATAGGCGTGCTAAGGAGAACTGATAGTATTTGTAAGGTTAGAGATCTACAATATTCCAATAAGGCTACTTTTCATATGACAATGCATTTAATATTGACACACATCTTAATATTTTCTTTTTTTTATAACTAATGATGTTGTGAATCAGACAGATAATTTATTTTGTTAATACGCAACATTTTTCAAGCAAAGCATTAAAATTATTTTAAAATTGAAATCCAGTTATTAAAAAAAATAATGCCATTCAAGGCTAACTCTAAGAGCAAATTCCTATGCCTACAGACTACGTTTCATGTAATCTATAAAAATAGACAGTATGTATGTTAGATGATTTTTCAAGGAATCACAGGAGTGCTTATAAATAATTCAAATATTGTATTTCACAACTGTCATTAAGAAAGGAGAATATGATTTACCTTAAGTTTTATAAATGGTTTCTAAGAGCAAATTGATTATCAAGCTTACTAAAATTGACTGTGGAAAGTCATTTCCCTAAAGCACTTTCATGCTTTTTTTTTTTCATATGGAGCAAGCTCAGTAATTTTTCAAATTATGAAAATAACAGAGATCTCTTTGTAAAAGATAGAATTTAATTTTAAAAAATTTGAAAGTTAAATTTACTGAGAATTTGCTTCAGTATCTGATGGTGTATATTTTGTAATTGAGAAATTAGTAGAAAATATAAAAAGAAAAGAAGCTATGTGCTACTAAGGCATAAAGTTCTGATTTAACCTACCAATGACCTGGCTTTGTTTGTTCAGATGACAGTTCTAAAAGTGTGCAGAGAATATTCCCCTTTAATACAGTTATTTGCCGCAAGCCCTGACCTCACTGCCTGTAAGGGAGCAGGTCTGAATTGGCCCTTTCTCTGATATCGTGACATTGCTTCTGTTGCCTCGATTGTGACCTCTGATTGCATGATACCCCTGAGAGTTCAATTTAATAAGCGTGACTCCTGACTCTTAGCCAGGTCTGCCTTCTTAGGTTTTGTCAGACTCTGTAGACCAGAGTACAAGCATATGCTAAAACATTGCATAGGCTGTCATCATAGTGTGTAAGTTGTGTGCACTGTATTCAACGTTCTCTTTCAAAGATATTTCATTTATTGCAAATGGAAATGTTTATTAAAAATATTTGGAATAAATTTTAATCATCTATTTATGTATAATTACAATTGCTCAGTATTTTTAATATATATTCCTTTGCAAATAGTTACTACTATTTCACTGTTTTACTGAGCATGCATGTTATGTATGTGTCATGCTAATTCCTTTCTTTGAAATTTGTTTTATTTCCCCTATAGAGCATTACATGTTTCTATAACTTCCAGTCAATAATGCGTTTGTTCATTATAGAAGTGTTTGAATTGAATTCCCTTTTTTTGTTGCGTAATTAATACAGTTGCACAATGAGACAGTACTGACAAGCACCCTGAGCATTATGTGATATAATTATTCAGGACAAGTCAGGTGAAAACTGAAGAATCTGATTGGAATTTGGGTGAAGGTAAGTAAAATCAAAACTTCCTAAGTATCATTGAAAATTACTAGGTTTTGTGACTATTTTGCTACCTCATTGTATTCTTTTCTCCTGTTTTCCTTCTCTTCTAACCAGAATCGTGAAGGAGACTCTGTTCAGAGACCCAGCTGCCTTGAAGATGATGATGCTGTTCAGACGTTGCTTCAGTTTCAGTGTACCTTGATGCATTCGCTGAAGCAGATGTGGAGAAGTTCAGATTTGAAAGAAAGTTTAAGCACTGTGTTACAAATGGCGGAAGTTTATCTATATACTAAAGTATATTTTTTGTATTCTCATTCCTATTTTGAGTACCTTTCTCTGTATCAGTATGTCTAATGTTTCTAATGTACTGTATTTAGGTTTCCAGACAAGAGAAGCAGAAAAATCTTGCTGCAGCAATAGAATATTTGCCCACTTTTATGGTTACATTAAGGGAATTTCTGTAAATACTTTTTTATATTTCTCCATTTCAATTGTTTTAAAGAATTCTATTTACCTTTCTACTCAGATTCTTTTGTTTTACAATTGATATGTCATGTCTGAAGAATGGAAACTACATTAGAATCTTTCTTACAAAATATGTTTTCCAATATAGGGCATTGTCTTTTTACATTCAGTCTTCCCAATGAAATGTTTTTCGTTCTTTGTAACAGTAAGCATTACAAATCCTACCTACTTTGGTCAAGTAAATCTTTTTTAATTGTTTCATTTACTTTGTATTTTGTTTTGCTTTGATTTTTGTATCTTTTCTAAGAATTCTTGTGTAAATTAATATAATTGTAATCATCTTATTTAGTTTACAAAATTGTGAAACCTTTGATTACCTGTTGCCTTATTCTCTAGTAAATTTTATAAGGTTAACTATTGAAGCTCTTTAATATATCAAGTATAATAAGTTCAGTCACTAAATTGGACTTCATGGGCTTTCACTGTTTTTTGGACCCTGTGCTAATTTCAAGTGCTTAGGTAAGTAGTGCAAGTAAGCAAAATTGAACAACTGACAAATGATACTTTCAGGTTTATTAGTTATGGCTGTCTTAACAGTTTTATCAAGTATAAACATGAGGGAAATTTAGCCATTCAGAATCATCATGCTATTTAACTTATTTATATGTCTGTGAGGTGGAGTTTGGTGAGCATTTTAGCTTAGAAATTTAGAAAGAAAGAGACTAATTTAAACACCTACTTTAGGAGTGAAATATTACCAATCAAGCTTAGGGACAATGAAATTATGTTCAGTAGTAAAACTGGAGTGGTTGCTTGTTTGTTTCCTCATTAAAAATAATTTAAATGAAGGTCAAAACAAAAGTCACTAATGGAACAGAAAAGGAATTTATTCCTTTTTCTTCATTTAGTGAGGTGAATTATTGAAACCTCCTTGAAATAAAATATATTATAAATAATATAATTAAATAGATAACGATGCCACTGTAACAATAACTGCTTCAAAATCAATATAATCAAGTTACATTCCTATAGGTCCAAATACTGTGTGAGTAAGAATGTGTGTTATTTAACTAAAATTATATATATTGTGTTTAAGTTATTGCACTTTTAATGTGTTTACCAGCTGAAAATTTCAATCCAGTTAGTAAAGAACTCTGTAAAACTGGTAGCTCTTTGAGCCACATCAATTAAGAATTAACCTGGGGCAAGTTTCCAGCAAATCATGGTTTGTTTTTTTGTTTGTTTGTTTTACTTTTTTTCCCTCTACCTGTTCTTTTTTACAAATGAAATTCCCTTTTATGAATAAATCTTTGAAACAGTGGAATTTCAGATTGTTTATTTTCTTCCAATTAAACATAACTTATTAAGAACTGGTATTTGATGTCTGTATATTTTGTTTTTTCCTTTTAAGTCTCTTGTATTTATAGTTATTTTTAAGATGAAGATAAATATATAAGAATTTTACCCACTTGGGATTTGCCTCTCTTTAGATGTAGAGTCTATCTGAGACTTTTTTTTTCCATTCAGTTCAATAAGCATTAAATCAAGCCTTGTTTATACAGTGTTTGACATAATGGCAGACCTGATCTTCAGTGGTACCTCTGGGTTTTACTAAAAAGTAGATTAAACAGCAGCCTTGGACTTAATCCGCGTAGATTTTTTGTATGTATTTGAGAATGTAAAGTTGTTCTACTGTTATGCATTACTGCACTGACAAAACTAGGAATTGTTGTCCTGGTACCTTCATCAAATGCCAAGAGCTATTTCCATTCAGCATTAGAATGTAAGCCAGAAGCAGTTTCACCCACATGGAATAAATAGCTTTAAATTGAAAATGATATGTATACATAGCAAATAGAGTAGATGACCAATTTATAAGTATTCATAATTGAACTAAATATTCACATTAATACAAGAATTTCATTAAGTTTTATTTTCAATGTTATTCTGCACTGGTAAGTATCAATCATCTATGATGCTTGTGAATATCACAAGAGTTGAGGAATGTTAAGTTCTTAAAAATAAGTTCATATATTATTCAGATAACTATCTAGAGAATATATTTACTATCAAGGATGAACATAATTAAGACTTTTTAAAATGTACATTCCCAAGCTGTGATACAACATTACATATTTTAATTTCCTGCTTATGAAAGTTATGAGGTAATATGGAATAAGTCAGCTTTATTAACGTAATATTGCTCCTGATTAATGATTTATTTATTTATCTATTTATTCTTGGCAGAGATGCCTTCTTAAGACAAAGCCGTCTCAAATTATTTTTGTGTTGTGCTTGGATTTCTCTGTCCCTGTCTTCTACTTTTAAGTCCTTCAGTATAAACAAAACTTACTGTAATGGTTATCATATTCGATAAAATTTACTCTCTTTGTAGTTTTTGCACACTTCATAGTGAGCAACATAGTAGTTACAACCTCCTGCAATCTTACAATATGTTGTGGAACTTTTTTTCTTTTTAAAGAATTTCTGTGGAAGATCTGGTGTCTTAATTCATTTTGTTTGGTTTATTGAATATAAAGAAAGATACTTATCTTACTTGGCCTCAATACAAAGTGATTATTTTTTGTCACTTGAAAATGCTGTTTCAATGAGTAACTAAGCGTGTTCTTGACTGCTCCTTGATTGCATATGCCAATCTTAAGAACTGGGAATGTATAAAATGATGTAAATCTAAAGATCTACTAAAAAAAGTTATAGAATTATTCATTTTCTCTTGAGCAATATGAACTCCATTTCTATTATTCGTCGGGAGCTTCCATCCTTAGGGAGTTTAATAATTGCCATAGAATATGAGAAGAACAGGAGATGGAGTCTGTACTAGGCAGATTTTGGGAATGATAAAGAATGTGAGTGTAGGCAGTAAGATAAACATAATAGGTTCAATCTGATTCCAGATTTACTCCTTACTCTTTTTCTCCTAGATAACTCAGCATGGAAACATTGGACAAACAATTTTATAGTAATTTTTTACTTTGTAATTTCTTAAATTCTTCAAGGGCTTTGACTATCCAAAGATTTTTGAGTATCTCTTAGCTGTACTCTCAATTTACTCTTTTGGCAGCCCTGTTGATGAAATTTGCTTATGCTGAGTTGCTGAAACAGTTAGTACATAGTCTATAGAACACCCTGTTCTACACATGGGAATAATGTGAAAGGACAATGTAGTGCTCTAAGGCTTAGTATTTGCTTCCTGTAAAAGACTTGTAAAAACTTGAGCAGATCTTGAAGAGTGCTGTTTGCAGGAGGCAACAGTTTGCATCAGGAATTTGCCTCCTTACGTATATATGGCTAGGATATCACCCCAGTAGTTTTTTTTAGAGCTGTTTTATATTCTTAAGCAGGAACCAACTAAGTTTGGCAAACATGAAGCTATTAATATATAAATAGTCCATCTATGGGTGGCAGATTGCCATTATTAAACCACTGCACTACTTTATTTTTAATTTCTTCCTCTATCACTAGCTTTTAATTGACCCAAATAAGCTATTCTTATATTATTATAGTTATTATTCTGGTCTTCAACTATTTAATCTCAATCCTTTTCCCAATTAGATCTTCAAGTCTTTTCACAAGAGTCACTGCCTGAATCAGTTCAGTACAGTCAAAAATCAGAAAAAAATTAAAATCAGTAATTGCATATGTGAGAGCTTCTGGTATATGCTTCAGATTAAACATTTCTTTAGGCTTATAGATAAGATCAGAAAGATGTCCAGGTCTTAAAGAATGGCATGAAATGAAGCTGATATTGTTAACAATGAAATTATGGAAGACAAATGAGAAATTGCATTTAACATAAATGATGGAGTGGGCAAAGTACTGACTGCCTATAAAATCATACAAGTTGGATAGACCATGAGGAACAGATTAAAGCTATCTTGAAGTCAGTGCCAGGAAAGTAAAGCTTATGAAAAAAAAAAATTGAAGGGGAATGTACTATGTCTACAGAAAGAGTAAAAGACCTTTTATGTAGAATAAAATTTTATGTAGAATAAAATTTTGTAGTTTGTGGTATATCTGTATTATCAGATAGCTGTGGTGAAATATGTTAAATAACCAGAAAATGCTGAATGAAGAATTAATTGGCCAGATTGCAATATAAATAGAGAGAATTAGCTTTCAATAAAGTGTCTTATAAGTGTATCATTGAATATAAAGTAAGACCTGAATTTGTTTCAAGATGGGGTACCGGACAAACCAAGAATAACCAATTGACTGTCTATCAGTACTGATTGCTATTGACCAACAGTAGTGGTGCTACAGAGGCAGGAATAAGCAGTGAAAGAGAAAAGAATATTTGTGAAGTCCCAAGCATAAAATTTTGTTTTCCTTGAATTCAGAAGCTGAAATTTGTACAATTTCAGTGGTTTAGGAAACTCAGTGAAAAGATTCAGCTTTTGCATAATCTAATAATAAGAGTTCAGTAAGATAACACATATGGGAGAGGCTGAAATATGTCAACTATTGACACAGAACAAACTAAGTAGGTGAAATTTTATTAGTGATGTGAATCACTCTGAAATAGATCATAATGTAAAAGACAAAAAGTAGGGAAGAAAATAGGGAGAAGAAGGGAATCCAAGAAAAATAAAACAAAACTATGGTCTTAAGGCATTTTACTCATGACTAAGAGTGTTAAATACCTGAATTCCAGGAAGGAAGAATGAATTTGAGGTTGAGATCAAGAACAGTTATATGGTGAAAAGGAGATAATTGCAGTAGCAGATGAAGAATTTAGAGAGAAGAATGTTCAGAGAAGGAAGAGTGATATAGTAGACCTTATTTTTCTTGAAAAGAATCCGAAATGTCTGGTAAAAAGAGAAAAATAGCAAAAGTTTTAGGAATACAAACACTGAGGAATAATTGTATTTCTTTCCTTTCTTTGCTTTTATAATTTTTGAAGCACATACTCCTGTGAGTTAATCAACATTCCTATATTCAAAACTTCTTGTGATGTAATTTATACTTGTGAAAGCATAAAAAAATTTTGCAGACCATTACTTGATGTGGTATTCTTTTAAAAAACATCTGTTGCATCTTTTATTCATCTGTGCACTCAAATGCTGCTATAAAAATATCTCTATTTTTCATTCATTCTGGCCCCAGATATGCAAATTTCTTTCTTCAAAGTTACTCAAATGAAAAAGTGTAACTACCCAGTCTTTCTGTGTCACAAACAAGTTTATATATTTTTAAGGTAGAAATGTGTTTCACTATCTGAAAATTCTGAGTTGTAGATGAAGAAAGATGATCTGGAGATATTATAATTTTAAGTGAATAAAACTTTGCATCAGTTACTGACACGTGGTGCTACCAACTGTCTGGAAATCTTAGGAATATTGGTAACATATACACTGAATACCTGTGGATAAGCTAAAGACCAAACATCATTCATTTTTGAAAAACCAAGATTAAAGACACATAGTGATTTCTCTTTAAAACTTAAGAGAATCTAGTAACTTTTGACAAAGTGGACTTGCAAAAATGTGTCAAACTTTCTATGGGAGAGGAAATCCTCACTTCTCCTATGCTTTAGCATAAGTTTTGTTATTTGGTCTTTTAATTATTTTCTGGTTTGTTAACAAATTTTTCAGGTTTTTACCTTGATATCAATGTTATCGCTTACGTTGTTCTTGCTTTCTGTTCTGAAGCTATTATACAGATTGTAACAAGAGTAATGTCCTTTTCAGTTGACTTTAAGTATGGAGAAAATGAAATAAAATGTTAGATTTTAGGCTTAGTATTTTTAGATTTTTTTACTAGTATTTATTGTAACATAACTTTATGGAAGGCCTGAAATATTATAAAAATCCTTTTGAAGTGAGTGGATATATAGAATTTTAATTTTTATTCAGACTAATCTCTTTATAGATTTGATACACTTCCACACAAACTCATACATATACACTCTCGGGATATATATTGCTGAATGGTAATCTGAACCAGAATACAGACAGATAAGAAAAATGTCAATGTCTTAATAGCACTGACATGAATTTTATACCCAACTCAGCTACTTAATTCCCTTATAAAAAGAACCATTTCCAGATTACATATTGAGAAAATTAACTCTGGTCACAGATTTTTTATATTAAAGGAGGAAAACTTAGAATGTTGAATAAATTCTGAGCCCTTCTTTCATATTGTAGATCTTAGTTTTCTTAGTCTATAACTTTATTTGTATTGTACTCAGTACTAAGTGAATTTTGAAGTGAATTAAATAGCCCTCTAAACTCAAAATTTAACCATATATGTTTGAACATAGTGCAGACTTCACAGTTCTGTTTCAATAAATGTTTATCACGTTAAAACTAAAACTTCTGTCTTTCCATCATCAAACAAAATCGATTTAAACAAACGGCACTGAGTCAGGTTCCTCAGCACCACTTTGCATAAAATTTGGCAAAGAGTTCAGTTGCTAACATGGTTTCAGAGCAGTCAGACTTCGTGTTTTCTGGGCATAAAATCTAGAAATGAAAATGCAAATCTGAAAGATTGCTCTGAATGTAGATGTTATGTAATCATCTTTCTTCTTTTGTGTACTGGCTTTCTCTTAACACATGTGCCTGCAGTGAGGAACTTGAGTATGAGATACTTCTAAGGCTGTGGAAAACATGCATTTGGATACTCCTTAGCTTGATTTGAGTCTCAGGCTTCTACATCCTAAGCTATAATTCTCGGGTATGTTTCAGCCTCCTTTTTAAAGCTGATTGCTACAGCACAAGGTGCCTCGATCTTGAAGAAAGACTTGGGAGAAAAAAATATTATCTAGAACTTAGGGCACTTCACCAGTAGTTCATAGATTCTTAAACCTTCTCCTATAACTAACAAGAGATTATCCAGATATAGTCTAATGTTAAATATATAAAAAGCATCATATTTTAAACTGGACAATAGTTATGCTGTCTCAGAGCACACTCTGCAAACAAAAAAATGTGACAGACTGAAATTTACATTTTTCTGGATCCTAAAATTAAGGTTTTTATGGGTCAGCATGTTGGTTTGAAGACCTAGAAAACAGTCTGTTCTTTTCCCATAATGTTCAGTTCCATGGACATTGCAGTTGCCCAGATTCTCCCGAGTAAGTGCTCTCTACTCAGATGCTCAAATTCTTCAGAAAAATGGCAAAAGGTGCCCCTGATTCAGGCCCCAGTGTGTAGAATATATAGAGGTTATTAATTTGTAACACCTAAAAATCATTACTATACTAATGCCAACTGTAAGTCTATTCCAATGGTAAATTATTACCGTGTGTGTTGTAAAAAAATATCCAAAAGATTGAAAGCTTAGAAATGATAATCTAATGAGTGTACAATACTTTAAATACTTCTGTGATGAATTTGTTTTTTGACAGAGTTTTGCCTTCTTTGATGTGTTCCTTTCTTCTTTGATATTCTAAGAGTTGTCTGGCTTTAACAATTAAAGATTATAGATCTGATCCATTTCAAAGTTGCAGAATGCTTACAGGTCTTATGAACTTCTGTGGAATTTGTGAGTGTTAGTACTTCTACGAAATCAGGTCCAGGTTTTAAAAAAGCCAGAGCTCTAATTTAAGAAAGCTATCAGGCAAATGCATGTTAATGATAATGATACATGAGATTCTCAAACACATGGTGTTCATAACTGGAATAGGAAAGTGATAATGCTGTGTTTTAATTCATAGCATAGTATTTTCATAAGAATTATATAAAGAGAGTTGGATATTTGAATGTGACTGGATACGTTTCAAATTAAAATATAGAATATTGTTGTCTGCACTTTTTGGGCACTTTTTTTTATCACTTTCTCATTTCAATAATATTTCAATAATTCTAGTATGAATGTGTATATGATACAATTTTAGTAAGTAAAACTGTGTTTCAAACAGAATTAAGTCAGAAATTCAAACTGAAACTAAGGTGCATTATTAACAATCATTTTGGAAGAAAAAAGAAACTTGCTAATTCAAAAATACACTTTTTATAACTTTTATCATAGCTTATTGTATGTATATTGTCTTTTATCACTAACTCTCAGACTCAGGCATGAATTTGTAATACTGGTTTTAAATCCCTATATAGATTTCCCTTGTAAAGGAGGAGAAGAATACAAGGACTTTAGCAAATGCATAGTTAATACTGGTTATTTTACTAGGAAGAAGTAATTCTCCCAAGAAAGATAGGTAATAGTGAGCCAAAATTTTTGTAAATAAAGATAACAAGGAACCTAGAGTTAATTACTGTTTAAGCTTATTTTTCCTCACTGGAGAATGTGTGCCAATATAACAGGAGACTCTATCTCCTAGACTGCTGTCTTGAAGTCACGTAAAATGTTTTTTACTCCTGTTAGAAATCAGATTTTTTTTTCGTCTGAAGAGATATAAGCGTACCAGTGTAGGTGCAAACTTGGAATGTACAAATGTTCAAAATGTCAGAAAGCTTTACTCCAGAACTAGGAACACTGAAAATTAATATTATAAACCTAGGAAAGAAGTGGCTTTTGCTTTATTCAAGGAAGATGAAGAAGTCTGTTATTAGAACTTTTTTCTATTTTAATATTTGGAAGTGACACTGCTTGATCTTTTTAGAAAGATGTCACATCTTCATTTTGGTAGATTCAGTGACACTCCATACAAGATTTTAATTTTGTCTTCCTGAGAATGTATGCAATAGCAAGGACATACATTATTTATGACAACTAAGGGTAATTTTTTTCACCTAATTACTAGGCTGATGATCACTATCAAGACATTCATGACTTCATATTATGGGTAAGGCAGTTCAACAGGTTCAGCCTCAGGAGTGGATTTGTTTTAATAAACATTCCCTATACTGATATAAATGGAGAACACAACCAAAAGACGATTTTATTTCAAGCTGTGATATAAGAAGTTACAATACTTTGACAATGTTTCCTTAGAACTAAAAGATGAAAGCAGTGACCCCACTGCAGCGCCAGATAAAATGGAATTGAGAAACTACAATTTTCTGCTCATGCAAAGAAAATTATAATTTTTATTCCAGGAAAAGGAGAAAAAATACTACAGATAATGTAGCAACTCTCTCACAAGCTCTTTTTTCCTCCCTAGGTGAAAAAGAAGAAATTACTCAGCTGGATACTACTTTAGATGAGAAACAGAGGAGAAAACACTTTACATACCAATGGCTTTGTACACAGCATTCGGATTATGAAACAGCAAGTTCAAAAAATATGAAGGGGTGAGATCATTGCCTTTAAATTAAATTTTTTATAGTTGTAAATTCATTTTGTAAAGTGTAACCTCGGTTAATAGTAATGAAACAAACGTGACTACGTAGTTAGCAGATCCTACACTGTATTTCTAGGTTTCAACATGGTACTTTTTAGCAATGTTTTAGTCATTGAGTAGATACTTCTTCTACAGTGATGATTAAATGATACACAGAACCTTATGATAAACAATAATTGTAGGCTTACTTCAGCAGTGCAGTCAGTTTTGTATTATAAGTAGTATTGGAAGGAGAACTTCATATACCTTGCAACTTTAATGGTATATATTATGTTTTTATGTAATTAGATCAACTGTAACATTACTTATATTGACTGATTCAATTAAGGAAGTAAAACATCCACTTTTTAACCAGATACTGTGTATTAATATTTTGTCACCAAACATAAAACCTTCTTTTACATATTCGTGCTGTATATTAATAACATGTTATAAACATACTCTCTACTTAATTTTTGTTATTAAACATGTATAATATCAATACTGTTAAAGAAAATATTAATTTTTTTCCCTAAACTATCATTAAGACATATGTAAATATATAAATACAATATAAACCATTGATATCTCTGTGAAGTCATTAATAGACACACTGTCAGGCATCTCTAATAGAATTAAACAAAATCGTAAGTAGGCAAGAATTTTAACTTCATTTTCATTTAAAAAGTTATTTGATTATTAATAAAAATTGACTACATATTATTATGTTTTATATGGAAAAATATTCCACATTTCTAAACTGTTGAAGAGTCAAAGAAATACATGTAGCAGATATTCTTCAGAAAATATGTCAGTCGTGTTCCATAATAGTAAGAGTTCAAGAACTTGTTTAAAATAGCTGTCATGAAAACACGGAGCAGAACATATAATGATGTTTGAAATAAGATGTAGAAAGTTATAAAGGTTCTTTGTTTGATTTGTTGGTTGTTAATGTTATTGTGTTACCTCTGCAAGTGGGTGTTGTACACTAATCTTTGTACTGTCATTTTTAATATTATGGTACCTTTTCTGCATGTAGCAAAACTTCAGTGGAACATCACTGATAGACTGTTTAGAACAGCTGATACATTTATGCAACTGAAAACTATTTTATTCTTATAGAAGATGAAAACTGATATAGTTACCATTTATGTCAGTGCATGTAAATACAGTCATATGTTGTATTTATCGATGTCTACAATTTGAAATTCATGTTTTATGATTGATTAAACAGCAAATTCTTAATTTTAATACTGGGAATTATTAATTATAATATTAATTTCTCTGATATTTTAACATGTATTTTAACCTTGAAATTGTTTTAAATGCCATAATTTCTAATTTGCTAGATTTGAACCGGAATGTTTCTTTGAAAAGACTCTACATAGATATTTTAATGAACCCATTACGATGATATTTATTAAAATTTCCATTTTACATTTTTCCTAGCTGTTGTTTTTTGCCTGAGTTGAATCATGTGATCTGCAACAATGGACAAGTACAACTTGTGGTAAGAACTTGTTTCCATGTGAAATTTTGCATCTAGACTTTTGACGGCATTCTCAAATGTGTATTTGGTATAAAAGCAAACAGGAGGGATTTTTTTGATTGAGTATAATTCTTTAATGTTGTCTCTGTTTCACAATCAAGTTAACCATTGATGGAGACCAGAGGAAAAACTTCAGCTGTGGAAACACGTATGTGAACATAGAATTCTGGTTTCTGGTGAGACACTGTACCAGGCTGTCTAGAGAAATAATGTATGCCCCATCCCCTGAGGTGTTAGAGACCAGGTTAAATGGGACTTGGAGCAGCCTGACCTAGTGAGTGGCAACTCTGACCACGGATCTTTAAGGTCCCTTCCAACTAAGCCATACTGTGATTCTTTGATATTTCTAAATCAACCTTCAAAATGCTTTAAAAAATGAATATGGTTCAGCACCAATTATTGACTGAAAACGTGTATTTTTGTAAATCAGATAAGCTTAAATGTTCTTAAATTCTGTAAGTCACATATCTAAATCAGTCTAATATCACTGCATTATATGATTTACTATTAATATTATTATTAAGTTAGAGTTGTATATTAATATAGTGACATTAGTAAGAACAGTGTAAAAAGAGATTTATTTCTATCATTTCTTTACTTTTTTTTTTTTTAAATTGGCCTCTGACTTTTTGTGATCAACTCTTTTCTTTGCAACCTTTAAAAAAACTTCTGTATTTCTGAAATGGGTTATTCTGTGGGCTGGCAAGAGAGGAAATACAAATGATTTAACAATCTCTAGATCTACTAGATGAAAAAACTTAGTTTCATTAATATTCAGAATTTCTTTTGATAGTAAGCAGAGCAATTTATACTGTATGACTTATTCCCAAGCTGACAATATTCTTTTTAACATAATTATGAGGATATTAAAAAAAGAGAACTTTCAAACAGTGTAGAGTTTTGCTTTATAAATAATATTAATCGTAATTTTAATTTTGATGTAGCTGTACTTTCATTTGAATGTGTTGATTCTAAGTATCTGTTCATACTGAGTATGACAACATATTTCTTGTGTGCAAAATATGGCATGTCTATAAATTATGATTGTTTATAAAGAATATGTTTATAAAGTATGACAACATATTTTTATGTGTTTCTTTATGCTGCTTGTTTTGAGCTGCTGTTCATACAGAATTGTACTAAGCTACTTCCAAATTGATTCAGTGTTAAATTTACAAGAACTATATCGTATTCACATACATAGGTCACTCCAAAATGTAATGCCTCATATTTTTTTTTCTTGGAAACTTCAGCAGATACAAAGAATGCAATAACACCATTTGATGGAGCAATTTCTCAGTTACAAAACATTATTTTTCAACTTACTCACCAACATTATTTATGCATTTTCATCAGCAGTAAACAAGAGCCTACATGCCATATTTTTAAAAATCTGCACCAGCAGAAGTGACCAGTGGTTCAAAGTTCCTGTGTTGGCATTGTTGCTGAAATGCACCACCCACCATTTCACTGTTTGGTCTCTATAAACATTCAGTAAGCATCAATGAATGTCAATGAGTGCAATGTTTTCCACATGGTTCATACACACCTCCATGCTAGATGCCATTCTGTCAGACTGCCCTTCTGCTGCCATCTGTCACATGGCAGCAAAATATAACAGAACATTGGAGGGAAGTTTCAACCTCCACTGCCATATCACCAACATCTGACTCTGACATCATGGGCCAAAGTAATAAAATGGGCGGTATTACTTTCAGAGCAGATCTCATGTAAAATGGAAGATGTTACATAAAAAAGTTTCCACTAGTTACATTATGTGTGGTATGCTGCTAAGATTACATACCTCATTCTGTTTTTGGGACAGTCTTGGCCTTTTCCAACATCTGTGGTCCAGTTTCAGCACCTTTGCAATGCTGCGTTTTAGAAATGCTTCTATAAACTCTTATAAAATTCATGGTTGAAAAAATGCAATTCTTAGGTTTTTTGAAAGTTCAGTGGCTTAAATCATGATCTGGATAACGTGTGATGAGTTTTAGGTGCAGGTGCACTAACAGTTATTTTCTAAGTAATGTCTAAAGCAGTAATTAATTTGAAGAATTACTTTGAATAATGTTATCTAAATTACACATTAGATAATTAAATTAGATGAACATGTGCATGTAAGTAGAATGTTTGCAGTAAACATGTCTGTCCACAAAAGTCTACAGCAATCCCACAACAATATTAATATTATGTGGTTTACCCGCATAACAAGAAATGTTATGGGATTGTCACATCCTGAACTATATTACACAGCCGTTCCACATGAATGAAATGTTGAGAAGAATGCAACAGGTCAAAAAATAGAAAAAGGGCTAAAATGTATATCTAATATAGAAAACAGCATTATATAGGCATTGAAATAATTATATGGTTTCTTTGCTTAGATGTCTATAGACTTTTGCTTTAAAAATATATATACATTTTGTTAATATTTTAAAGTTCAAATTGATAATTTTGCATAATACGGCCACGTAAGTGCATAGGAAGGCATACTAACTTACACTATATACTAGGCACTTTAAATAAAACCTTTCCTGGATTACAGAATGGACTTGTCCAGTAATTTTTGTTACATATTTAAGTTACCCACATGGTTAAACTATTGTTCAGCATCCAAAATGATTAAGATATAGCTTGAATTTAAACAGTACTTTTCACCTCAGAAGATTAAAGAATATGTAAATAATTTAACTTAGGACTAGGGAAATATTCAGGTGCAGAACTGTTCTAAAGGCAAATATTCCTCCTGACAAAAATTAATTTCCAACTATCTAAAGAGTTAAATGTAGTGACCAGTACAGTCTGAAGTCCAACGCAGTACTTTGTGAAAAAGTGTACCAGTATCTTAAATTTCTTCTAAATTTTGGCTTTAAGCTATAGAAGTAAATGGCAAGGTTTTAATTATCTTCAGAGGACTTTTAATGAGATTCTTTACAAACCTGAAATTAAGTTTGCTTCAGAGATTAATGCAGCTTTAAAAATTACTTTGATTGTACTTGTGTAAAAACACTTGTCTTTGTTTGAAAGAATGTAGCATAAATTTTGCATGAGAGACAGCCCTATTAGAATCTCACAAATGACCCTGAATAATGTTGTCTACAAGATTATGACACCTCAGCTTTTATGGTGGTATAAACTGGATAATAATTCCATGGGAAGATTAGTTGCTTAGAATACTGTGGCCTTCAGGGTCTTTGGAAACAGGGACATGAGAAAATTTCTACTGTGGGTTGAAACAGGTTAGATGGAAATAAGAATGATCAATTGCATTGTTTTGAATCACGTTAATCACGTTAATTGCATTATTTCAATTTAGGAGGAAGTAAAATCTTTCTAAAGATTTTGAACACACGGAGATTACAAAGTTATGAGGACTGTAAATAGGAAGGCCAAAAATGTAGAGAGTTGCCAGGATTCTTTTGAAAGATTCTTAATACTGTTCTTGCAAATAAAATAGTAACCTTAGCAACAATAATGCAGCCTGCTATCTGTGCAAAATAAAACTTTGTAAAGTCATGATCATTAAACATATAACAGACAGACATCAGGAAGTAAGAAATAAACTTTCTGTGGCATCAAGGGTATGCAGTCACTAAGGAAGAGCAAAAAATATCTGTATCTTTGGAGTTGCTGGTTTGAAAATTGCATGAAGTTTTTAAATGAATTTTACATTAAACAGCGCCTGGATAAAGACAAAGAAATAAAACAGGTCTCTATTTCGACTGAGTTAGACTGGACTACAAAGTTTGTCTGCATTGGAGAAATGCTTCTTTTGGTACAGTGAGCTGGTTTGAACAGGAAGTCTGGAGATCGTCTCCTCTAGAATAACCTACGTTTACGGTCATGACATTTTTCCTCAGAGCAAGGAACTGCAGAACTCAGCCACCTGAGGAAGGAACTGCGACTCAGTCTCTCAAGGCCTGATCCAGCAGTCTGGAAGATACTAGTATATTGTGCAAAAGTTTGGCAACATTACCACCAGCACCTTCTTTCTGAAAGGATTCTGAAAGGAATTGGGTCTTTTCAGCCTAGATAGAGAGAGGACTTAATTTGCATCCTGGGCTCCCTTCTCAAGTGCCAGAAACTAGAAAATTTTAATGTACCCCTATGGTCGATAATTCCAGCCAACTAGGTCTGCATTGGGAATTTTGTAGCTCACTCTTCAATGTCTTTTCCACGTCAATGCTGCTGGCCCTCAATATCTGGTTACTAGTATTGTTAGCTAACTGCTTTTGACGTTGAATAGCTTTTTATTTCAAAGAAAGATCCAAAAGTTGTTGTTGAATAAATATGAATTAATTTCTAGGAAAAAAAATTACTATCTACCGTTTTCAGTGTGTGGTATCTTTCAGGTCAGTATTTTTAACCTTTATCCTACGTGTTGCCATAACAAGGACCTCTGACTAAACTGAAAGATTATTTTAATTTCTATTTTGCCATACTGAGGTACTGGTAGCATGCCTCATTTCAAAAAGTAGAAGTTGATAATTAATAAAACACTGTTACCTAATGTATGATATAAATGCTGACTGATGGATATGATTTTGTAGCAAAAAAACTACAAGATTAGATTACTTACTGGGTCTTTGATTGACTGAAGTGATACATGTTCTGGATAAAACATAAATATTGCAGAAAATAATCCAATATGACATCTCTGACATTCAGCTATAACTTAAATTATAGACTGGTCAGTAAATGATCTTAAGCTGTTTAAGGTTTCATCAACCGTCTGCAAGATTGATTTTCTTCAAAATTACTGTACTAAAATGTTTTCTTTCGTTGCCGCACTGACTCAGATCAAAACCACAATTTTAAAATCGGCTCCTATTTACAAAAATGCTTTGACATAGTGCATTTGTTCAGCCTAGGCAACAATAAAGGATTGTGGTATCATTTTGAAGAAGGTTGTTTGACAGACTCTGTTTGTTTATTTGGGGTAATGTGAGCTGCATTCAGAAAATGTTACATTTTATTTCATGATTGTGTACATTCTCTCCCACTGCTTCCAGGCAAGCCCTGTAAGCAGAGAAGACACAGAGTTAGACCTTGTTTCTCTGGCCAGTGGAAGTGCTTTGACTGTGAAGAGAGAAAAAAATAAGCAGCCACACAGGCACTCAGCAAGATCTTCAAGTAAGTTATAGATCTTTTAATTA
This sequence comes from Meleagris gallopavo, assembly GCF_905368555.1. NCBI lineage: Eukaryota > Metazoa > Chordata > Aves > Galliformes > Phasianidae > Meleagris > Meleagris gallopavo. The sequence continues at coordinate 41,275,307 of NC_139404.1, forward strand.
TCAGCTTTAAATATCACTTTAAAATGCTTTGGGGGAATTGAGCATGCTTGGAAACCTTAATATTGCATGGTAATTATCTTTCTGTTACTTTCTTACCTGAAATATTCTCATATATTTTCTACAGTTCTGTTTAAAAGCTGCATCATCAGTATCAATGGCCTTTCTTCTTGTAATTTTAACCCACAGACAGTCATCTGTGACGTATGCTAGGTCTACTGATGAGCAAGTTGTTATTTTTTCTTTATATTATAGAGCAGAAAAATATTTTATCCTAAAAGTAATATTTTTCTATATTCTCCTTTTCTTCCTTCATTCCTTCCTTCCTTCCTTCCTTCCTTCCTTTCTTTCTTTCTCTTTCTTTCTTTCTTCCTTTCTTCCTCTCTTCCTCTCTTTTTTTCTTTCTTTCTCTCTTCCTCTCTTTCTCTCTTTCTCTCTTTCTTTCTTTCTTTCTTTCTTTTTTCTTTTTTTTTTCTTTCTTTTTCTCTTTCTTTCTTTCTTTCTTTCTCTTCCTTCCTTTCTTTCTTTCTTTCTTCCTTTCTTCCTCTCTTCCTCTCTTTTTTTCTTTCTTTCTTTCTTCCTTTCTTTCTTTCTTTCTTTCTTTCTTTCTTTCTTTCTTTCTTTCTTTCTTTCTTTCTTTCTTCCTTTCTTTCTTTCTTTCTTTCTTTCTTTCTTTCTTTCTTTCTTTCTTTCTTTCTTTCTTTCTTTCTTTCTTTCTTTCTTTCTTTCTTTCTTTCTTTCTTTCTTTCTCTTCCTTTCTTTCTTCTTTCTTTCTTTCTTTCTTCTTTCTTTCTTTCTTTCTTTCTTTCTTTCTTTCTTTCTTCTTCCTTCTTTTTCCTTTCTTCTTTCTTCCTTTCTTCCTTTCCTCCTTTCCTCCTTTTTTCTTTCCTCCTTTCCTCCTTTCCTCCTTTCTTTCCTCCTTTCTTCATTTCTTTCCAAAATGGAAAATACTGCTTCACTATAACACCAATCATAATCAAGCCACAGATTTCTTTCATGTCAATTACCAACTGTGCTGTAATGTATGCATCTTACAGAACTTACTGTAGATCAGTGACAGAGAATCACTTTATTTTTTAATCAATCTTCAACATTGTACAAATTACCAGAAGAATCTGAATTTGAAAGTAAAAGAAAAAATTGTAAAATGCTAGCATTTTCAAATTCATGTTTTATTTTGTATAACGCAGCAGGAGAAAATTTCTAATGTGAAATACTATGTTTTGTCATTTGTGTACAATGTGACATTTCAAAATAAATAAAACTTCAAAGCCCCAAAAATTTATGTTATAGAAAATATAAGCAGTATTAAATAACTGCAGCAAAATTATTGACATTTCTAAAACTATCTAAATAATGAAGTTCCTTGATAAGTTATGTCATAGTATAAATTATATTGCTTTATAAATTGGATATAATTGCCAATTTTTTTATTATTATTATCTTTTTTTTATTATTTAAGCTGACTTTTCATTTTAAAGGAAAATTAAAAGAAAATTCAAGAAAAACATGTAAAATTTTTTCTGTCTATTTTTTTGAAAATAATTTGGATTAAAGATCTATTTATATTGTATTAATGCACCAAGGGTAAAAAATAACAGAGTACAATTTGTCTGTGCTTATTTCCTAGATTTACATTCCTAAAATTAGATTTGATTTAAATTAGCATCCTAAGCTCGATTAAGTGCAACCATTGAGAAAAAATAAAATTCTTTGTCTGCCTGCCATATTGGAAAAGTTCTAATTGCATCCTGAATTTTCCTGTTTCTCTACATTGATTGCTGGTGAAGAACCACATTTAAATTAGATGAGATTCCTCACTACTATAATCCTGAATTTAGTGGCTGAGCTGCAAATATCAGTGGTAAAATTATCATAATATTCATATGTTCAGAATAGAATGTTCGCTTATCTGGAATAATTGAGTTAAGTATTATCTGCTACATTCATATTAATGTGTAACTGCTGTCTAGATTGCAACCTACACTATATTTCCATCTAGAAAAAAAAGTAAGAATCAACACAGAACTGCCACATAGAACTTAGGAGCTTTGGTAAAGAAAAAAAATGCCATTCCTTTTGAAAAGAAGAGACTGGTAGAGGAGCAGGGAAAAGCAATCCAACTGGCAGAGCCAAAAGTGTGAGAGGGAAAGAAACAGTTTACTGCATCTGATAATATAGGTATATTTTCACAAAAAACACAGATGCTTTAGCATGTTCATTCTCGTTCCTATATTCATTCTCCTTTCCATAGTCAAAGAACTAAGGAAAAAAGAGCCCAGGTCTTAATTCTTTCTATATATGTTTCTGCATGTATATCTACATAATTTTTTTCATCATGGATTTGAGGAAACTAAACAGTGATGATACATTACATTGAAATGCATACTATTTATTAAACCAGACAATACTTTTATCTTTATACAATTCATCTGCCGTGAATAAACTTTTATTATATTAGTTCAATTTGCAAAAGACTGTTGCTCTTCAGTAATTTACAATTAATTATTAGCTCTGTAGTAACCTTCATCTGAAAACACTAGATGTTTGCATATATTTTTTATATGAGAAACATATTCATTATAACATATTTTCTTGTGTATTCTCATTCATCTTAATTTGTCATTCTGAAATATTTAATTAAGAAGCCTGGAAAGTATTCTAGTAATTTATTAAATGTATTCCTATTCAACTAGCACTGAATTAGTATTGCCAAAGAGATTTTAAAAAATCCTGTGTCCATGGAGGTGCTTCCGTTTGAATTAATTGTTAAATCAAGTCTTCATACAGTTTTCTTTTTCAGAAGAATTTGATCTCAGTGATCTGGCAAGTCATAATCAATAAAATGGTCCTAAATTTATCTTACAACAACCATAATGCTTGTTGGTATTCAGAGTTCTTTTTAATTGTTGATAGGAAGTCTTCAGAAGTAGGTGCCATATGGCAGAGAGATGTTCGTGTCTATCAGAGATGTTAGGGATATTATGTATGTTTCATAAATATAATTTAATTAATATAAATTAATTCAGTAACTGCATCAATAAATTTTTCAGATCCTTCAGGTTCTAAAGGGAGGTCTAAAAATGCAGAAGTTATTTTTACTTACATTTACTCAAATAAAAAAAGTACCTAAAATATGTGCAGTACTGAAAAAAATGCATTTTATGTAGCACAACATGACTGATCATATTTTTATAAAGATACAACATGCAATACTTGCATGTTTTAATTTGGAGTTTCTGGAAAACTACTGAACTTCAACATACTTTTTGAAGACTTCTTTGGGGGTGAGTTCACATCATTTCTGAAGTTAGATCTGGAAAGGAATTTTAACGTTGTTACATCAAAAATTAATAGGTATTTCCAAAAGACATGGATGGAATAAATTAATTCTAAACTATCTTTATTCTGTTCTGTTATTATTGTTTTGATAACTAGCTAGATAGTAATTTTTATACTAATAAACAGTTTTTAAGTGGGTTTTGACAATCATCAGTTCTATCAGCCTATTCTATGTCGATGCAACCAATGTTGCACATTTAGTCTCCCGTATATCTGCATTGTCCACCACATTGTCCATATTATTTTCTTTACTCTAAAATGGTCTTAATTTTCTTTTCCATCTTGTCTTGTGAGATTCAATCTTTTGACTGGAATTTACAGAATAACAGAATACAGGATTTGTAAGCGGAATGTGATAGGGCTTCTAGTTGTTATTTAAAATACTACCTGGTATTCTTAATTCTTCTCTTCCCTGAATTTTAGTCTTTCTGATTTCAGTAAAACAATGTTTTTCAGGAAACAAAGCCAGAAAGAGAAGAAACAAAATTTGAGGCCCAATTTTGTCACCCCTTGCTCTAAAGATGGCCTTTAAATATGGCATCCACTGCAAAACATTCATCATTTCTCAGATAAATTCTAACTCTACCACTTTCTTAATCTGTGAAATTAAATTAATGAAATTTATTAATAATGTTCTTACAGACTTTCAACTCAATGGAAAACAAAAACTGACAAACTCCTGCAGTATTTTTTATTTGGCATTCCTTTTTACATATTCCACTTCTTATTCTTCCTTTTGAAAGAACCTCGCCCTTATTTTTTTATTGCCTTCCTTTCTTTTGATGAACCAGAATCCCTGAGAAAGTGTTCACCTTTATCGTAGGCTGTGCATGATGCAGCTTTACTTCTTAAAAAAATTCTGCTTTTCTACTCCTTTCCTATTAGTATTGTCTGTATATCCAACATGTCATTTTTAAGTTTTCTTTTCATTCCTTTATTCAAGAAGGTTGTCAGATGTCTTTTTTTTTTTTTTTCTTTTTTTTTTTTTTTGTTCTTAGTCTCCATTGCAAATTAGAAGTTTGTCATAGAAGTTACAGAAACTAAGGAACATTTTGGAATCATGGGATCAAATATAGAGATACTTATTTAGCAGTCCTTTCAATTTTTTTGCCATTTACCTACTTAGTAGAATTCCTTAAAGATAACAGTGAAGTTTTTGCTTTCTTCTTAGAAATACATAGAAATGCTGTAAACATATGAAGATATTTATAGTACTTATTACTTTTCCACAGTAAAATTCTGCACTCAGTCTACCAAAACCACAACTATATTAGGAATAAAGCCATCTCTACTGTAAGCTACATCTGGCAGTATGATCACATGAATGTTAGGACATGCATTTTGTCCAGTACAAGATGATGAGACAATTCAATATTCTGAATATTTTTTTGCTCAGACAATGAATAAATAAAATAGATGAAAAAGAGTTGCACTGTTCTGAAGTAGTTAAAATTTACTCGGTTTTGTTGCTTATTGTTTTGAACATAGCTTCAGTATAATGGAAATTAAAAAAGAGAGAAAATCCATGTAGTGACACTGACATCCATATAGTTTAGATACTCACTTGAAATCTTGGAACTATTAGACCTACTGCAAGGATTTCTGCCATGTAAGAGTAAATAGCAGCAGTTTTAGGTTCTCTTTGATGTGAAAGATTTGTCATATAGCTTCAAAAATATTTCTCAAATCAGTGCACAGGAAGACGTACAATTCTATAGGGTTGTTGCAGTGTATGGCAGCATTTTTTTCCCCAGTGCAATCTTTATTTTCTTTCCTTATTCTCTTTTTCATTGCTAACTTTACCTTTACTTTCTAACCCTTCCTTCAAATATGAACAGTTCTTATTTCTGCCTTGTTCTACCATAAGCTTTCTCTCCAATCCATTCTTAGGCTTTCTTTTCCATCATTGAGTTAAGTCTGTTTCTGCAGATCCTTGTCTGATTATTTGTTTTCCCTTGTCTCTAGTCCCTATAGTACCTAGCTTGCCAATATTCCTAAGATTCAGTATTTCCTAGTTTAAATTTTCTCCAAGTTTATTTGGTGTGTCTTAATGTACTATTTAGGCATTAAATAGCAGACTCTTAATCTACTTATTCTCTACATCGTTTATTATCACTACCTATATATATCCACTACTCTTGATAATTTAAGGGAGTTAGGGCCAATCTGGTGCCTCTAGTGCCTTCTTTATTCTTTCTTAATCCGCCCTTGCCAGTTCACAGTGCCTTATTTCCCATAGTTTATCTCTTCTCTCAATGTCAGTCTGTTTCTTCTGCCAGCTATGTCAGGGTATTGTTTCAGTGCACTTCCAGCCTTAATTTCATTTCTCTCTCAGATTTTAACCCCAAATCTCTGCTCATTCTTCCAGTTTTCTTCCTATAAAAGCTTCTTATCCTCATCTTCGCAGTTACTGTAGCTAGAATCTGAAAGTATATAATGGAGAGTATATAACAAGCAGGCTGTTTAGTTCCCTGACCTAGCATGACTTTCAACACTATTTTTAGGAATAGTCTTGATTAGCTCCATGTAACATCACAGTAAAGCCTGTTTCCTTGTTGACCGATGTTTTAGGGAATCTAGCCAAAAAAAAATCAAGAACATTGCCTCCAATCACGTAGAAAATTTAATTTGTATATACTTGATCAAATTTGGGCAGATTCTAAAAGCACAGATCTGCTAGTTGGCAGATTTCAAGTCATTTCTACAAAGGACAACATAAATATCTCACATGTTTTTTTCTTAGAAGTGACCAGTCTTTCAGAAAACTTCAGCCAAAGGCAGTTACTCAATCTGCAATTTTTGTCCTAAATTATCAAACTCTGGAAATAGGTAAGGAACTGGAGTAGAAAGGAGATACTGAACTTTAATAGCCAGTGGTGCTAAAAGTCCTCTTTATGTGAAGGCCGCTCTGAAACTAGTGCCTCCTATTTTATTATCTTGGCCCATGACCTCAGAGGCAGATGTTGGTGGATAGCAGTGAAGGTTGAATCTTCGTCAAAATTCCACTACATTTTGATGCTGTGTGACAGATGACAGCAGCAGGGCGGTCTGTCAAAATGGCATCTGACATGGAAATGCTTATGAAGCAAAGGTATGTCATTGAAATCAAAGGTGTGTCATTGAAATGCTCCTGGTAGAAGAAATGGCACCCACTGATGTTCATCAATAATTGCTGAATGTTTATGGAGACCAAATAGTGGATCTGAGTGCAATGGGGTGTTGGTTTTCGTTTCAGCAGTGCTGACAGCAACATTGGGTCACCTCCAGTGGTGCAGATTGTTGTGAGTCCAGCATATAGGCTCTTGTTCATTGCTGACAAAGATGCATAGCTGTTTTATTTGAAAAATAGCATTTTATAGCTATGAATTTGCTCTATCAAGTAGTGTTAGTGAGCTCTGTATCTGTTGTGATTTCCATGGAAATAAGCAGGAGGCATTACTTCTGGAGAAAACTGTGTAGTTAGGATTATGTTGTATTTTGCAGGAACATGTTTGGGTTATTATAGTTTTTGTGTTATTTTGTTTTCATGTGTAGAAAATGATTAATAAATATTGTAACTTATGTCAGTATTTTTGTAATTTCTGTAGGAATTCCTTTATGTGTGTGAGTTTCACGTTAAGAGTTTAGATTATTCAAGTATGTAATTTCCAGTATGATCTGATCAGAATAGCATCAAGGTATGATTTAACAAAAAACTGTTTAAATGCATTGTTTCTATAAAATATTTAGATTAGTCTCCTACAAACTTGAAGTCAGAGACACCTAGAAACAAAATTAATACGTTTCTCTTCACCTCTCCCCTTCCCCCCAAACCCTCATCCAAAAAAGATTACATTTTATGTTCAAATCTCCACAGGGAAGGGCCATGCATCTTTACATATTACGTGGGATTTCATGTAAGATGCTCTTGAGTCTTCTCGATATTATTAAAATATAAGTCTGAAATATAAATACATTATGTAAATTTAAAATGCAATAAATACGTTCTTCTTTTTGTTTTAAGGTTAATAAGTCATCTAAAGAAAATAAATAAAAGGGGGAACTAATATTTTGTGATCTGACTTCAATATGCCCATAAATAACAATATTAAAAAAGCAACTTATCTGAGATTTTAGCATTCACCTTTTTCATAGACCTGCTGAACCTAACTTCTTTCCAGAGCTCAAATTGATGTAAATGCTTTGCTGCTAAAGATTCGTTCTGGTCACTTTCATTAAGATGTTGAATTTTTCTTCCATGCATTCTTATGCTGTATTTGCTCTTAAGTAATACAATATGGTAAGGACTTTGAAATTATCTCTCCAGACACACAATGTTAGGTGGGTCGATAAATACCCTATGACGTCTACTATGCATCATAAAATTTCTATCATAACCTGTTTAACTAAGCTTTTCTTCTTGAACACCGAGAATTTTATTCAAAGCATTTTACATATTGCATTACTTATCAAAACAGAGGATATGTAAACCTTGACATTTGTTAAAAGACCCAGGCTTTAACCAAAAAAGACCAGAACAAATCAATAGCAGAAAACAGATTAAACAACAGAAAAGTGACTGCTTAGAAATAGAAGCATGTTAACCAAGCCCATGACAAGCTTTCAGCACGTAGTCAAAGGAAATGGTTATTTGATATATACAGGCATCTGAATGTATCTCAGAATATACTGGAGACTCCTACGGTTGAAAGTTACAATTAATTGAAAGTATAGTACATTACTGTTACAGCCTCAATCTCCTGAAGCCTACTTTGGCATAAGAGAAATTAAATTGCTTTTTTTGGCTATGATTTTGTTCCCATATGAGGGGGTATTAGAATAACTATATATCATGTTGAATTACACTTAATACACTTTATCTGGTCCTATTTAACTCTAGTAACCCTATATGTTAAGTATTGTTGCCATTGTTGTTATCATATCATTATATTGATAATAATTATTATTACTATGGATGTCAGAAGTACTGATATTTTACAGACTAAAACCGATATATTACTTCTAGTTTCTATTTAGTAAAGATATTTATGGGCTTGAAAGGATGTGCAACTTTCTGTTGCCTTTTATTTAGTCCTGTTACAAATACACTCGTGGAAGATAACATGGCAAAAAATATTATTGTCATGATTGAAATTATTCATAAATCAGAAACCTGGATGTGCATACCTGTGCACACTCGAAAGCTATGCCTTATAGATTTCTATATAGAAAAATCAAACTGTACATTTTGTTTTTCCAATCAAAAATTTCTGATAATATTCATCTTATTCATTCATTAATGCTAATATCTGAAATGCTTGTTTGCAAGATACACATTGTCTCAAGGGAAAAACGGAAGTATTGTAAATATAACTTTTCTGTAAAAACTGTGAATCTGTATTGCTATTAGTAACTCTACAGGACAAAGTTAAAAGCTTTCTGGGGAAAAAAAAATAGAACTGGGATGTAAAGTAAAACTTTCAAATAGAGCACATTCTGAAAAAGCATGTAAAGTATCTCACTATTTTTAGATATTTTAATAATGCCTGAATATCTGACCTTGCAGCATTTTAGACATATGTGCGGTACAACAAAATGTTTTCATTTGCAGTTGTTTTTTAGTGAATCCTTTCTTTATTCTTCCATACATTGAACCAAGCACCTTCCCCATTTTTTGTTATTTTCTCACCTTTTCTTAAATTAAAAAAAAAAATCTCATAAATCAATAAAATTGAAAAACTTCCCCTGAGCAGGTGTAAATACATTTATCTCCAAGGAGATAAATAAAAGAAGCCCAAGAAGTATAAATAAATACAACAAATATAAATACATTAAAAAATATAATAAAATTTCAGTTATCTATTAATTTTAGTATGATTTTTAAAAATATGTTAAAAAAAAAAAAGAAAACAAAGCTATACTTGTGAGAATCATTTGTAGATGTAATCTCTTAATTCAAAATGTTGTCATTATCTCTTACCTTCATTCCCTCAATCTAGACAAAGTTCTAACCTTCTGATGTGAACCGGTCTTTATCAAATATTTCTGAAGGAAAAAATTGCCTGCTTTAAATTAGAAGACCTTTTGTCAACATTGACAATAATTGAGCTAAGTTAATTTTAATTTACACAGGGTGTTTTTATATCTCACAGGACTCTACCTAGGTGTTTGCTTTAAACTTGCATACGGGTGTTGCCCTAATGTTTGCCACAAAAGTGTTCCTGCCTGAATTCTTGATGAAACTGCAAAGGACATGAATTAAAAATAAGCATGTAACCTTAGGGGATCAATCATTTTAGTCCTATATTTGTGGTGCATTCCATTTGTATATTTTCAGTGTTCTTTCTTCCATTAAACTCTATGAGAAGAAAATGCAATAAAATTCTTTCTCATAGTTGTCTAATACCTTCAACATAAATGAACTTTCTTTACCTACAACTTTCAATCATAATTAATATCTAAGCCACTAGCAATTCTGTGAATATAATGTCTGAAAATTAATTATAACATGAATAGGAGTAAGCAAATTTCGTTATGCTTCTATATCAGTCTCACGCATATCTCTGAGAATTCTTCTGTAGGATACTGTTTGTTCGTTCCCCATGCCAGTTCTGTTTTTCATCACTCCAGCTAGACCAATAACTAGAACAGCGATGCTGATATTAATCTCTTAATCTCTTAATATTATTAAGCTCATATCACAAATACATTCTCAGAAAAGAAGCATGGTTATATCCACTTCAAAGATGGGAAGGTGGAACACAGAAAGGGAGCGAATGAGGGAACTGGGGCTGTTTAGTCTGTAGAAAAGGATGCTGAAGGGAGACTTCATTTTCTATAACTACCTGAAAGGAGCTTGCAATGAGGAAGATGTTAGTCTCTTTTCTCAGATGACAAATGATAGAATGCAAGGCATTGGCCTCACATTACACCAGGGGAGGCTTAGATCAAATCTCAGGAAGAATGTCTTCTCAGAAGGGGTGGTTGGGCACTGAAACAGACTTCCTGTGATTGAGTTCCACTCTCCAGGTAGATGTGGTGCCTATGGAAATAATTCAGCAGTAGACTTGTATTGTTAGGTGAATGGATGAACTTGATGATCTAAAAGGTCTTTTACAACCTAAATGATTCCATAGTTCTATAATTTGCAAGGTGTGTACTTTTCCATCCTATTTTCAAGGAATATTTTCATTTTAAATTTGTTGATTGTTCCCTATAATTATCTTATTTTATTTGTCTGAATGTTCTAAGAATCATGTAAAGGATGGAAAGGATACAGAGTAGTCTGTGCTTTGATAAACACTGTCTGGATCACTACTGTAGGTAACATGTAAAGCAGACATTAGGAAATCTAACCGGCACTTCAGGCTGCATAAAGGAAAAGAGAGCCATGATGACCAGACTTCGAGATATCCTGTGGTTTGTTAAACCTGGATTCAAGGAAGCAGAGAGTATTTGAGATTTTGAAAAAATACCTTCAGGCTGAGAAGTTATCCTGCCCTATTACTGAGACCACAAGGTCAACAAATTCTGAACTGTGATTCTCACATAGAAAGTTTTGTCAGATTATATGCCCTCAAAATTAATAAAATGTTACATATACTTACAAAATATTTTACAACAATACCCTCTAAGCAATGTATCAATCAGTTGCAATTAAAAATTAAAAAAAATAATAATTTGTAAACTATTGACCCTGTAGTTTAGACAAGCATAATTCATGCTATGACAGATGCAGCTGTTTTCATGCCACAATAGAAGCATATATTACTAACTCATAAGGACTTTTTAGAAGTATCTTGTAGCAAACTACAGCAAGTCTGTAGGGATTTTTTAATGGAATAATAATATACCTTTGGTAGTAATGGTAAGGCTATATATCACTTCCAAAGAATATTAAGTGGAAAGCCAAGACATCTACATTTACAGGTTTCTGAAGTCCATCATGAAAATAATACTTAGCAGCATAGATAGGTTCATAAACAAGTGAGGCTGTTAGTCCAGAAATAATCCAGGTTAGACAAGCAGAATGTGGTCAACTTCCTGTTTTGCTGCATTGGACTCTATCACTCTTAAACTAATTTTCAAATTTATTATTGTTGGGTTTTTTCTGACATTTCTGTTTATTCAATTTTCAGAATTAAATAATAAAAATATTTCTTTAATCAAAATACATAAGTAACTCATATGTCTAATTTATCTTTATTATTGATACAATCTTAAAGATGAGTGCATAGGAGAGTCAATCTTTATCATTTTTTTCAGTCTAAACATGTAATAGATACTTCATTTTCATTTTCCTTTTTTTCTTTTTTTTTTTTTTTTTGAGGCTTTTTTTTATGGGGAGAGACACTGAACAAAGCTTATATTGTGCAATCTTTTTGTTGTTTGAAAACTTTTCCAACTACAGAAAAAAATCTTTAAGCAAGAGGCAAGGCACAATATTTTTAATAGTATTATTTTTTTCTTCAAGTTTCATTGAGCAGTTAATTTACTAATTCGAAGGAAGATCTCAGCTTTCAATTAAAGTATTATGGTTCGTAGTCAAAATAATTAATAAAATGTATACTGCTTGATTAAACAGCTACTTTGTTTTTCAATAAAAGCCTTTCTGCACTAGAGATATCTGCTACTATTTGAGGTGTTAAATAAAAGTATCTAAAGATAAGGAAATGAGGAATACTGCAAAGGCATGACTCTAGCATTTAAATCCTTTTACAAATACTCTTATACTTGAGTATATCTGAAGAAAAAAAATGAATGTACTACATTTATAGAGAGAGTAAACAAACCCACTAAAAATATGGTAATTTGTGTAGTAATTTTATTGTTTGCTTTCATAAGGTCTTTGAGTTTGCTTGTTTGTTTTTCAAAAACTACTGCCTTGTGAAAAATACCTGTATGACTTTTAATTCAGGAAAGAATACGTAATTATAAAAAGTGTGCTATCAAATTGGACATATCAATATATTTTATTATATTAAAAGCAACACGATACAGTGAAATTTATGTTTATTTGTTTGTTTGTTTTAATTTCATATATCTGTTTGTTTCTTAGAAAAGAATATATCTTCTCCAGAAAAATCAAATTTGGGTCCATCCTGTAGAGAACGGATATCATTTCGAGACCATCCATTGCAGTTCAGTGGAGGATGGGGAACAGGCAAAAAGAGGCAAAAGGCTAAAAATATTAGCTGAATATTGGAGATTACTTAACTAAATGATTCAATCAAATTTTTAGTTCCAAAAACATGGGGAACTGTTTTCTTTTAAGACTGTGAATATATATACGTTTATCTTTTAGTTTATAAGCAGTTTCAGTTAACTGAATATGTCTTATTTTATTATATATGGTTACAGTGGTTTGGGTTTTTTTCTGGTCAAATTGTTTTGTAGCTGTCAGTAGATTATCTTAGTTTGTCTTTTCAATTGCTTGTATGTTTATGTGGTGTAGGGTATAGAATCAATTAGCTCAAGAAGAATTGTTGTTCAACGAATAAGTTGAGGCTTGCTTATAAAAACTGGTCAGGATGTGGAGATGTATCAATATTTCATGCTCATATGATGTATGCCATATATCAAAACTGTAAATTCTCATTTTCTCACAAATAAAGTACATGCTTATAAACCGTGTTTTAGACTGTAACATCCAATGTCATTCTTTAAAAAGTCTGTTTAAAATGTTTTTCCAAGGCAGCAAAAATTCACAGCATATTAGAAATGTGCAAATAGTGAGAATGTGTTTATCTTTTTTTTTTCTTTTATACAGCAATATGAGAAATCCTCTTGAGTTTCACCCTAACATATTGTAATAATATGATAAAGCAACCTATTAAAATTTCATAATTTAAAATATTTCTAACATTTTCCTAGATTATTAAATAAGTATGTAAATAAATAGGTACATTTACTAACCTCTTGTTCTGTGCTGGGCTAGTGTACCATTACATCTACAAGATGCTGTTAATCCAACTCTGTTTTTTCATGTAGCCAGATTCCTTCAGTGTAAAGGAATGTAAAAAAAATGGATATCTATAGAGAGAAACAAAATATATTATATTTAAACTATTCATACTACTGCATGGTAGAAACCCTGAAGTGGATATGTAACTCATTACTTCTCCTGAATTTTTTTCTCATTGACAAACTAGGCAGAAGAGGTTCTTTGGTTTCAGAGCCTAAAGTTATTTTAATGTTTTCCACTCTGGGGGTTGAAATTGCTAATTGGATCTAGAGGAGTCTGCTTTTGGATTTCCTCATCTGTTTTTCTCCAGTATTGTAAAGCCTCAATCCTTTACAGAGTGAGAGAGGTGGAGAGGGTAATGGGGCTTGAAAATTCAGTCAGCAAAGAAGATAAATTCATATATTGTATCTGTTTTTAAAATGTGCTTAAATTTCATATGGCATTATTTTGGGAGGTGCTTTTATATGCTAACATGCATATGTGACTGTGTATTGAAAGTAGTTATCTCCGTTTTTGTGAATGCTCATATGGTTGGCAGGAAGTATTGATCTGTCTGGGGATAGGAAGGACCTATAGGGAGATCTAAGTAGGCTGGATCACTGGTCTGAGGCCAGTGGGATGAAGTTTAACATGACCAAGTGCCAAGTCCTGCATTTTGGCCACAACAACCCCAAGCAACACTACAGGCTTGAGGAAAAGTGACTGGAAGACTGCATAAAGGAAATGGACCCAGGGGTATTGGTTGACACTTGGCTGAACATGAGCCAGCAGTGTGCCCAGGTGGCATTCTGGGTTGTATCAGAAGCAGTGTTGCCAGCAGGAAGAGGGAAGTGATCATCCCTTTGTACTCAGCACTGGTGAGGCCGCACCTCAAGTACTGAATTGTGTTCAGTTTTGGGCCCCTCACTGCAAGAAAGGCATTGAGACCCTGGAGCGTGTTCAGAGAAGCTCAAACCTTATGAGGAGCAGCTGAAGAAGCTGAGATTGTTCAGTCTGGAGAAGAGGAGACTCAGGAGAGACTTTATCAGTCTCTACAACTATCTGAAGGGAGGTTGTGGTAAGGTGGGTATCAGCCTCTTCTCCCATGTAGCTAGCAATATGACTAGAGAGATTGGCCTCAAGTTGTGCCAGGGGAGATTCAGATTGTGTGTTAGGAAAAATGCCTTCACTCAAGCAGTGGTCAAGTGCTGGAATAGCCTGCCCAGAGAGGTGATGGAGTCAGTGACTTTGTTGGTCAGTTTAGATGTTGTACTGAGGGACATGGTATAGTGGGAAATATTGGTGATATGTGAATAGCTTGACTAGATGATCTTGGAAGTCTTTTCCAATCTGAGTGATTCTATGATTCTATGATTTTCACATTCAGTAATGGCTGATACAGTGGAGAACCTCTAGTTTGCAGTTAATATCTTTCAGTAACCTTGCTCATTCAGTTTGAGTCATAGACTCATAGAATATCTTGATCTGGACCATCAAGACCATTGAGTCCAACTCCTCATTCTACATGAGGCATTATAAGAATTAAACCTTATTTCTGAGAGTATTGTCCAAATGCTTCTTGAACTCTGGCAGTTTTGGTGCCCTGACAACTTCCCTGTTCCAGTAGCAAGTTCCTCATTTTCATTAATGAAGTTTTTCTTGATATTCAATCTAAAATTCCCATAATGCGTATTTAAGCCATTTCCTTGCATCCTATCACTGGTCATCTGAGACAAGAGATCAGCACTTTGCACTCCCCTTCATGATCAGGTCACCTCTCAATCTCCTCTGAGCTGAACAAATCATGAATCAGTGGCTCCTCATTAGTCATACCTTCTAATCTTTTGTTGCGCTCCATCTTAAAATACTATCAATGTGCTGTTTTTAATATCACTTTAATACTGAAAGGTCAGTGGGATATCAGTTTTGAAGGAAAGATTTCATTATTTTGAAATGTTTGTCATTTTATGCGCTAGTAGTTTAGAGTAACTGAATTGACAACTATAACATGTGCTAACTGGAGATCAAAATGCAAAACCAAACAATTGGTAGTTCAGCATTCTTGTGGATTGTTCCATCTACTTATCTAGTCTGTGCATAATATACTGCATATTATTACAACTGTAAAAAGAAATTTTTAATTCACATTTCATAAATGTTAGGTACTACAATAAAAATCAGCTTTGTACAAGTCGTCATACCTGATCTCTTTTGCTTTCTGGGTGTTTCTGAGTGAGAAATCCCTCCACGCCTAAGCTGTTTTGTCAACAACTTTTAAGGCATTTTATTTTGGTTATTTATTATTATTATTATTGTTTTTTTTTAATTATTGTTTTGTAAAGAAAAAGTAGTAGCTTTATAACATAGACTTTACTAAATTACAAATTGTAGACAAGATTTGCTGACGTTGCTCATGCACATGAGGAATAATTTCAGTTTAAGCTGGCTGAAAAGTGTTTATTGTTCTCAGGACTAAGGTGAGGCACTTCTAAATCTGAGTGAATATCCGCTGCTCTTAGTCACACTTTACAGAATGAAAGGTCAGACATAACATGAATGCTATAGCTTGTGGCATATTTCTGACATGACTATTTCAGGCTCTATCCTGCACATCAGAGAGCTGTTTTATGCTTTCCTTTTGTCTTCGGGTTTTCTCTTCTGTCGCTTTCTCTCTCTCTCTCTCTCTCTTTTTTTTTTTTTTTTTTTTTTTTTGGTAGTTGTTTTGGTTTTTTTGTTTGTTTTTTGCATTTTCTTTTTTCTTTTTTTTCTTTTTTCTTTTTTTTCCCCCTCTATCCCCTCTCTGTTGAAATGCAGCAATTCAGCAATTCCCATTTAGAACTAGAAGATATTCTTGATGTGTCATTCTGTGTGTGAGTAGAGGGCTGGAACTGAAGCTGAGTGCAAATCCCTGTGATCGCTCAGCAAAATGTGGACATCAAATTCCTATAACTGCATGTTTCTATATGCACTACTGCCTTTGTGATGCCCCGGACTTCTTCACAGTTCACTAGTGTAATCTCCTCTGAACTTTTTTTCTCTTTTCCCATAGATCCTTTAGCATGAAAGAGGGGAGGGGGGGACTTTATGTCAAAAGCACTTTAGAAAAATATCTTCCTTGAGTTAATGAAGATCAAACTTTAGAAATGTAGAATTCATTCAAATCAAGAACTGAGAGGACCAAAGTGTGTTTAATCGTTTAATCTCTAATGGGCGTAATTCACCACATCAAATCGAAAAGCTTTTTGTAAGCTCAGTACTGATCACTGAAGTGGGTTTCCCATATGATTTACATTTACTTCTGTACAGGAGTTCTGACCAAGAGCATATATTTTTTAAATACTTAAGTGATTGAAGGGTGCAACATAAAAAAAGTGTTCCCAAAACGCATAGTCTGAGTCAGAATGAGGTGTTAACAGCACTCAGAGATGGCCAACATCTGAATGAGAAAACAGCATGATAAAATGCTTCTGAATGGATAACAGGATGGTTTTCTCGCTCACATCTTCAGAGACTTCTAAAACAGCCATCCTTACTCAAATGACTACTGGTCGAATTGATTTCTGGTTTTAAGAGATCTTTAAAAAGCAGGGACCCAATATGCCTATAGGATAGACATTGCTTTGGTGCAGGATGAGTTGGTGTTAAATTTTGACTTAGTAAATCATAATTATTAAGAGCTAATAATCTATGCATTCGCTCATGCATTCATTAAATGTGGGTCTGCTTATAGAATGTTTGCATCATTCCAAAAACATGCCACAGGTGCCATCCAATTCTCACCTCAAACACATGGTGCAAAACGGTGACTTGACTTCCTACCACAATTATACTCACAGGAAGATTAATATCCTTATTATTTTAGTGTCTAAAAGATAACAAAAATTTTCTGTAGGCACAGCCTTTCCCTGATATACACTGAAGTTAATCCTGTGCATTAATGAAAGCCGAGCTAATATTTTGGGACACTGTGACACCTTAATATGCTATTCTATGAGGTGAGAAAAACAAACTTGAAAAGCAGTTATTACCGAATGGCTCCAAAAAGTCATGTAAGAGACTCAGGAGCCTGATTCCATGTCTGAGATCAAAGCCGTTTGTACTTAACAGTAGTAGCTGGGGAGAGGGAGAGGGTGAAGAAATAAAATAAAATAAAATAAAATAAAATAAAATAAAATAAAATAAAATAAAATAAAATAAAGCTCTCTTGTTTTGGTTTATTTCTTTTTACAGTCATAAATGGAAAAAAATCTAATTTCATTAATTTCATTTTTTTTAGGATTTGTAGAAAATATTACCCCATCATAGGAGCTTTGAAGCTTTGGCTGTTAGTCTTTTGGAAGAAGACAAATTACTATCACTCCTGATTTCATTGCTGTATGGGACATTACGGAAAGCAAATCTTGGTCCACGTTTTTATCTGTATCCCTTTTAAGAGCTTGTATGTGATGTGTGAAAGTGAGGTGCCTATTCATGGGTGTGTCTGTGGTTAAGAAGGAACGGGACCACTTTCTTCTTACAGAGAGGCAGAAAAATGTGCAGAAGAAAGAAACACAAGTATGGCCTTCATATAATAATGTAACAATATAGTCTAAATAAATTGTTTAAAGTAGGTAGTGAGTAGTAGCTTTAAGATAGTATGATCAGGTTGTGATTGGACCTGATCTTTAAGGTCTTTTCCAACCTAAGCAATTCTATGATTCTATGATTCTATTGTCTCTAGAGATTAACTTGTTCTCAAGGTAGATGATGGACAGAAAAATGCTGACAACACCTTGAATCCATCCTCAAGATGCTTTCAGAGTGCCAAGCTGAGCTGAAAGTTGATTGATTTATAAAGTTCCATCATGGTCAGTGGGCAAAGACTGGGTTTTGAAAAAGATTTTAGAAGAAATATTGTGTAATTCCCTCAAACTGATCATCCTTCTGAGGACTGGAAGTTGAAATGAGTGACTTTATGAACTATATTGTTATTTGGAGAGTAGATGAACAAATTGATTGTTCTTGAGCTCTGATGAACTCTATCCATTATTTTAATGACATTGGTGATGATGCAATGGGTTAGCATATACCTACCTGCTAGGCTTTGCTCCTCTCCTTGTCTTCACTTGAATGGCTGATAGACTTGTTTTGAGTAGGAAGCTTTTCTTAGTTTCTTAATTGATTCATTGCTATTTATGTAGCTTGTTATTTTTATAATCCAAATACTAAAGAAGCCCAAATACCCAGCCCAGGTAGATATGAAACAACCTCTGGCTGAAATGCAATTGCTATGTCTTTAATAAAAGATATAGCCAAAAGTATTTATATAGGTTACTACCAATAATGATTTGACAAAGTCAAGATATGATCAGAAATGTCTGTTAGTGGCTGAAGGTTGTATTTTCTTTATTCCTAATTCATTTATTTGGTAAATTACTCAGACAAATAAATCAGAGATTAGGGGGGGATTGATTGATTGTTATTATTTAGTTATTTATCTGTGACATTACTTCAAACTTGATCACAAACAAGCACTTCCAATTAGCCATGCCATAGGCAATATGCCCGACCTTCTTATCTGGAGGTGTCTGTACAAAACCAAGAGAGATTGCTATAGCTATTTAAGTAAATTTCTAATAAAGAGTAAATTCTTCCATTTCAAGTCAGCGCAAATTTGCTGTTCTTGTGAGACACTCTCTGAGAAGCACAACGTTTAAAATAATAATAATAGTAATCTTTTATTTCCTGCTAAATTCCTGTCATTAAGTGAGTGCTGTCCATTCAAAATCTCGTATTTTCTGCCACCATCACCGTGTGTAAGGGATTAGAGAGGTTATTCATTGCAACAACCCAAGTAAGCCGTAAATTTGACTCTGATTTGGCCAATACATTGTAATCCGCACGATTTAATTCAGTTCTCCAGCGATTCTCCTTTGAAAAGCCATCTTCCTTCATATGAGAAAAGAAGGTGTGCCACAGAAAGCACGATTTTTTTTTTTCGGGCGACCGGAAATGCAAATACTTAGACCGTGCAGTCTCAACTAGGCGGTATTTGCTGGTGACTTTTTCCTTCCATCACCGCTTATTCTTAATTGTCAACTCCTGTGACGATTACCTTTCTGCGACCGAGTGCCTCTTGCTGCTGACTGCAGTGACGGTCGCCCGAAGCCTTAGCGCTGTGCAACAGCCCCAGAGAGAGAGCAGAGGAATCTGTGTTTGTGCACTGACTTCCTTCAATAAATCTTTTTCCATTTTACTATTAGCGGGTTCATTCTTCGTTGCGAGCTCCATCCCACTGATTTCCGCGCGACTTTTGCTTGAATAAAAGCCAATAGCGAAGAGCTGCCTTTTCAGCAAGCTCTGCGTGCTCGTGTCCTTTTCGTTCGCTTTTATCTGCAGGTAGCCTCGGGGGCCGCTAAGTGCTTGGGCCGAGCGCCGGGGCGAGTGGCCGTGCCGATGCGGGAGGATGCGCTGCCCGCGGGGCGCTCCGAGGTGCTGGGCTTCATCCCGGCGAATAGCCGAGGCTCTGCGAGCAGGAGGAGAAGTGAGGCACGGCGCTCACGCCGCCTCATCACTTGATGAGCACCCCCCTACGCCCGTTGCTCCTTGGTACCTCCTGGAAACAAGCACCGCACAGACGTGGAAAAGGTCTCTGGCGGTGATATATCCCAGGTACAGGTTTTGTCAGGAAAAGTGAAATACACCGCAGCAATTTGTAATACAGTGGATTAATTTTGATTGCCCGAGTAGAAACAAAAAGAAGACTGTCTCTAAGCATAGACTGGGGGCCAACCTTATTTGCCAATACCAATATTTATGTGGAAAGCTTAAAATATGTTGTTTTTCCAAGAGCTGGAGTTATAAGAGGGGAGGAGGGGGAGGCCCGTGGATGAAATATTAGCAGCATATCGGTTAACCACTAAGTCCTTTTTTGTATTCATCTGGACGTTTCTGGTGAGAAGGGCGGAGAGCTGAAGGCTCGGGGATAGATGCTCCTTAATGCACACGAACGTTCCCAAAGATACAGGCTGCTCTCAGCAAAGGACAAAATAAGGCTGAGACTGTACAGAGCCCACCTCTGAAAGACGGGAACAAAATTGCTCTGCGGCTTTCAGCATCGCTGAATTACACGTTCTTTAATCGGATCTAGCACACATCGCATTGAAGAAAAAAAAAAAAAATAGTAACGGTTCTTTCAAGCAAACTAGTCTTAAAAACCAGCAGTCCTTGTCAAAGCAGCTCAATGCATCCGTTTGTTTGTGCTTCTGACGCGAACAGGGATCTATTTCTTAACCCCTGTCCCTTCTGTCTCACACCTTCCTCCAGCTTCGTGCTTGCAAACCAGAATGTCGACCCATATTTCATGCCCTAAAAGAAATCAATTCATCTGGGATGACAGGGAACCCCCACGCACTCTCCAGGCCCCTCGATACAGTCGGAGCCTCGGGGTCTCTGCGGCAATCTGGCCCGTATATTTTCAGAACTGTCCCAGTATTAATCAAGCTGCCAGCCGGGATCCAGCAGGGAACACCGCGCTGCTCTCAGGGGAGAGCTCTGCTTCTGCTTTGCTCGTTTGCAAAGGTGCAGCAGTACTCGATGCTCCGCTGTCGGAGCTGAGCGAGTGCGCTGTGGGAGACCGAGAGGGGTTGTAGGACGAAAAAAAAAAAAAAAAAAAATAGAAAAAGAAAGAAAAAAGTCAGCTGTCGTTCCTTAGATGTCTCCTACACTTAAAAATTATATTGAGTTCATTTGGGGAAGCAAGCAAACAAGCAAATGGAATAAATCACATAGGAAATCAGTTCCCAGGAGGAGGAGGATGCTAAAAGCAGGAATTTCTGCTTTAGCGTACTGCTGAGTTTCTTTTCCACGTATGAATTTTGCTCCTAAGCCATGTGAAGAATGCAGTTTGCATTTCACACCGCGCGTATCTCTGTGTGCTGGAGATGGAGGGGGGGGTGGGGGAGGAATCTGGGTCTTGGGGAGCACCACCAGTGCTGCAACACGAGCTGCAGCCTGCAGCACTGCCCCGCGAAGACAGTGTGACAGCCGCCTTCCCCGGTCCCGTCCAGGCTGAGGACAAAGAGACACCGCGGCTCTTTTCTGGGGCCCCAAGTGAGAAGCAGGGTGCTTCCCTTACAGAAAGTGTTGAGCAAGAGTCAGATCTCGGATAGGAGCAACTTTAAGAGCCTCCTTCTGCTTAGTGCCAAGCTGCTGTGAGTCCCACGGCCCAGTGTTCAAATTCTTTCTAACCTTGATAAAGAGCTGTAACGGCGGCCGCACATAGATAAAACTCCTGTCGAATTTGTTTTCATAGCACATATGTAAGTAGGCTTCATTATAATTTGAACTAGATCAAGATAAGAGATTGACCTGCGTTTACAGAGCATCTCTGCTGAAATTTCCTATGACGCTGAGATTAAACCCACACTCACAGCGTTATCTCGTTCCATTTTGTGTTGAAAGAAATATTAGATGGCTTAAGGAGAGCCACTACGTATTGCAGGAAGCGTCGAAGTTGGTGCAGCTCCGACAGCAACCCCTCTTTGTTAACGCGGGGAGCGGGACGGCGGAAGCTTCCCCTGCACCAGTTACGTCTGTTTCCCCTGAAATCTTCATTTGTATCCGTGCAGGTGTGTTACGAGGAACACCCTGAACAGCTGAGGGATTGCCAAAGCGCCGAACTGCAAGAACTGTGAAAGGTCCGCTGTCACTGCGCTTGGGCTGGGTTGTGGGCAATACTTGGGAGCTTCGGAACTTCGAGCCTGGGAAATGCTCCGGGCTCGGGCCCGGCGGAACGAGGAGCGGCCCGAGCACTGCCGGGCATGAGTGGTCCCCCTCTGCTCACGCAGCATCGGCATCGGATTGCCCGACAAACGAGGAATCCATTTGCTCCTTCGCTCTGAGTGATGTGTGAAGCTTCAGGCTTTGGGTAAAGTCCTTCCAAACAAAGTCAATGAAACACTTCCCCTTCGAGCGGAAAAAAAAACCTGTAAAACCGCCCTCCTGGACTAGAACGGAGTTTTGTTTTCTTAGGTGAACAAAAAGTGCCCTTTAGAAAGAAAGTTCGTTAAACGGGACCTGGATGTGGCCCTTTTTGCAGCTTCGCTGCCGAGCTACGAAGGACGATCTTTGCTTTTAAACATCGGAATGGCGATGTTCACTTAAAACAACAACAACAACAATAACAAACAAACAAACAAAAAAAACTCTCCAAACCCAACTTGTATCAGTATGCACTGAAATATATTGCGCCTTTTTTGCTCACGGTAATAAATTATACTTCACGTGGTTCCTTCTCACAAACAGGATGTCTGGACAATTCGGACTCAGCCGAGGTTGTGAATCTGCGACTTGTGGTTGCCGCAGCCCCCAGGGGATACTCGGGAGGTTAGGGAGGAGCCCTGGGGGGACCTTTTGCGCCTTCTCTCGGCCCCGTGGGGAGGGGCGGACACTGCTGGGACCGAACGATGGGCACGGGGACGAGCATTTCTTGGTGCATTTTGCTTTAACATTGCCCCGAATTGATCTATTGCGAAAAAAATGGGGAACAAATGAAAATAAATAAATTAATTAAAAGACTCCCTGCGTGACTTTGCCTCGGCAAAGGAGCGGCTGCTGCTGAAAACATCGCACCATCAGGGCACCTGTCTTCACTTCCCTTCCTATTTCACGGACCCTCTTCCCCCTGCAGCTGTTGGCATTTTCGGCCCCACTCAACGAAATCATCTCTCTCCTTTTCTCCTGCCCCGCGCAAAATAGCTCCCATGAAGCACCTTCACAGCCTCTCCTTCCCACTTTCCTGCATAACCGGAGGGTGTGTGTGTGGAGAGAAGCGAATGATAACCCTATATTCGTTTAGTTCACTCTCAGGCAATGTTGATTTCTTCCAATTCCCCCATAGACACTTCGTGTTTTAACTGCCCTGAGCGGAAGAGAACAAAATAAATTCAAAACTAAAACTTATATTTTTTATGCCCAGACACCCATAGCTAAATAACGGTGCTAGAAATGAGAGGGGGCAGAGGAGGTGTGGGGATGGAGGCTCCTGGGCCGTTTGGAAAGGGAACCCCCGCCGGTGTTGATGCCGTCGCTTTTTCATTTTATTTAAACAAAAGAAGAACTGGAGGGGATCGCAACGAGTGGCAGCGCTGTCCCGGCCGGGAAAGGCAAGCAGCTCCAGGGGCGGCCCCAGCGCGGAGCCGGGGCTGAGAGTCCTGAGCGGGAGATGGGTCCCATCCCGTTCTCACACTCACATTTCTTTCCCTAACGCGTTTTTTTTTTTTTTTTTTCCAGCAGCGAGACGCCTGCAGTCGGTGCGATTTGTGCGGGATTCTAATTCTTCCCTTAGGGTCTGTAAGCGCTGAGCTCAAGAAAGGACAGAGGAATGCGAGGGCGGAGGAGGCGGCAGCCGCGCTCCCCGCGGAGAACCCCGGGGTGCCGAGCGTTAACACCCCCGCCGTGTGTGCTCCCCCCCCCGGTTCACCCCAGGGGACGGAGTGCCTCCAGGAGCCCCGAGCACGGCGGGGGCGAGCTCCTTCACACCACCTCTGGCCACGAAACGTCTCTCCATCACACCTCACACCCTTTCACAGAAGGTTTAGGAGATACTCCATCTCTGGAAACACAGCGGCACATCTGCGCTCAGCCCTTGATAATAGGGCTGCCTGCCGGAGGGGAGCGCTCCCTGAAGAAAGATGCTTTTCAAAGCTGTCTCTCCTCAGCGCAAGATTTAAAAAAATGAAAAAAAATTCTTTGCCGCCTTCTCCCCAAGGACCCGTCCAAACATTTTTAAAATGTTTTTTGTTTGCTGACGTCAGCTTTCTGCTCGCAAGCTTTTAAGAACGAATGCCACGAGCGGAGCCAGTTCTCCCCTCGGCTGCATCCCTCTTTCCCTTTGAAGTCAGTTGGGGTGCGCAGAGGTAAACGAGAGCAGAATTTGGGCCCTGGAGCTAACCACGCTGAGAAGCAGCTCCGTGGTTTGTTTATTTACTTATTTGTATGTTTATTTACTTGTTTGTTTGCGCCAGGAGTGGTGGGGGTGGTTATACCTCGCGTAGCTCCCTGCCTTCAGCTCTCGGAGCGGCAACGGTGCGGACACCGCGGTGTGAACCACGGCGCTGAGTGCGCAGACGGGGCGAGGAGGGAGAGGAGCCGTCCCCGGGGTGAAGACGCTGCGGGAGGGCTCTGCTCTCAGTCCAGCGGTGGGGGCTGCGCGGAAGACGCGGCAGTGGCTCCGAGTCCAGGGCTGCCCCCGCAGCGGGGAGCGCTGCCGTCGGTGTTACGGCCACTCCGGGCTGTCGGGAGGGAGAGAGCGGCGCCGCAGTCGAGGCAGTTCTCGGGACGCCCCGGGCGGGCAACCGCACTCCTACGGTCTCACTGCAAAAAGCCCCGCTGCTGTGCTGCTGCCGCTGGGAGCTGGAGTTTTACGGTTTTACGGGCACATGAGATGCTCCTTGTCCTCGGCATCCCTAGGGTTTACTAGCTGCCTTTAAAGAGGGACGTTTATTGGGATAAAAGTGGATTGCAGGCTAAATAGCGTTGCATGTGTCTTTCATTTAAAAGACACCGAGAGCTCCGGGTTTTGGTTTTGTTTTTGCTTTTTCCTTTTTTTTCTTTCTCTCTTTCTTTCTTTCTTTCTTTTTTTTTTTTTTTTTCTTTCTTTCTTTTTCCCTCCCCCAAGGCATTTAGTGCTTTTAAGGCACAGTTATAAACAAGCTGCCGGAGCGCCGGCACACCGAGATGCGAGCGGTGGGGCCGGGAGGGGGAGGGGGTTGGGCAGGGAGAGCATCTGTTTCCTCGGGTCTGCAGCAGACTTTGCTCCTAAAGGTGCAAAGCGGAAAATGCCGCTTCTTCGAGAAAATCCAGAGAGCAAGGAGGGGACAATTGCAGCGGGCCTGCTCTTCGCCGGGACCCCTTCGCACGAGTCCACTTCCCATCTACTTCTCCATGAGAACTCGTGCAAAGAGGGCCAAAGCAAACCCCAGCCCCAAACACACGCGTCAGCCCCAATTCCCCCCTCGCCACCTCCGTGCTCCCCCCGGTGGGATGTCAGAGGCAGCGCTGGGAACGGGGCGGGTGGGGTGCAGGGTGCCACCGCCTGCGGTACAGTTCTGTGGTTTTCGGAGAGCGCACGGTGCGCCCGTGCGTGTGCGGGAGGGGCTATGCAAGTGGGGTGATGCGGGCAGCTGTATGTTGCATCAGCGGAGAGATAGCTCGTTCAGGTATCCCTGAACGTCCCTACCATTAAAGCAGCTCTTTTTCTCTCACCATGGGGGAAGGGTTCTCCAAACTCTGTCTCATCCATGTCTTAAATCCTGCTGATATGTCAGTGGACCAAGGAATGAAACACTTTTCTCATATTTTGGGTGAAAACCTCTGCTTGCTCAGTATTCACAGGAATGCAAACGTGCAAGATCATTTCTTTTTTTTTTTTTTACCACTTTAGGTTCTGATTTGCCATTCTCTGTTTGACTAGATCTCACTAACACACAGAAGTGGACTGCGAGTGTGCTGCATAGAAACCAAATTCCCTTTCAGGACAGCTTCTGAGCAACTTTTGCTTTTCTGTTTCTGTGCTTCCCATCCCCACTGCACGAACAACATTTATTTTTTCCCTCCAGCTTTCGAATCGAACTGCTGAGCTATTTAGGGAAGAAAGTGCATTGGTTCTTCACTGCTGCTGCAGAGAGCAGGACCGCAGCTACTGAGCATCAGTTGGATTGATTTCGGGAGATCCTTTACTCTAGGGTATGTGCCCCTGCAATTCCCGAGCTGCGCCTCTCGGGGAGCTGGGAAAGGGCGGAAGTGAGAGATTGCTCTCTTTTCGGGATCCCCGGAGAAATGAGAATGGGTCACGGAAGGAAAATGTCCTTCTCGCGTCCCTCCTTCTCTCCCTCCCTCCCATCTCCCCTCACCCTCCCCGCATGCCCGTGTATATGTGTGTCTGTCTGAAACACATGTGTCTGTCTAAAATGGGCCTGGAACTCCCTCCTGTGTTGGGATTAGGTCTTGGGGGACCCGGGGTGGAGTTACGGCACTTGCCGATTTTCATATTCATTAGAAATGGGAGGTTGCGTAAGGAGCCCCGCTGAGCTTCAAGATATAAAGCAACTTCAGATTCCCCCTCTAAAGACAAGACAAATCAAAGGCTCGAAGCGAAAGCAGCTCTCTGAGCTCCGAACATCTCTCCCTCCCTCCTTCCTTCCCATCCACTCCCCCTCCCCTGCTCACAGTCCAGCCTCTGTCTAGGGAAGAGGCTCTCCGGCAGCCTTAGATGATTATGGATTTTCTGAGCGAGAAGTTTGCCCTGAAGAGCCAGCCGAGCAAGAACAGTGACTTTTACATGGGAGCAGGAGGCACTTTGGAGCACGTTATGGAAACCTTGGACAATGAGTCCTTTTATAGCAAAACGTCAGGCAGCAAATGCGTGCAGGCCTTCAACCCTCTGCAAAGGGCTGAGCATCATGTGAGGCTGGACAGGACATCGCCCTGCCAGGACAACAACGGTAAGACAGCAGTTCAGCTGCGTTCTGCTCCTCCTCACAGGGTTAGCCTCTGCTTCTGCCCGGGAGAGCGGGGGGAGCCACGCAGCCTTTGGGTGCTGGCATGCGAGGGGTAGCCTGCTAAATAATAATTATAACAACACTATCGGTAACGTCAGTAAGAATATTGATGATAACAGCGATTCAAAAAAATGGGAAAAGGCGACCGCTGGCCTGGAAGAGCTCTTCACCTTTCTGCTGCCCTCTCTGCCAGTACAGAGCAAAGTCGCTGGGCTTTACTCCTTCTCTGGACGCGCAGCCCGGCCGGGGGAATAGGCAGCGCGGAGGGAGGAAGGAGCCGGGCAGGGCTGCCGGGGAAGGGCCGCGGCGGAGCGGCGGGGCCTGGCGGCTGCAGAGGTCCCACGGACGCTGCCGCCTGTCTGCTCCGCGCCTCTCCACTCCGCGCCTGGCTGGGCTCGGGGTTCCCATTCCACCGCTCTAGGAGGGGCGGCCCAGAGGGCTGCGGGCGCGAAACCCGCCGGATCAGAAAGGCACCGCCGCGGATTGGAAACGGAAGGTCACTTGGTCGTGTTCTGCTCTTTAAATAACTCTCAGAGATTATAGTATTTATCGTTATTATCGTTATTATTTTTACTAAGCCACTGAGTAATGTGCAGCCGACGTGACGTGTGATTCTTTGTACGGACTGAAAACGATTTAGGTAACTCACACGATGCTATTACATATTAGTGTTTTTGTTCCCCCTCTACCCCTCCATCGGCAAAGGAGAGTGTGCTGCGTTTTATTTATAAAACAATCCAGAATTTTGCTCTTTATTCCCCTCCGGATGGAATTCGTGTTTAGGGGAAAAAAAAATAAAAAATAATTAAAAGCCTGTCCTAAAGCAGCATCGGAAATATGATTGAAATCAGCTGCCTTAATGAGACTAACCATGTTCCATATTTTCTGGCTTTATATAGATATTGAGGTTTTTGGATTTTATTTTATTTATTTATTTATTTATTTATTTGGAGGGCAATCTTTTTTGTATGAAACAGTGCATAAGAAATAATGACAGAGTTCTGTAAGTGCAATTTAGAAAACCTGTGGAAAATTGGTTTACACATTGAAATCTTTCTTAATTAGTGTGTGCCTTAGGGGTGTTGGGGGCATTTCCTATCTATGTACATACTGATGGTAAGTATCTCAAAATTCCGTTTGGTTCAAATCACTCCAGACTGAAAGAAAATTAATTATTGAGAAAGCGAGAAAACCCAAAAGCAGGCTCCTTATCCTATGTGACATGACAGCCATCTAAGTTCTAATTTCAACACTTTTAAAGCTTTTTTTTTTGTGTGTGTGTCCATTTCTGAGAGTAAAAAAGAAAGTCCTTCTGACTCCTGTAATGCATCACATGTCTTTGTTTTGATGTGAGATGTGTAAAAATAGAAAAATAGGGAATGCTTCGATTTCTTAAGATGCTATACAGAAGTTTTTCTTGTCTGTACCACTCAGATTTTACCTAAAGACAAATAGTGCCAGCAATCCTTATACAAAGTATTTGAAACAATCTCTTTTAACATGTTAACATTTTGCAGAAACTCTCTACATTTTCCAATCATAACAAACTTAATTGGAAACAATTCCATTTTACAAATCCAAGGGAAAGTATGTGGAATCTATTGAGTTTGTAAAGAGAAGTTGATTTTCAGTTTCATTTACTTCTTGATTTGTCAGTTTGCAGCTATTTCCTTTATACTAAAATTATTCTGTATTTTCGTATAAACAGATGGACTTTTGTCTATCTGCTTCCAAGTCTAAAGGAATGTTTGCCAGTAGCTTTATACCACCTATAGGAAAAACTGTTTTGTACTAAGATTTCTTATCTGTACAACTCCAGTTAAAGCTGATTTCATGGATTATTACCTACTTTAGTGGCAGCGTAAAAACACTCAAGTACTCTCCTTACACTGAAATATTTTAGATGATCTTTTCAAATACAGTGCTCTGTTTAAATATTGTAGTTTTATACTCTTATTCTATTTGTGATTAACATTGCAGATTCCTTTCCCACATCTCACATAGAAGTAGACGTACACAGAATTCGGCTCCCTATGAAACAGTTTCATATGTACCCTTCACTCCAAATGACCATAGTTTACCAGTTATTTCCCTCCCTTGCTTTGTGTACAGTGAACTATGGGATTACCAAAGTGGAAGGACAGCCTCTTCACACGGAGCTGAACAGGCCTTTGGACAACTGTAACAACCTGAGGATGTCTCCGGTGAAGGGGATGCAGGAGAAGGGGGAACTGGATGAACTGGGTGATAAGTGTGACAGCAATGTCTCCAGCAGTAAAAAGAGGAGACACAGAACAACTTTCACCAGTTTGCAGTTGGAGGAGCTGGAAAAAGTCTTCCAGAAAACTCATTACCCTGATGTCTACGTGAGGGAGCAGCTAGCTCTGAGGACAGAGCTCACTGAGGCCAGAGTTCAGGTAGGAACCAAAATTGAGCGTTTCCTTGACAATTTGTGCATTGCAAGAACTGAGAAATGACACTCTTGGGGATTGTACAAAAGCCCACAAAGCTAACATAAATTGATTACTCTGCTTTATTTCCTTCTAGGTATAAGGTGCAGTGTTGCTGTGCTAAAATATTGCTGTTACTGTTACATATTTTTTAATAGTTTTCATTGCTGTTTTAGCAACTTGCTGAAAACACGGCAGAGCAATATCAATATGAAAGCGCTTTTGATATCTGGTAGTCATGCTTAAATTCCAGGCACCAAAGGCATGAAGTGCTAATGTGTAAAGATCCCATTAAAGAAATACATTTTAAGTAGTTCAGACTACTGATGATACAAAGCTTGAACATAGAGGATTCTGCGTGTGCTGTGGCATGAAAAGCACAAGTCTAAAGAGCACTCAAATTTCTTGTTTATATCCAAAGAGTAAGCAATGGAATTGCTCATATCTATAAATGTCTGTGTGTGTGAGTTTGTATGTGAGTGTGCATGATGTATATGTACCACAAGGACATAATAGTCACATCTCTGTTTCATACTTCAAATTAGGAAAATTGGAAAGTATGTTTGCTTGCTTTTAAACTTCCATATCCAATAGATTGTTATTCTAATTTTTGAAAAAAATGTATTTTTGGCAACTTAGTGCAGTATCTGAATATCTTAACTGCATATGAAATTGATTGATTCAGTATGTGCACTTACACTAATCCAAAGAATATTTGTGACTTTGGATGTATAATGGTGAGAAAAGAAGCTAAATGTCCAGGAAATGCATCCCCTTCCCTACTGAGATCTTCCCTTCAGAAAAGCGTGTGAATTGCATTTTGCAAGTTTACACAGATTTTAGAGATACTTTCTGTTCAGTTAATACTCAACATCTCAATTCAGGGAATAGTAGTCCCGTAGATTCTTGCAGACTGGGATTGATTTTTTCAACTTAATGGCTTGAATATGATTACAACTTCACAAGTTGTAATGGAACACATACTCTCGCATACATATAGAGAAATAGACATCAACACACATGCATACAACTGAAATTAAACCAGGATCACATTCAGAAATGAACTCCACTTATTAATTTTATAAAGAAGTGCTCTTTTCATGTCTGTTCAACCAGATGGCATCCTCACTGTTGTCATCTGAAAGTAGTCTAAAATCATCTGCCTGTTATACCAATATGATATCAATGATGCCAATAGAACTCAGTTGGGTGGTTTTTAACTCTTCAAGTTCTGTGCAATTCCTCCCCTCCAAATCTGGGACAGTATTCCAAGTAGGACTTGTATTCATTAGGATTTATTCGTGACTTAAAAAAAAAAAAAAAGTTGCTACAGTGTTAAATTGCTGTTCTTACAATTGCATAATTCTGGAGTCATGAGAACTACTTCAAGAATAAATTAACAGACAGAAGAGGGAGGGGAGAATGGAGTAAAAATTGTCAATTCGTTTTTTCTCTCACTTTGTTTTTTAGAATCTTCATACAGTAACATAAATTAACAGACAGAAGAGGGAGGGGAGAATGGAGTAAAAATTGTCAATTCATTTTTTCTCTCACTTTGTTTTTTAGAATCTTCATATGGTAAAATAAATTAATAGACAGAACAGGGAGGGGAGAATGGAGTAAAATTTGTCAATTCGTTTTTTCTCTCACTTTGTTCTTTAGAATCTTCATATGGTAAAAGTATTAGGAATAAGAGAGTAAATATGAAAACGTATGTGTCTGCATCAGACTTTCACAGACTATCTATTTCCTTTATAAACATTTTCCCCTTAAAAGATAAGTGATCTTCGCATTTCTTATATGCTAAATATGAAAGGAAATGGTGATCATTTTTATTCAGAGTAGCAACAGTATTCCATCACAAGATTAAGCAATTTAAAAAGCCTTACATCATTAGAGGAAAGCATCTGGCAACTCAAGGATAACAAGCAGCAGATTTTTACATTGCTTTGTGGAAGCAAATGGTTACTTTATCTCTGCCAAGAGTCAGTTTCTAGTAAAGCGATGTAAACAGAAAGATTTTTGGGGATTGTCAAAGGAAAAAAAAAAATTTCCTTTTTTTCCTCCTTTAGCAACGATAAATTCAAGCAAATTGTTTGATTTAGTTTAGCAGAATGATCAGCTGGATACATTGCCCACATTTCCCTTCACTGCCATTTCATCAAGATCCAGTTTAATATTTGTCCTGCATACACGCAGAGAGAGCCAACCTGAACTTAATTTATCTAAGTTGTTCTCTTTCCTGCTGCATGTCAGTGAAGTAATTGACACTCATTTTAAGGAGATTGTCAAGGTCTTTTTTCAGTGAAAGGACCTCATTACTAAATTCCCTTAGTGTGCTCTTGGTGCCTCCTGTGGAGACAGGAGAACTCTTTTTTCCTTTACTTTTCTTTTTGCTGAGCCTCGGGTATAATAAATAATACAGATTTACCAGAAAAGCCCTTAGGAATATACCCTCAGTAGTTACATGCCTGGGCCTTGCTTTGATTGCTGACTGCATTTTAAAAGATTGGACATACTAGATTTCCAACAAATTCTTGAGAATGAAAATGAGAAAAATTATGCTCTGGTTGCATGAAAGGAAAGTTGAGTTCTCCAGAGATTGACGTAAAAAAAATTAATTACAAAACGTGCTGCTACCATCAAGGACTGGAAACTAACCCTCAAAATGGGATTCACAGTCACTTTTTATAAAAGTGTTAGTGTACATATCTATTCAGGTAGGTTCACTATTCATTTAGGAGGAAAGCTAGGCAATGTCATTGTTTCCATTAAAAAAAACCCACAGCATTCTGTTAATGGCATGACTTCTTAAAAAGAGTCAAAATGAATTTGCTAAGCAATAAAGACTTAGATAATTTTACTTTTATAAAGGGATATTTACTTTCCTTAGCAGTCATTTTAGTTAAACAAGACAAGTCTTACCCAGCCCAAAGCAAACTGTCTTAAAGAAGAAAAATTTGAATGTCTAACAGTGAAAGCATGTATACAATAGATTTTGAGACAACACGACACTCAAAATATCATATAACTGTTCACTACTTAAGTATAAAGAAAGCCCTAAGCTGAGGCATTGTTTCACAACTAAATTATTTTGTAATCTTAGTGTCATTTTCTTTGTCTTCTATTGTCAGAAACTAGATACTTTCTAACACAAGTATGAAAATATCATAATATAAACTATGGTCTGATGATTTTTTTATCATCTTCCTTCACTGACAGCTATGATCCTTGCTTATAGAAAGTGGGATGGATAGTCTTGGTGCTAGCTTTTCCTGCCTTTTCATTAATGCAATTAACTGTATATACTGTATATACTGTATATATCTCCAAGAGACAGAGCATGGGTTGACATATCAAGTGAGTTGTCACTTGAAATTAAGATAAAGTCTCTTTACAATATGACTTGCTGCTACTTGGAGATTTTCTACTGAAGAACTGACTGTCAAAGTCAGCACTGCCTGACTAGCTGATTATTCCTCTTTTTTTTTTCTTTTTTTTTTTTTTTTTGAGACAGTAGAAGGAAGCAATATATACTCTTTAAATATCCAGAAATAACTACACTTGCAGTTGAGTATATGAGTATATCTTGACTATTTTTCTTCTTTACTGTAGGTTTGGTTCCAGAATAGGAGAGCAAAATGGAGGAAAAGAGAACGCTATGGGCAGATCCAGCAAGCTAAGAGCCATTTTGCTGCCACTTATGATATATCTGTTCTTCCAAGGACTGACAGCTATCCTCAGGTATGCTGAAGACCAAATGGTACTTTGGTTCTCCACTTGTTGTAGGCATGTATCTTCATGGAAGATGCATGAAGACTTTCAAGTGTTTATCTTTTTGTTTTCTTTACACAAGTTGCCAAGCGCTGCCATTGTGAACAACAGTTCCAACATCTAATATGAGTAAATAACTCCTAAAATACATGTACTTTTAAAAGAATGATCTTAGGAGCTGCATTTTCACATAAGTTATGTACTATGGCATTGGCAATTGGCAATATGTTTGTAGAGCTAATTACATTCTACACATAAAGTTATGTGGGGATTTGAATAACTTTTATGTCCATACACAAATTCAGATAAATTATGGACTTGCTGAGATTGAAAGGAATGGACTAGAATTTCAATTCTGGGATTTTTATATTCTGAGGTATACCTGTCTTAAAAACTCTGCTCATGTATGCTCTGGTAAGATGAACCGTAAAGTGTATTATCATTAGACCGTTTCATTCTGATGCATTAAACATGCATAATTTTCTTATGGACCTCAATAGGCAGTTGAATACAATTAGGCTTCTGCTAGCATGAAACATTTTTATGGACATGAATGATCAGAACTGAATCCATACAGCTTCAAGATGGAGACAGGAAGACAATAAAGCTCCCTCGAGCAATAGTAGTTTGTTTCAATTCTTCATCCTTTTTCTTTTCTTGCCTTGCCTCACTCTATGTCATTGTTTTCCTGCTTTTTTTTTTTTTTCTTCATAACACTGAATACTTTTGTACTGAAGCCATTACTTGTCATGTCTTTTGCTTCCCACATTGTTTTCAAAAAGAAAAGGCTCCAAAGAAAGTATCCCTCTGGCAAAGTCGTTTCATACTGGTATCTTGATGCTCTTCTATTTCATCAGGTAACAAAGTCTCTGCTAGACTTAGGAATACACTCATATTCAAAAACATTATTGGCAATGTCTACATAGGTTTGCTTTGGTCATGATCTGCCTTTGCTGAATCAGCTTAGTTTAGGACTAGAGAACTCATGAGTTCATTTCTCATCTATCTTATTCCAACTGCTTTACCTTTCAGAAGGCTGTTACTAAGTTCAGTGTTAGGGACAGAGCTAGCCTGTGTTCCAGCAGCTCAGAATATAGGCAACACCATTTCAAACTCTTTGATACCCATCATTCTGTGCATTAACAATTTATAATGTAACAGTGTATTAGTCCGAATTGCATCAGAAACCATTGTATGATAATTGGGATTGTTCAACCTGGAGAAGATGGGGGTTGGAGTAGATTTTATAGATGCCTTCAAGAGTTTGAAGGGAGGATGCAAATAAGACAGAGCCAGGATCTTGTCAGTGGTGCCCAGTGCCAGGACAAGAGGTAACGAGCACAAACTGGAACGCAGAACTCTGAAAATCAGGAAACACGTACATGCTGTGTGGGTTACAGAACACTGGTACAGGTGCCCAGAGATACTGTGGAGTCTCCTCCTTGGAGATCTTCAGAAGCTTCCTGGACATGGTCCTAAGCAATCTGCTTTGTGTGTTCCTCCTTGGGCAGGGGTTGGGCCAGGTGACCTCTACTCTTCCCACCTCAACCATTCTTGTGATTTTGTGATTGATACTGTGATTCTGTGATACACTCTGTGTTAAAGTAGGAGGACTCAATATTTGTCTGAGAACTATCTGAGTCCCAGGTAAGTGAGTGCAGAAAAAAACACCAACCAATCAGTAACTTGAACCACACCTAGGCAGGTGCACAGGCACTCATAGATCTC
Source organism: Meleagris gallopavo (assembly GCF_905368555.1). NCBI lineage: Eukaryota > Metazoa > Chordata > Aves > Galliformes > Phasianidae > Meleagris > Meleagris gallopavo. The sequence goes on from NC_139404.1 coordinate 41,310,061, forward strand.
AAGGTGTTCAAGTATTTTTTGAAGGACTTTCCGGATACTCTTCAAAACAGGTAAACTGTGACACAAGGAATAGTGCTTACGCTTTGGGCTTTCTATCCCTGACTCATTTTTCTAGACTGAATTGAATCTAGACTTATCTAGTACTTTTAGGGGGACATCATTTACAAGTTTTCACAATAGTCAAGTTTTTTAGGATAAACTAATGGAATAACTAGGTCATTTGCAAGTACTTAAAATTGTCCTAATAATAATTTTTTTTAAAAGAAACACTTTTGAATTATAGGAAACTACCAGTAACAAGTATCTAAAACCTATGGAAAGTCGATTTTGTATATTCATATTGTAAAAAGATGAGAATAAGAAATAGATATCAAGGAAATTATCATATAATAGACAATGTAAGTTCACATTCTTGCTAGCTAGTGGTGATTCTTCAGTTTCATACTCATAAATCCTCACGATCAGTAGAACTATACATGTATCATGTATACAGAGTTTATTTCCAGTGAGAATACTTACAAAAATGAATATCCATATTAAAAACACAAAGATCACTAACATCCTTACATTCAAATCTTTAGAACTAGATGTTCATTTATAAGTGTGTCATTCACAGAAAATAGATGTTTGATATATGATTTGTCCTTTAAACTCATTAATCTATTTTATAGTTCAGGGAGAAAGAGATATTTAAAACTGTGATCTGCATGCTTGGTCTTAGTATTGTATTGTAGAATCACAGAATGGCTTGGATTGGAAGTGACCTTAAAGACTATTCAGTTACAATCCCCCTGCCTTAGGCAAGATTTCCATCCACCAGATCAGGTTGCCCAGGGTCCCATCCAACCTGGCCTTGAATATCTCCAGGGGTGGGGCATTCTCAGCTTCTTTGAGCAGCCTGTTCCAGTGCCTCACCATCCTCTGAGTAAAGAATTTCTTCCAAGTATCTAATTTAAATTTGCCCTCTTTTAAAGCCATCCCTCTTTGCCCTATCACTATTAGAATATGCAAGAAGTCGTTCCCCCTCCTGCAATGAGGTCTCCCTGAGTCTTCTTTTCTCGAAGCTAACCAAGCCTATCTCTTTCAACTTTTCCTCATATGATAGATGTTCCAAGTCCTTGGTCATCTTCATGGCTATCCTCTGGACCCACTCCAAAAGCTCTGTGTTTCTTGTACTGGGGACCCCAGATCTAAACACAGTACTCCAAATGGAGCCTTACAAAAGCAGAGTAGAGGAGGACAATAACCTCCCTGTTGGCCAGGGCAGATAGCTGTTTTAGGCAGCTCAGAATACAGTTGGCCTTTGAGGCTGCAAGAGCACACTGCTGGCTCATGTTCAGCTTTTTGTCCATCAGAGCCTTTAAGTTCCTCTCCACAGGGCTGCTCTTAATGAGGTCTTCTCCAATGAGTTCTTCCTATCTGGAATTGCCCTGACCAAGTGCAACACCTTGCACTTGGCCATATTGAACCTCATTAGGTTCATGTGGATTAACTTTTAAGGGATGTCCTGGTCCTCTGGATGGCATTCTTTCCTTCTGTTGCATCAACTGCTCCACTCAGCTTGATCATCATCATTACATACTGATTTTCTAGGAAATTCCATTAATTCAGTACTTGGAGAAATCTCGTATGTGTAAAAACTAATGCAAGAAATTAAATCAAATATTTTGTTGTTGTTGATATTTTTCCCTGTGTACAAGCACTCTTACTGTGACAATGACATCACTAAAGACTAGACAGCTTTTCCTATACTTTGAAATAACTATATTTCCCTGGAGATCTTGGAACACAAATCACTTTAGCTTGACTATGAATGAATGGGATACTTACTGATGTGTGGCAGAAGAAACAGGAACAAATGTGAATTTCTGATGTGCATTATATGAATGTGAAATCTGAAGATTTTTGCTTTAGTCCCATCATGGATATATTCCCAAGATGGACATACCACTTGCATTCCATCAGAAACATTACCCTATATTACAGGCAACAGAGAGTGTGGAGATCCCTGCTTAATCTCTTTGCTAATTATCTTAATCACTTACAAATTAAAAACATTATGCTGCTATGCATTGTGTGACTGTATAAATCTGAAAGGCTTTCTATAAGGAAAAAAAGCTTTTCAATTTATTTCAGAGATTAGTATCTCAGAATCTTCTATAATCCAATTTTATTTTCTATTACATTAAAAATCTTTATCTCTGAAATAGTAACAGCCTTTTTTTTTTTTTTTTCTAGATGATAATTTTTTTACTTTGCTAATTCAACTAACCTTGAATTATTTTTCTAGGAAGTGGAATTTAGCTGCTGTTTATTGCGCAAAACTTGTTGCTTAGTTGGCTGTCAAGAAGTTAAATATTTCCTAACCTATCCAAATTCTGCACACATATATAATCTCTAAGAGGCAACATCCTAATAAAGGGGGAATGAGTGCAGTATCACTCCACAAATTCATTGGCTTCATTAACAAGTGGTACTTGGTTCAGTGGTTCAGTCAGCTAAATACTTGGACTAGTGCTATTTAAAATGTCTTGGGATATCTTTCACACTATTATAGTGCTGACAAACAAGGTTTATGAGAAAAACACACCATTCAGAGGAAGAACTTGGTGGTGAGATAATTCTAGACATATATGCTTAGGAAGTTTAATGAAAAGAACTTTTATGACAGAGATGGTTCCTTTTAAAGTTGATAAAAATCTGGTCAGTGAAATTGTCTCTTCCTAAAGTAGATAGAAAATAAGTGAGATGATCTCTAAAAGTTTGTTTTTCTCTCAGTTGCCTAGCTCAACTTTATTCAGTAAATATTTATTTCATAAAGAGTTGAATTGAACTGTGTCACTGAAAAGTAGAAACATTTTCCACTCCATCTAGTCTACTCCCACACTGTGCATCTTTTCTCTTGCTAGTTCTATGAGTCCAGTTCAGTTTCATTATTCTTCAAAGTCCTTCTGAAATGTCTTTTCCTGTCTTGTTATACTTTTCTTCCTACTATAATGTACTTGTTTATCATTTTTATTTGAAAATGCAGACAAGATTTGGACAGGACTTAACTTACTTTAATGAAAAATCCAGCATGGTGCAGGTGGGAATTCCAAGAGAAGGCAAAAGTATTTTTAAGATATAAGAACTGAAGCGATTCAGTAAATAGGATATAGAAAGAGGGAGAATGCTGAAATCTCAAAAATAGAAGAGAAGATGTTAAAGTTTATACTATATCCATGAGACTGATTAATCAGTTAAGTATGTTAAAGGGCATGGCATCAAATGATTTGTTTAGGCAATAGAAGACAATAGAAGTGGTGTCAGTATACATGTGTTATGTGCTAAGCCCTTGGATCACCATTATAGTTCTGCTCTAGCCTTAGTACATATGGTTAATTCTCATTAGCAATAATCAAAATTACATGCTCCAATTAAATTTTTCATATGGCAAGTATTAGACACCACATGTTATATGACTTAAGAATTCTTTTAACTGTAGTAGACATACAAATGACAGTTAATCACAATAGTTCATTAAAGCTATGGGTACACTGATTAAATAGGAGTAGATGTGGTAGACATATCTGAGCTAGCTTCAAAGAAGCTTTATCATATACTCATGCTATCTGTCTGTGACAGCATGAAACTCAGGCTGGGCCACCACCTGGGTAGTATGTTGCTTGCCACAGATGTGCTGACTAGTTGCATTGCTGTGGCTGATCTTCCAACTAGAGTAACAGTTCTCATCTTTTTGGGTGGTGTCTATTTCACACAGGGTAGTTTGTTCATTAATTTTTTACTTTATTATTGATTCTAAAATATCACTGTTTGTGGTGAGACTTCTTGAGTCTCAGTATTTTCTTACATTATTTTTTTTTCTATAAATACTGTACTATAACTCAGTGAACGGGTTCTGGGGGTAAATTACAAGACAAATCCGTTTTTCTGAGGTAGGAACTAATTTTTAATGATATTTTTCAAGCATAAGGTATTGGACATGAAATGTAATTAATTCTTATTGTATCTGTCCCTGAGACAGCAGGGGGAGAAGTTACGGTTAATCTACAAAACTTGATGTCCTTTCAAATTCTGCGGTATTTTGCATCTTGGCAAACTGACTAATCATGTTTGTATTTTGGAGCTGTAACACTAAGTTTTTGGCTTCTAAGAGCCAACTTGCATTTTATGTGCATATTTGAAAATGATGTGTTGTAGCTGTCATATGTGCCTGTACCCAATAGAGTGCAGCTGATCTTCACAAGCTCACCAGAACCAATGTCTGCTCCAGTATAGAAAGAATAACAGACTACACTGAGAAGTATTCTGTCTAGATGTAAAGGAAAAATACAGTGAGAGTAGTAAAACCTTGGAACTAGTTGACCATGGTAGTTATTGAATTTGAATAGCTGGAGATATTCAAAACTTGACTCAATAGAGCTTGAGTAACCTTATCTAAATTCAAAGTTAGCTGCTATCAGATATTTGGAAAAATAATCATTTTCTGCTTAAATTTTTCTATGAATCAATGATTTTGCAAACTTAGGAAGCACAGGCTTCTCTACCCATACTTTTGATGTTCCTGAAAGGCCCTCAGGAAAAAAAAATATGGTGGTAAGTGGAAGGTGGCCAAATTATTTGTGCTGATGGACTAGGAACAGCCTACAGATTATACATTGTAAGCTAGTAGTTTTAAGCAGTTTAACATCAACTGTATTTTAATCTGTTTTATCTGCTTAAGGCAGCCACTTGTGCAAGCCCAGGTTGCAATTTTCTGGCAGTGCAAGGGTTGTTGCTTCACATGAAGAAAGGAGTGACGTATTGTTTGCCATTCAGTCTTTCAACAATTGTATGTTTTTCAGTTAGGTTAGTGCTTAACTGCTCAGTTAGTGTCACTTTTTCCCCCTTGCAATGTAAAGGAACATTGTAAAAATAAAGACAATTTGTCTAACTACTCTAATAATAATAACTACAAATTATATTTATTATAATAGAATAACATATATTGCATAATATAATAAGTTCATATCTAAATATCTTAAAGGAGATTCTTTTTTTTTTTTTTTTTTTTTTTTCCATGTGGAGCACTAAAACACATATCCACTCGAAAAGAAGACACGTGCTTGTATTTGTGTGTCTCTGGTCTGGATAGGCCGCTAGCTCCAATAACATGAGGAAAAAAAACTTTAAAATGCAATATATTTGGTGATGGGAGAACCAAAACTGAGTAAAAGATAACAAACCTCAGAAAATTTGGAAAAATGAGTTTATGCAATTTCCACAGGTCTGATACAGGAAGACTGAAGCTCCAGGAATATGGTATTTTTACTGAAAAAAAAAAAGTTGACCAAGAGGGATGACCTATTGCCTCAGCTTATCTTCTTCTACGTTGTCAAGCAGAAGGTCATAGGCTTAGGAAGTAACATCATAATCATATTAACAGCCATAACTCTCCAGTTATATTCTTGTCACAGCTATGCAATTCTATGTTTCTTTTCCCCTATTGGGAGGGTGTGTGCGTGCGTGTGTGTGTATAAAATATACAGTAGGTAAATATATTGAAGGGCTCTGGTAATTTCATGGTAACCACAAGAGCAAAGCTCAAGCTATTTGTGATGTTAACAGAAACCAGAGATGAACTGCATGTATGGGCTCATTCACAGTCTCTGAATTGCCTTTTATATAGTTCATGGATCACACAAGAACTTAAGAGGAAAAATATTTTCTTTAAATTCATGTACATAATGTCCCTTTTCCTTCCAACATACCAGAAGAAGGCCTGATAATTTTGACTTATTGTAAAACATTACTGTATTTATTCTTAATACAGGTATATCTTATGCATTAGATTTCCCTGTAAGTAATTTATGTTGTAAATTCTTGCTGAGAAATTAACATCTAGTATCAAAAGAGAAGTCATTCAACAAACTAAATGAACAGAAATTTGATATGACTAAAATATACTTCTGAAAGACATAACTGTCTCTTGAAAGAAGATGTAAAGCTCTTCTAGCATCTTAAAGCAATTCTGAAGTTCAGTTAACTAATTTGAATTGCTTCCTCTAATGAAGACACCGAGGGTGACACTTTGAAAATTTTAGCAATGAATAGCTTGTTCAAGTGCTTCTTTAACAAAACATTTATTTATTCTAGGATTTGTGGCTGAATACTTTTCTCATTTACACCTGTGCAATCACACTAAAGTTAAATTGAAAGAGATTTGTCTAGGATAAAAATATCAGAAAAATGAGTGGTGCTAAACATAGTTTACTGAAAATCAAACTAATAGAAAAATAGAATGAAAGAGTGATTTTTTGATACCTCCAGACCACATAGGTTATTGGACACTTTCAAACTGGACCACTGGATCTTTTGAAGTCTTCACATCATGACCATATTAAAGGCAAATCTGTATATGCTCCTATTTAAACACATATTTATTTATTTATTTATTTATTTATTTTTGGAAAACTATTCCCATAATTACATCTGTGCAGTCTGACCATCTGCAGCATTTAATATGAGGTTTCTTAAAAAGAAATCTGTGTAGGTCAGATAAATGAGACTTTGTCCCATGCACAGAGATGAGGAGCTTCCTCAGAATTAGCTCCCATATTAGAAACTACATGGATGCATTGGTTCATCCTGTTGAGAATGTTTTGAGATTAACCATTTGGCCTGGAAACATCATCAAAAAGAACGGTATTATGTTTGTATCTGCATGAAATATCATTTTTTTCCTGGATTTTTTTAGCTGCCTTGACTGTTTTCCATATCAGTAGGGAAATAACAGAAAAACCAACTGGAGTTAAATAACATGGATACGGGAATGAATAACTTGTTCTCTAGGAAGAAAGGGAAAGAATCTTAATTTGTTTTTAGTTGCTGCTGCAATTAATGCACACGTAGTCATGAAAAACAAACAAACAAACAAACAAACAAACAAACTGCAATTAAAAGATTTTACTGTTCTTGTACAGTAGGAAAGGTACAAAGAAAGACAAGACTTTGTAGAGATGGCAGAGTTTCTGGTTTTCTGAGTTCATGATAGAAACAGAATGTGTGCAGTTTGCACTTTCAAGAAAAGGAAAATATATTTGGATTTTATAGATTGTTAGCTGCTATCTTCTTTACTACTCTTCCTTATATGCTCATCACACGCTGTGTGGCTCCAAAATCCCTCCTTCAAAATAAGCTTGCAAGCAATAGTAAGCAGCAAGTCTTGAATGGCTTTTCAGTTGCCATAAACTTAAAAATCATACTTACCAACTCTTTCAGGGTCCTTTATTTCCTTATTGTCAGAACCAAAATTCTAAGATTCTGCAAAGGATCTGAATAACCTTCCAGGCAAAAGGATACTCAGTAATCTCTGAATCCTGAGCCATGAAAGAGACACTGGTACCTTCAGGAATATTGTGTGTGATTGAATGCAGCAAACTTTATTAACCAAGGCAATGGTTCAAATGGGTCTTACTAAGATATATACTTTAATCCCCCAATTAAAACACTTGTTCCACGAGGACTACATTTTTTTTCTGATTATAAGTGAAAACAGGCTCAGGGGTAGGGTAATAAGGAAGCTGAAAATCAAGTCAAACTGTGGAGGGTTTCTCATGAGCTGATGCTTTAGAGGAATTTATAAACTGCTGAAAGTAGGAGGTGAGAATGAGAACTGTTTTGTCCAGCCCAGAGCTGAGAAGGATACGGGGAGGCCTCATGGTGGCATACAGCTCCTCTGTGACAGCAACAAGACCTGAGGCAATGGCATGGAATTGCATCAGGGAAGGGTCAGGCTGGATGTTAGGGAAAAGCCCTTCACTGGAGGATAGTGGGCATGGAACAAGATACCCAGGGCAGTGGTCACATCTCCAAACTGATGGAGTTCAAGGAGTGTTTGGACAACGCTCTTAGACATAGGATCTGGTTTTGGGTGCTTCTGTGTGGATCCAGAGGTTGAACTCGATGATCCTTGTGGAGCCATCCAACTTGAGATATTCTATGATTCTATGAAGAGCTCTGAAACTCTCACTAGAGTCTCTCTCCTCCTGTAGATCGCAAGAAGTCCACAGGAAGGAGGAAAAATCCTTGATCAGCTCCCTCAGGCACCTTATTCACTTCATTACCCCTCAGCAGATCACCTAAGATATGCAGAAGATGCCTGAGGTGTGCCCAAATAGTTATGTGTATGTGTCTGTGTGGAAAGGTAATCTGCAGTCATGTGAGGAGGTGTGCCAATGTGCGTATGCCTGTATGTGTAAACAGGGAGACCGGCAAGACCAAGAATTTGGGAACCAAGGATTTGCTACCATGCTTTCTCCCCACTTTTCTGCAGGAAACCAAGATAGAGAAGTTACTTTTCTATTGCCAAAATTACCAGAGTCCAAATTAGTTTGTCAGCTCCTACAGCCTCTGCTAATACAACTGTTCAAAGTATAATTTGTAAAATAAGACTGTAATTATCTAATCCTTTCTATCTACTCTATATCTCAACTAGATGAGTTCAGTGAGCCATAATTTATCTTTAACTTGGTGGTTTGGGGAATACGTGCTGTTGCAAAGAATTAGGATAATAGGAAAAAGAGTGCTGAGTGGGAAGAATTTTTTCACTCTGGGTGACTCTCATTATTCTTTATTTCCACTGATCTCAAATCTGATAGTAAAAAAAAAAATCAGCTACAAGCATAACTTGCATTTATTAAAGCCCAAATTCATTTGCAACATGAAAATAAAATTAAGTGTGAAGGAGGAATTCACTTTATAGTGCTAACCAAAGAGTAATTGCAATTACTTCAACTTAAAGCAGAGAACAAATATTTGGGCTCAATCTCAGTGCATCAGAGCAGTGGTATACTGAATAGACAGTGGGTTTTCAGGATGAAGACAAATTTAGCAAAGTTAAAAAACAACAACAACAACCAACCCTAAAGAATACAGCTCTTGACTAGGAACTTCGGTACTTTGAATGACAATTACAAATGCCTTGTATCGTGATATATTCTGGTGTACCACAGTTTGTAAATTTTTTAAAAGCCAACATTCAGGAAGGACATGTAAGTAAAAGTGGAAAATAAATAAAAAGCTATATAAGAGAACAGTGAGTGGAAGCAAAAAATGACTAAGGAAGTCCCAGTATGCCAGAGAGCATATCCATACAGTTGTGACAGAGAAATATAGACAGCAGAGAGTTTAAAAAGATAGCACTGCTGCTGAGTCTGAAGTTTGTTTGATTAAAGCAAAGTAAATAGAGATGGATGAAAGAATGCACGGTCTGATAATGATGTGCTAGACCTCAAAAATCTTTCTGTATATTAATCTAGTAATAAATATGTGAAAAAATACCTATGTATAGAATCTATTCATAGATGATAGAAGAAGGCCTGAAGCTCAGAATGAAGTTTTAAGTGCCTGCCAAATATAGAAAACATTACACATCAAAGCTTAAATATAGGGTTACTCCAGATCTTCAGCAGACCTCACTGGTAACCACAAAGTTTGTCTCCTAGTCTGTCATGCAGTGTTTTCCAGGGATGTACAACACCATTTGTTCAGGCTGCAAGCCGAAAAAGAAACACCCTCAAGTGTAATCTCCTATTAAAAAAAACAAGCACAAAAAGAATTTTTTATCTTAAAACTATCTTTGAAAGAACTTCAGGAAAAACTCTTGGATGTATTATCAACCATGTCTGTATTTTATGGATTTATTTGTAGGTTTCTTAGGATTTAATTTCGTAAACACTTCTGAGGAGAAACTAGTTATGGATGTATTAAGTGAAATCAAGTAGAGCAGAAAACAAAAGATGAAATATCTATATTTAATATTATTCATTTTATATGTTCCAGATTCAGAACAATCTGTGGGCGGGGAACACGGCTAGTGGTTCTGTGGTTACTTCCTGCATGATACCACGAGATACTTCCTCCTGTATGACACCTTATTCCCATTCACCCCGGACAGATTCTGGCTACACAGGCTTTTCAAACCACCAGAATCAGTTCAGCCATGTGCCCCTCAATAATTTTTTCACTGACTCCTTACTTTCTGGGGCAACCAATGGACATGCTTTTGAAACCAAGCCGGAATTTGAAAGGAGATCTTCCAGCATTGCAGTTCTACGGATGAAAGCCAAAGAGCATGCTGCCAATATTTCTTGGGCTATGTAATATAGCTGTACCCTTTCTTCATATCCTTTTTTAAATAGTAAACTGAAAGCATTTTTATTTTCCATATTTAAAGGACACAACAATAAGCTGCTGTGTGTGGAATGCTAAAAATCACAATATACGTGACGTCTGCTTACAAAAATGCAATATTATATTTAACAATAAAACTTAAGAATAAACCATATAGATTTACCATGCATCAAGTTCAACAAGCCCTGTTTGTTTTGGTTTTTATATAAAAATATGTTTTGTTGTACAAGTTGATGAAATATGATTATAGAACCTGCAAAAAAGAATAAACCAATTAAGCAAATATGTCTACGCCATTGGTTCTTAGCAATTCTGTATACAAAATTAATATTTTTCAATTTAATACTTCATAATGGAAGAACTATGTAAAGGAAAATACATTTCGTATATTAGAACTGTGATGTAAATCTCTAAGAACACCATGCAGAGAAGGAAATATATGATCACTTATGTTGTAGGTGGAATTTGTAGACCTAACTTTCTCAGTACTGTGCTGCGGCTCTGAGCCAGCTTGCTGCTTTTCTAAATGCATGTAGAACTCACTGGAGCTGTAGCAATGCACAACTAACATAATGAGAATAGAAGGTAGTCCTTCATTTTATGAACTCGAGTGTATTCCTATTACAGATCATGAGATTTTTAATAAAGATATCACTAAAAGCAGAATAAGTGTTTAAGAGAGTTTCAAAGAAGTGCACAGATTGTGTAAATTGACTAGAGTTTAAATGAAATATTTAAGGTTTCAGATAGAATATCTTGAAACTTACAGAACAGCAACAGCAAAATCCCACTTCTGCTCCATTCTCATTGTTTTTTCTATGCTGTGGTCAAACTGAAAAGGAAACAGTCCAACAAGCCTTTCCAATTTCAGTCTATGGCTGATCTCAAAATGTTATAATAGTATATTTCATTTAGTTTTACAGTTTGTTGATACGTTGTTTTTTTTTTTTTTTTTCCCAGAATGTAAGACTGTTTTTCTCCCTTTAAAGTCCATAGGAAAAATCTTTTCGACTGCAGTGGCAGCAGGATTTGGCTCTCAGCTCCCAGCCTATCACAAAGGAATTAAAATGTCAGCAGACTTTCTGACATTTCTGGTGGAAAAAAAAATAGAGGAGAAGAAAAATACTTTACATCTGGAGAACTGCTATCTACTTTGATTTACTTCTCCTCCCTTTCCCCTGTCACATTCCAGGCTCCTTCAGATGAGTGAAATGTCAGCCTCTTTGAAAGCAACAGTCAGTCTCTCAGGTTCATAAAGGCAAAGTAAATTAATTGAAATAAAGTAGGACTCACACGGCTGTGATTAAACAGGATACAGGTCTCTGAGTACCCCCTGCTCCTTCTTGCTTTTCTCTCTGGATATTAGTTAGAAAAGGAGCATGGTGAGGGGAGAAGGGAAGATCAGGGGAGCACATTTTATCACAGCAACAGCAAAACTACCAGTACTCATAAAAACACACTCCCAGCTTGCCTCTGCTCCTAGTCATGAGGCTTAACTTGAAAACAAAAATAGGAGATGGGTCTATTCTGTAATCTCAGTGGAAAAATTAGACTTAAATTTGAAACCATTAGGATCAGTTGTAAACGGGTATTTTACAGTAAATTCTTAGAAAAACTATTGAAAGAGACATACATATGCTTGAATTCGTGGTTTCCTGATTCTACTCTTCTTCTGAAAATGAACTTCAACTTTGGCCTGAGTAACTGTAAAAGAGTATTCTGGCTAGAACTTATCATTTCCTTTTTTTATGATCTGCTTAGACAGAAGTAAAATGATCCTTATGATTTAAATAAAAAAGAATTTTATTAGTACAGGTAAAAATGCTAGTTTTATATAGACACTTGTGCCAGATACACAAGTAGTGGAAATGCAAGTTTTTCCTTTTTTTTTCCCTCTTCAGTTTCCTCATAATCCTTTTTTAAGTTATGATATATAGAACACGTCAAACTGATTTTCAAATAATCTTTACTAGGTTATGATTACTGGACCAAGAAGCAAAAGCCGGCAAAATTAGCCATTATTTTCCTTGTTGTCTGTCTTTTAGTTTATTCATTTATTTTGAAAGCAGAATTTGTAATTATTTTCTTGTGAAGTCCAGTAAGTTCATTTTTACAGGGCATTTTATGTAAAGAATAAAATTAAACAATTTCTAGGAATTTATTACAGTGAGAGACTGCTTGGGGAAAATAAACATCATTTTTCAAAACATTACAGCATTTTTAGATGCTTGAAGCTTCCAAAATTAAAGGGAAAATAAAAGACTGTCATTTGCCAGCTGATTTTAATTAAATGAAAGGGATACAGTTCTAATTAAATTTTCTTTCTCAGTTTTAGCATTGGAAATTATTTGTTACATGTTGCTAGCATAACTTTATGCATTCGGCAAACAGGTATTAAACCCTTCATTAAACCTGAGGTGTGATAAGTTGCAGACCTGCATTAAGCTTGTCATGCTCTTGAATCAGCCTTGTCTCAAAGAATGAATGATAGTCTGTTGGCTGCAGCATTTCATTTAGCTAATGAAAAAGTATCTTCATGTTAGATGTCAAGTACTACAACAGGGTCACATTCTGCCACTTTTATTTAGTATTGCTTTACTCCATGTGTAGATGCATTGATGTGAGCAAGACTACTCACATAGATCAAATTGTGAATCACTTGTAAAAGTTTATTCACAATGGCCCTATTCATGCAAAGAGTTGCTCACCACAACATGAGTAATTGGTTCATAATCAGGCCCAGCTTAAGGTACTATTTAACTCTGGTAAGGATGGCAGAATCTGGCCCACACTGGCTTAAGGCCAGACTCAGACTTTTTAACCAAGATGAGTAGCTCCTTATTCCATAAGCAGTGCAAATAAAGCCAAAGAGTCTATTTGTAGGGTTCTCTTTTTATTAAAAAATCTTGAGAAGAGGCATTTCTGTGTATGCAAATAATTAGAATAAATTTCTATTCAATGTAAATGATTTCATTTTTCACTGGACTATACTACTACATTTGTCAGGACTTGTGTTCTAGTTTTTTGATTGTATCCACTTAACGATTTCTCAGCATGAACAACTAATCTTTTCACTGCTTCTTCAACATGTGGTAGATGCACTAAAAACAAAAGGAGGTGATTTACATAGCCTTCCTGCCAAGTTCTTTAACTAATGTTTGAGATATGTGATCATCACGCAATGCTGGGTAGTAAATTTTTAGAACTTCTCTGCAGAGAGTCCCTGTTAAAAGAGAAAGTGAAATATTGTTGTAATTATTACTGTGAACAATTTGTGATGACATAGTGCAGAGCTGTTTTTTTTTCTTCTGTGATTGATTCATTAACAATTTGAAAATGTTAAGCCTGTGTTTGAAGTCAAATTTTCAAACAGATGTAAATTCATCCATGAAAATTAAAAGTGCTTTCTAAGATTTATACAGACTCATGTGAATGATGGACAACACTGTATTTAGCAGCTAAAGACCATCCGCTTAACATAAAGGTGATCAGAAGAGTTTGACACAACTGATGATTTCTACCTACAGTTTAATTGGCAGTGTTACACATCACAGAAATGTATCAATGAAGGCAACTTTTGTTGCTGAGAAAGAGCTGAAATGGACTATATTTCTTCACTTCTTTAATGTCATAATATTTTACACTGTCAAGTGTTCAAAAATTCCAGTTTAATATGTTAAAAGCATTTGTTTTGACTGTAAACTTTATAGTAAGGCCGTGAAGTATACCATTTAACAAATACCAACAAAATACATTGTATTTTGTACATTTAATACTGAGATATTTTAAAATGATAGAAGTAAATACTTATGGTTGCAAAGTATAAAATATTTCAGTGTTTTCAAAATAACGCAGATGAACTAATGTTTTCTCAATAAATTTCCAGATATGTGCTGGTCTGATCAGAGATAAAACTGATCTTAGAACACATAAACTGCTAAAATTCAGAATGTTTCCAGAGAAAAACTGTTGTCTTTGGCAAAAGACTGTCTTGCTTTTTTTTTTTCCCTCCAGCACTTTCATAACTAAGTAACAAGTTGTCCACGCATGTTGTCGTCAGTACACACTTCTTATCCCTCTACAACGATCATTTAGGTTTGTCAGGCATTTGAAGGATAGTGAGCAGTTACCCAAAGCTTATGCTAATGGCTACTTCTTTATCCCACTTATTTAATACCACTTCTGAGCAGCCTGAAGAAACTGAAGTACTTACCTGGTTAAACTTGGTTTACAGCTGCTTTGTATTGCCAGTGCAAAACAAAACAGCTGTGGTACTCTGGTGAATTATCACTTGAAATATTGGCAGCATAAGCATACTTACTAAATAAATATCCAGAATGTAAAGCTGCAGTAGTTTGAAAGAACATATTTTAGATTTAAATTGTGTAAAATAAACAGTACACTGGGCAAGTACGGAATGTGAGATTTGTGTATGAGAGAGGCATGGTGCAGTGAGCATGGAGGTATGATGACTGGGAATGGCAGAATAATCTTCTGGGAGAAGAGAGATTCAGGGTATTCAAATGCAGGCCACTTTAGGTGTCACTGATTTTTCAAAATAGGAAAAATCTCAGAGTGGACCTTTCAAAATTCATTGTCTTCTATAGGAATAGGGTCATTGTGAGTCCTCACGTGAAACAGATCAAAACTTCCACTTAGCTCATGTTGCTGACCTTCATAAAGATGATTATTCCCACAGTAATAAGCAGTAGAATAGACTAAGAAATGCATCAGTGCATAGGCAATTGTATTGATCAAAGATAAGGATAACAAATAAATACCATTATCAAGACTTCACTTTATAGGACAGTATTTATACTTTCTCAATGGCTAACAAGAGTGATTTTACATGAGTGCTTTTCCTTGCTCATTTTCTAGCTACAGTAACACTCCTTATTCCAACGGCTGTCAATTTCTTGATCTCTCAGAAGCTGGGGAGAATAGTGATGAACTCTGCATCCTTTTATGTAACAAAAATAATAGAAGTAGGCTTAATCTTGCCTGCCTTGTACTCTTGTGAGAATACCCATATGTGAACAAAATGCATGTTTGTCCCACAGTCACTACAGCAGTGCAGTTTTCTGCTATAATCCAGCAGTTGCAAAGAATTTGACTCTTGTCCCTCGAATTGCTCTCTGAATGAGAAATTTGTTGATATGGAAAGGGATTACAAAGAGGTCTAAATCCCTTTCTTGTTAAAAACACACGAATATCCAGTCTGATAATGATTAATAAACTACCTGTAGGTAAAGTAAGGTCCTAGTTAACACTTCCATGTTTTTGCTCTTTTGAGAAATAATTCAGCTAAAATGAAAGCTTTGTTAAGCAGTGTCCTTAAAAAAAAAAAAAAAAAGACACAAGTATGTGAATCAGTATGACTATATTTACTCAGGTGTATTTAGTCAAATGAATTTGTTTTAATCATTAAAAATGGAAAACAGACGAGATCTTGAACTATGAAAAGGCAATATAAAGCATGTTCATTGCATATTTCTTTCAAAGTGATATTAAGGGAACAACTCAGCTTCTAGAGTACTAAAAATATTTTTTTAATTAATCTTTATAAACATTAACATATAGTGGAATATGGAAAAAATTCAGCTGTCACTTGAACACATAGGATAAATAAAAAACCGAATCGTTTTGGGAGCCTTTTAGAAAAAAAGTGGATTGGAGTAGAAACCTGAATTAGTGAGTACTGTTTAACAAATGTAATATATACAGTGAGAAAGGAGGAAAATTCACTCATTGTTTGGGAGTTTATTGAATATTTGGAGCCAGATAATTCAGTGCTGGCAGAGAGGGTGAAATTTCCTTTACTCAAAAATCTCCCTATGATCAAATCCTAATAGAAGCTAGTTGGAGTCTTGCCAGGGTCTTGACTCGGGACCACAATATGATTCCTAGTAAATACTTAATAGATTTACAATGCTAAATCAAATCATTCTGAAACGACATCACTTTATATGAATGTTTTTTCATGAGATAGTCCGTTCTGCTATTTTTAAAACACTGAACTTTAATAAATCATTTTTTTTTATCTAATTGATTACATTAATAAACACACAGGTTTTTTTTTGGTAAGAATCAGAGAGACGAGGAAGGACTGGATAGTTTTTGTTTTTCCCTCTTTAGGGAAGCCTGTTCTAAAGGGAATTGTTAGTTTTAATTTGAAAACAATTCCACAAATATACTAAACTGGTAGTCCGGAGGCAGAGTATTAACTCTTATATAAACTAATTCATCTAATTCTCCTCAGAAATTTAAGCAAATAATGTAACTGAGATAAACAGAGAATCACTTAAACATGCACATTTATCTATACTTCCTACTTATGCTGCTAAATGCTTAAAACAACACTAGGTCATAAATTTGCCTTTTCATTCTCATTCTTTTGGCAGCGTTTCCTACATGCTGCACTTTTAAGAGTGCAGCTTGGTCTCCTCTCAAATAAATAAGAGCCATGGAAAGAAAAAACTGCAGCTACAAAGTAGTTCTAACCCATTAAATGCAGATGGCCCACAGGGGGTTTAATCATAAGAGAGAGAACACACATCATGCTGAAATATAGAGCTGTTTTCTATCACTTGTTACCATTTGAATGTCTATCCCAGGAAAGTGAATCCAATATATCTTCCTGGCCATCAGTTGCCCTCTGAATACTCCTTCTCTCTCTGATGTAGCTGGATTTTCCTTTAGAATGTATAGAGATGAATGAGCTTTTACCACACGTAGAAGTGAAAGAAAACATTTCTTTCTGCACCAGAACAGATGAGATTCATCATTAAGAGAATGGATTTGACCTTGTCAAGTGGACCAAAGCAATTTATAAACAAACTCCTACAGGGGAGGCTACTTTTGGCCAAGTACTATATTAGCAATGTTTTAGTTATGCCCGCTGCTACCTTACAATAACTTCACAAACATGCTGACTTCCTGAAATATAGGGTGCTGAGAGATATCGCAGATGTACCTAGAAACATTGGGATAGCACAGGTTACTTCCCTCCCTAGAGGCTGTATAGAAATATATCCATCCACCTTGCTATCTTATTCTTGCTTAAAGTTGCTGATCAGTTGTTCACTACTCAATTGAGTAATTTAAGAGAGTTTATTTATCAGAATATTACTGGGATAACAAATACAAGCTCAGTGTGTTTGTTTTGTTTCCAGGTTTAGAAAAAAAGAGTCGGTGGCTT
This sequence comes from Meleagris gallopavo, assembly GCF_905368555.1. Taxonomy (NCBI): domain Eukaryota; kingdom Metazoa; phylum Chordata; class Aves; order Galliformes; family Phasianidae; genus Meleagris; species Meleagris gallopavo. The sequence goes on from NC_139404.1 coordinate 41,327,432, forward strand.
TCTACAAAATTCAGATGATGATGATTCATTCTCTCATTTGTTCTGCTTTTTCTTTTTCTTTTCTTTCTTTCTTTCTTTCTTTTTTTTTTTTTCCCTTTAATAGGATTCTTAAATTTCAGATGGAAATTTTAACTCTCCTTCTTCCAAACCTGAGTCATGTATTGTTTTTAAGTGGGAACAACATTTCAATGGGTAAAATAGTACAGTGGTCCATATTATGTCATGCCCAACAATGATAAGCAAGGTGGAAAAGAAAGGACATGAAGTGGCTCAAAGACAGTCCTTTTGTGTAGGAAGAGAAGATTGTGCCAATCCAAGGGGGTGGCTACATGGTAAAGTGCAGGAAAGTCTCACTCAAATTATAAACTATATATCATTGATAAGAAAGATTTAGCTATGACTTCTTAGACATACCTACAATAACCTTAGTAATGTCAGCAGAGCCAGGTGATGTAATAATCTCTCTCAGCCTCCAAAAAGGGGATCATGGAAAATTTATAGAAAGTGATTAACTAACATACTCACTGTCTTAGACCCACTCTTCTTATGGGATTTATCTTCTGCAATAAAAAGGTGAAGTTACTACTTACATCATAGTTTACAGTAATATATACCCATGTACAATAATAATGCATAATTGTAATTTTTATTGAAACTGTATTAAAATTTATAATTAAGGTTGATGACTGAGAGAAATAGCTATTTGTTCAGGCAATTAGAAGCTCTAGTAGATTATATGAGAAGTGCTTCGGGCCATTAAATTTCTCAGATCTTTCAGAATGTATGGAGACTCCATCATTTATGAGTCTTATTTGAATAGTCAAGATTTTAATACATATTTTTGTGAAGGAGAAATCTGTTCTGTCCAAGGTTTAACTACTTCATCTTAGATGATCTTTAATGTTCAAAAAGCACAAGACAACAGTCTCAACCATGTTTCATTATCAGGAGATAAAAATACTGACCCTCTTGAGGTCAGAACAATGAAAAGAATTTCCCAAGTCCTTAGGAGCCACTATACTGCATATATTCATAGTTGCATAGCAGATTTATGCCTTACTCATCACTGGGTCAAGTTCCCAAGGTCTTCTGATATTAGACTGAGAAAAAATCGCCCGTCTACCACTTGCAGTTATTATTCTCAGTTATTATTCTTTATTAATGCACTCTCCTTTTCAATGTGTGCTACGTGTTTCTGAATCATATGAGATGGGACCCAGTTACAATATTAATTTCTTTAGAATTATAATCACACTTCAACTCTGATTTCCAAAAGTTTAAGGAATAATGTAGTCAAGACCTTGGGCCTTGGATCCATTATACTTACAGTGAAAATATATGAGATATAAACATAGGAAAAGAACACAGCAAAGAAGTGATTACAATTGTGAAACATAATTATCTTGAAAAATATTTTTTATAAGTGTGTATCTGTTTACTCTCTTTAAGATGAATATCAGGGTTCACTGGGAAGTTTATTACCCTGGGAAGAAATGTATTTATTTTTGTAAAGAAGAAAATATGCTTTATTATTTGCCTTAAATGAAACAAAACCAAATCTGTCTCTCTCTCTCTACTTTCACACCATGCAGCAAACATTAAAGATGGGTGATATTTAATGAAAGTTATTCTCTTCTCCCTCAAAATTTCTGTTTAAGAACTAATTCATCTGAAATCAACCCTCATGTTTTTAATCTACCTGAAAATACACTGGGGCATTTCTACAGAAGATATTCAATTTGTCCTTTCAATATATGGCACAATCACATTTCTTCAGTTTTACTCATTCTGTTCTAACCTCTAATCTAAGATGAAAAGTGCTATTTTCTATTTATTCTGTGCTCCTGTATTTATCTGGAGACTTTCAAAAGTGTTCAGAGGCAAGAATTCTAAAAACTGCAATAGCTTGCTACATAAGACATTTTATTTATATTAACTTTACCATCTCCATTCTTCTTTGGCATCCAAAATGCATATATAAAGTAGTGCTGCTACTTTCCAGTTTGAGCTTAAAGTCCTTTATTTTTTATATAAAATAGCTCAGTTAAATCTCCAGTTTGTCAAAGAAAAATCAAATTTTGTGTAAGTCTTCAAGATTTTACATATTTCTGTCTTTCTTTTTGGTAATTTGCAGGCCAGCTGTAACCCACTGTCTTTGCCTCAGGACTACTTGTAAAGCTATGTGGCAATTTATATGCTTTCTTTTGTGGAGCCCTGACAGACTGTTAGTGTCCTTCCCTGAACTTATTTGATTAATCCAAAATTACTTCTTTTTAGTTGTCTTACCTGTTTTGTAGGATGTTATGAATTTCTACAAAAAATGATTTAGTATCGTTCATTTTCCCAAATGCTCAGGCTGGGGCACCTAAAAGCAAGAATTGTCCACAATTATGTACCCAATGCCTGGCACAAATAACTTCATAAAATAATTCTTGTATGTCACCAAACTTAGATTTCTCAGTTTCTTAATTTTTACTTTTCATTCCCAACAAATCTTTATTTGCTTCTGTATGGCTATCTTCCATTTATTCAGCTACTTGAGACTCGTAAGTTAATCCTTTTAGTCACTACACAGACTCTATTTTATTTCTTAACTGTATCTTTCTCTTCGTTAGTCCAGAATCTTCTTTTGCTTGGAGTCTTAATAAAGGTTTTTATGTATGAGCCAACATATTTTTCTGCACATGTGTGTGAAATCTTTGTTTCTGCTGATGCTGTTTCATATGTGTTTCAAACTCAAAGACTTTCTCCATTCAGTGTTTACTACATAGGTGCCATTTGTTTTTATCAGTATCATGCACTGACTGTAAATATACCAGAGGTTGGAAAATCATAGTATTGTATAAATAATTCAATAAAATTTAATTAACCAGAAGTCTTTTACCACGTGAATTCTGTGGGACAGACAAGCAATGAACACCTCCCTGGATCTGAGTACTCCTTCATCTGCTGCCCTTCTGCAAATTTCAAGATCAGTGAAGTAATGGAATTTGATTCTTTCTCACTACAGTAGCATTTCATGAGGAGATACTTTAAATGTAGCTTTGTTTTTCTCTGACTGACCAATACATGAAAAAAATTCTTATATTGAATGTGGGGAGGGAATTAGTGGAAAAAGAACAACATGCATGAACTACATGCTGTTAGGGGAGTTATTTGTTTTTTTAAATACATTACTCCATATGTCACAGAATACAAAGGATTTCCTGCTGGTTTAATAGCCATGATCTATCTTCTCCCTTTTTGTCTTTTTGGAATTTTAAGTATGGATCCTAGCCATCATATTTCTCTTGCCTTATCTTGCCTGAAGATACAGTAAGCTGTATTGTTCTTTCACCTTTTAAAGAAATACAATCAAGGCTTTTTAAGGTAGAATTAGAAATCTACCTCTCTGCTTATATTTGACCCACTTTTTTGCCTTCTTCCCCAAGAATTCTGCCAATAAGTTTTCCTTTGCCCAGATGATAGGAGGTAAGAAGTAACTTTTCAGCTCCTGGTCTAAGACTTAGCTGACATCTGGGGCAGAGGAATCTTCCTTTAACACTGAAAGCAACATTAGAATAAATAACAAAGCTATTACTCAGCTCAAGGTTATCAAAGGGAATTTTACCACATGAAGTATTTGAAAGAATGAATCTAGTTTCTGTTCCCATGAATACTTAATTAAGGAATCTAGTGAAAATTTCTGGAACAGAATGGGAACTTGTACTGATGATAATCTACTTATTTATTGACGGAAGCTACAGTCACTCATGCCTTTTCTCTTTTATTTTCCTGGCAAAATGATTTCAAATATTATGGCTTCAACAGATGGAATCAGAAGGACATTTCTCCTCAAAATACCTAATGTCTTGTTGCAAGGATAGCATTGAGATTAAAAAAGAGACTGGAATTTTTTGGGAAGATAAAGGCGCTGAGCCTGGTTTCATAAAATGTAGATCCCAGTAATAATCCCACTTGTGTGATGTTCTGATATAGCAAGAAAATTAAAATCCACATTTTGTAAATAAGTTTGCAAATCCTGAAATGTTTAGATGTGAGCTTAGTTTTGTGTTGCTGTAATATAGAAAGAAAGGTTGTAAGGACAAAGTCAGAATTCTCCTGATACTGTGTTCCTTAAAACTGAAGGCACAGGTAACTATTGCATTAGGCTTTATCTTAACTGGTTTATTGAATTTGTAACCTTTATATTTAGGCAAATACAATGAGAGGTAAATGCCTAATTCTTTCACAGTTCCTACATGGATCTATCTACTTTCTTCTGTCTCTCTTAAGTGATGTCTCTCTTCATGTTCATTACTTGCAAAGCAGAAATGACCCTGAGTCTCAAAAAGCCTATGTTTTCCAATTGAGCATGATGTAGATTTTAATATGTATGGCCATATTTATAAAAAACTGTTACTACCTCTAAGGATATCCAGGATGTACTTTTAAATTTTAATATTTAGAGACAACATTCTCTGCAGAAAGTGTTGTGCAAAATATTAAAATGTAGAAATTGAATTTACATGCCTTTTTTTTTTTTTAAGATAGGAAAAAAGTGTTCAATAAAAAAAAAAGCAGTTAAAAGGCACACAGTGTGTAATCTCTACAAAGTGGAATTTGTATCCATTTTCTGAGTTTGATAAAAAAAATCTTTATTTTCAGATTTAGAAAATGTTACAGATAAATTGTATAGGCAATTACATGTGCTAGGTGGAAATAATGACTGGTAGGTATTTGTACTTGCTGAGATGAAAATATTGTATCTTTTGTGCATTTGATAAACAGAAACAAATATTAACAATCAATATTAACAATTTAATGTCCTTCCATCAGTTTTGAAACTCTGTAGTAACAGCCACTGGGTTTTATCCCCTTTCCTTGTGACAACTATCCACATACCCTGGGCTTTTAGGGGACTGCAGATCTTCCCTTTGAGACCAGGCCACAGTTGCCCCATCCCAGGCACAGCTGGTTCCAACTGGCTACGGGACGGGTTAGGTCTAGCATCTGAGTTGGTTGTGAAACACTTTTACATTGTTTCTTAATGCAGTTCTCCTTCCTAGTCTGAGAAAGTGCTCACCGATTCCATAAGGGCTTTTCTCTATTGTAGTGATGGCTCTTCTATTTGATGGAGACATATGTGAAGACTGAGATGGAAAGTAAGGAGAACATGAGGTAACATATTTTTTAAAATGGTATGCACAGGTCTGCGCAGATATATCTCTCAAAAATTTGGGGGGATAGGTAGTTACAGTGTCAACAAGTCTCTATATTCGTTACTGAGAAAGTTCTCTATCCTCTACCCTTTAAGGGGAGGGAAAGCCCCTCTGAGAAGGTCATCTGTGATGTTGCTTATCTCGGAAATGTGACTATTTTATAAATCAGGTTCAAACAACAATGTGGAGTACACAAATGTATGCAAACCTCTGAGGGCAAGTATGTGGAAAGGTTCCTCCCTCTTCCTATTTCCTTCTCCCTCCTCACAAGCAAGGCTTGCAGATGTTTTCTTCTGCTCTTTATTCTTTAGTTCCTGTTTGGCTATGACCCTTACTCCCAACTGATTTTTTTTTTTGTCAAACTTTGTTTTTTCCTGAGCCTTTGATCCTGTGCTTTGACTCTTGCAGTAATGAACATGACACTGTTAATTTGCTAGATTCATTTTACAATTGCTTACCTCCCAGTTCCCATTAACAATCACATACATATATTTTGCCAATGTCTTTCAGAAACTGATGGGCTTTCACAAGAACTGTCACTCAGGCCTAAGAACAGTGACAATATAAGCTTGTATACATAGATTAAGTACGTAGCACTATTACATTTGAGTATTCGTCCAATCTTCCTTTGTTTTTGTTTTGTTTTGATTTGTTTTCAGTTTTCCAGCTGTCAAAGATTAAAAAAGATACTAAGTTATAGAATCTTCAAGTTTAGAAGATGCTGAGCAAACTAGAGGCTAGGGATCCAGTATTAAGTCAGGACTAAAGAGTACAGTGTTTTCAGAAAGTAGTATTGTCTTGCAAAAAAAAAAAAAAGTGAATTTTTGAAAAATTATAGGTCTGAAACTTTTCTTTCCCCTAGTTTCTTTGCTCAGACACTGATACTTTTCTTTCCCTCACTTTCTGTGCCCAGACATTTCATTTCATTTCATTTCATTTCATTTTTCATTGAGAAAATTTGGATAAAGGAAAATATATATGCCTACAGAGAAAATGTTGTAGTTGTTGCAAATGAGTATCAGGAACAGCATATTATGAAGATATCACAAATATTCAACTTAGATTAGCTACGGGACTAGAAATGTTTTATTCCATGAAAGTTTTATTCAGATACACATACAAAGTGGCATACATGCATAACAATAAAAGGACAGCTTGAGAGAAACAAACATGAATTTTCATACACCTCCTTTCAACTGCTCCACTGATTTACTAGAAGCTTAAAGCTGGTGTCTCTCGTTTGAAGTAAGGTGACTCTCTAGTCAACACAAAGCTGATCAAGGAGGCTGTTTCTCCTTTGCAACAATAGTGGAGGAAGTTATTTAAGGTTACTATTGTCAGCTGCACACAGACTTTCAGACTACTTTAATTTATACCATAGGCAGGCCGGCCTCAAGCTGTGCTCAGATGATCAGAAGCAGCAGTAATAACTTGGAAACAATATTTTTTTCTTAACTCTATTTGCTAACTACTACTCAGGTAGAACAGAGGGAATCAAATGCAACTGTCATAAACTTATTGGGTGAAATGAGTAATCTATGAGAAGAGGGATAAGTGAGGTTATGGCTTGGACTGTAAATCATTGATTATAGATCTACTTTCCTACTTTTTTTCTTCTTAAATTAGATTTTTTTAAAAACAAAAATGTAATTAGAAACTATTATACACAGCCAGAACAAGTAAGTCTGGATAGGAGATAAATGTTAAGGAAAAAAAAGGAGGTAGAAAAGACAGAATAATTGTCAGTAGCCAAAATTACTTAAAGTGATTCTCCCTGAGACTTCAAGCTGACTAAGTTGACTGGAATCAATGGAAATGCTGGTGAGATCTCTTCTTTCCAGAGTTCACATTTTTGTACCCCAGTACTTGTTTCTGAGCATTATGATGACAAGTGACATCTCTAGCTAGCAGTGCTAGGAGAGGCACTTCATATTTTAGTGTTTGATATTCTAATGATTATGTTGTAATTTTTTATTTATTTGTGTCAACTAGAAATATGCAACAGAAAGTAAAGTCTTGGCTGTTGCAGAACTGCTTGCAGAAAACATTGAATTATTAATAATATAAATATAAATTCCAGGCTGGTAGATTGGCTGAAATGTGGTAATCCTAAGTAGCTTTTACGGAATGTTTTTGTTAGGTAATCAATTCAAGAGACAAATGTACTTATTCATGAAGTTGAACAATCTCCTTACTATAGGACAAAAATACATGTTTCTGTTACATCTTAAGACCTAGAACAGCCAAAATCGGGATCAAGGTCTGAACATCCCCATGTTCAGAAATATTCTGAGACTTTGTAGAGAAACTGACATGAAGTAAAAAGGAATAAAAGCAATTAAAACTTCATATTTGTAAGTGAGCTTGAACAAAATGCATACATGTTTTGGTCTAGGATTACTTTTTTTCTAGATAATTATTTTTCTTTTAAGTGCTCATATATAAGAATGCCAGATTATAAGTCACTCATGGATTTATGTCCTCTATTGCACCTCTAAAAATAATAATAAAAAATATTAAATACTAGAATTTGGAATAGAACATCTTTGGATTTTTCAGTAGTTAGTGGGTATATTATCACAAGATGTATACAAAAACAATGAAAGTTAAATCCTAATACAAAAGAAATCATAGGAGAATCTCCTCCAAATCCTAATCTTTTTTTCTTTTTTTTTTTTTTTTCCTCTGTCTTGCTTACACTGTCCTAAAGTGTTTTCACTGTTTCCTATTGGCCAAATGCAAAAGGTTTTGTGTTTCTCCTCTACTAAGGATGTTTTGCTTTGCAGGCCATAAACTCCTTTTGGTATTATTGGTTGCAGACTTATAACTCAAATAACTTTGTACTAGACTTGTCTTTTATGGTGGCCTTTCCCTGGACACTACTCTCCCTCTTCTTTTTGAATGGAACTTTTATTAAAATCCAAATAATTTTAACACAAGATCTCCAAAACATGGGTTGTACATCACTGCTGAACTTTGATTACGTGCAAATCATTTGCCATGCCCCAGTGAGACTCTTTGAAAAGTTCTTCAGGATATGGACATGAATTTATTGCTCAGCAGTTAAAAAGCTAATGAACAGTATCAGAACTCCTAGAGTCTTGAGGTGGCACCTTGCTGTGAGGAACCATGTAGTCCAAATTTCACACATTTCTCTTTTCATAGGTAGCTCTGCACTCACTATGATTCTTAGTTTCTTTCTGCACAGTTAATTTTCTTCAAACTTTTCCACATTGCTGAGTGCCTCTCAGACATCTTAAAAGAACTGAGAATACTGGTCTAGAACTTAAGCTTTAACCTCAGAGCTAGACAAGTTGGGTCAGAGTTGTAAATTTGTTGTTCAGAATATATTCTATAAGGACATGGGTACCTGTTAATGTTACATTGTGATATGTCATTCACACTAACAGTGCGAAGAAGCTCTTTCCGCATGCAGACTCTTCCTCTCATAACACTCCCTAATTTAGTCTGAAGTAAAATCAAAACACAGTAAACGGTACAACATAATTACAATTAGTTTAGATGAACATGGTATAAATATTATTTTTTCATTTTTTATAATTATTCTTATATAGATACAACTTTTTCTTCAGACATGTCTTGTATATCAGCAGGCATACTTATTGGTTCCCTGCATTGAGGCTGTAGTATGTAGAAATAGCTTGAGCTATAACACACATGGATTATTAGGCAGAGGCAAAACAATCTTGTAATGCTTCTTCATCTCTAATTTACACTTATCTGTTCTGAATGTTGTAAAACAATTTTTGTATTCTTCTATTTTAAATTCTGATCCATGATTTTTCCTTTTGGAAAGAGCTCTTGAGACTCAATAAGCAAGTTTAAAGTTCAAGAATTACAGGTGATCTAAATTCTAAATGGTGTGCTTATGAAATTGTCACTTTTGAGAGCAGAGGTGAAGCAAAACACATCCATTCCTGATCCTAACTGGAAATCTCAGAAAAAGATGTTGGAACTTGCACTTCCTTAACTTGTGTTTCCACTAGTTATTTGATAGTAAATTGTTTATGTAGTGCTACATAATGTTATATATTTTTATGTTTACCACTGTTTTTTTAATTGCATTATTGTTATCAAATATCTAAAATTACTGTTGAAAATTTATATATTTTAATTATATATTCTCAAAAAAAAAAAAAATCAGGCTATCTAACTACTATTTTGTTTTCTTTTTCTCAGTACTGATGTAATTTTTGTTATAAAGGGTAAAATTCCCCTGTATACACAGATTTAAAACTTCATAAAGCTTAAGGGATGTTTTTATAAGCTGCTGTTTCAGATATAAATTAAAGCTATACCTCTTAATCAGCATAATGCAAGATGTGCTAAAAGAAAAGAAATCATAAGTATCACTATGGGTGGACTTGGCTAGCCTAGTCAAGTAGCAGATATAAGCACCTCTATCTTGAGTTGGTCTAATGGTAAGGAAGCGGAGCAATGTCTGAAGTTGATATTTATGTTGTTATTATGAAGCTAGTATTTCATCAGAGAAATACTCTTACATATGAAAGAAAAACAGACAATTTTTTGGCAGAATAAACTGAAGCTGTTCTTAAGAGAGAGAAGCTGGAGCCAAGGAAAATTTCTTACATCAAGGAAGACACTTGGAAAAGAGCTGCAGTGAGTATCAGCAGGTATTACTGCAGCGTATGAGTCTCTGATTCCACTACAGCATATGCAAACATGAGTGTTTCTGTTCTTTGTCATATTATGGAACATTGGAAAGACAACTACGTTCACATCAGGAATATGCTGGTGACACACTATGATGTTCCAGGTTCATCTAAGCCACTTCATGAAAGGCAAATGGCTATGCCACTCTCAGGCTGTATTTTGAATACTTGCTGTATCTGAGCAGAGTGATGGATGAGCTGTGTGCAAGAAATGGCGTAAACACCTCTTAAAAAACCACAGCTGCACTTACATCAGTCCTAAAAGGCAAACCAAGGGGGAAAAAAATCACTAAAAACTGAAGAAAGAAGAAAAATGGGGCCATTTATATTTACAAAGGAAGTACTTAATTTTAAAGTACATAGAGAATGCTATGCTAAAACACAAGTTAGTTGGAGTGTTCTTTCTGCTTTTGCAATATTTCTGAAGGCTTTCCATGTCTCTTTCTGATTTTGACATTGCTCCTGTTGTGAATGTATTTCTTACTTAGATTTCTATAGAATTGTGAAACAAATAAGGATTCTTTTCTGCTTTCCTTGTAATGGGGTAAGGAGTAGGGAGGGAGGAAAGTTCTAAAGATTTTACACTCAAAGTCTTGCAAGTCATACTGCACAAACAAAATGATGTAACAGTCTATGATAGTATCAGAATCTCAACTATCATGCTTTGCTTATCTGATACCCGTAAAATGTAATTGCTTCAAACACATTTGTAATTGCAGCCATCACTAATTCACACATTCTCTTTCATTAGCTGGAAATAAAAATGTTTTTAACAGAAGACAAATGGCAACTGGAACAATTTGCTTAGAGATGTGATCAGTTTTGAATGTACTCCTAAAAGCTGCTGTAACTCAGATAGAAGTTATGGATTAAGAATAAGTTAGTAGATGAGGTTCCATTCTCAGCCTTTTTGTGATTGTCCTAATCAGTATAAGTTATACCTGAACTTAAGGTAGGCACATTTGATTACCAAAATAAGAAATAAAAGGAAAAATGTATTTCTAAGATGTTACTCATTAATAATTTTGTATATGTAAATGTCTAGAAACATAATTTTCAAAGCTATAAGGAATTCATTGATATTTTAAATTTTTCTCAATTTAGTGTATGTTTGATTTGGTTCAATGAATGAAAACGTGTATTTTTATATATTTCTAATTGCCTGAGATACCCAGCCAGTCAAAAACCCATAAATCCCCAGGTAATTTGCCTCACTGAATTCTTAATATTTTGGTCCTTTGGTGAAGATTAGAATGTAATAAAATGCTGTAGAGCAGCTGTTCTTTTCCTTCCCAGGAACTCAGAAACATAAAATAACCTCAGAAAAAAAATTATGTCTTTTTTTAAAATAAGGAGTATTGCTATTCAATTAGCTCATTTTGTGGAAACTTTGTTAACCTAGTTTAGATTCACTGCCTTTTAACCCACTTGTTTTTGTAACAAGAATTTAAGCACCCATCCACCCACCCACCCATATACATATACTATGCAAAAATAGAAACTTTCATTTCATATGTGCAGAAATATCCATCCTCGAAGTAGTAGAAGGGAAATCAAAGGACGAAATGAGATCCCAGGAGCTCATTCTAAATGCAAAGCCAAGTTTACAATAAACTGTAATTGCATTGTTTACAGGATTTATTTTGTTACTATCCTTGTGATTATTCAAATTGTAAATAAATGTGCTCCTTGCCAGAAATTTATTTTGTTTTCCAGAAAGCAGGACAGATTTCCTTCCTTTCCCTGCAATTAGAATAATGGCCAATACATGTTTGTTTTTAGGTTTCTATAGCCAATATAAGCCAGACAGCCAGGCAGCTGTTGATCTTGCAGGATTATCTTGAAACAAGCTCACTTAGCTTTAGATTGTAATTTGTCATTCAAGACAAAATCCTGACTGTGTTTTTAAAACAATTGCATTTTAAAAATTGCAACTATATAGTATATACAAGATATGAAAAATTATGTACTCTTGCATGGGAAGTGATACTAGTTCATGGTGATCACATCTGAATATTATCAAGATAAAACTCATGCTTGTATCAGCCGTGCAGTCATTGAATACAGAAGACCAAAATGTGCTGACAAGGGAACAAATTTCCTTTTGAAACTTCGGGTTTCTTTGACACAGCCAATTTGTTTTTGTACCACTTCTTTTCTAAAACCTGGAGACAGGATGAAGGCCATATGATAATTGAAGGAACCTTCAAGGGCTTAGGTAGCTTTTGAACATCAGCAACATGACTGTAATTTTTCTAAGAGTCTTATTCTGTCTAATTTGCAATATATATAAATGTACGATTAATTTAAATGGACACATATTTTTCATGAACTGATAATGTGGGTTGTTTTTTTTTTTTTTTTTTTTTTTGTTTTGGTCAGTTTTTCACTTGATAGTTTCTCAGGTGATATTTATCATTGCTTCATACTACAACATCTGCAGATCCTATGCAAGAACTGTAAAATCATTTCTGTTCAGAACTGTACCTTAATATGGAATGAAACAGAGAGAGAAAAGGAAAGGAAGAAATAAAAAAGAAATAAAAATGTTCATTATATCAAACATTTTGTTTTTAATCATTGATCTCTCTTCAGTATAGAAAACATGCACACTGCTTTTATTCTGCTTCTCCTATCTATCCATCTATCCACGTATCTCAAGCATTTATAAGTATCTGTCAACACTTTCCTCTGAAAAACTTTTACAAAGAAACCATTTGGTATTTTGTTATTTGCTAATGGGTAAATCCTTTGGTATTATACTCATATACAACACAGGACATCATTAGCAGAGGAAAGGAGTCAGCAATAAAATCAATTGGAGATTAAACTCATTCACAAATGTTCTGTCCCCACTGAGTATAGCGTTAAGTATGTGTGACTACTTCATTCAGTAGTACAGCTATTGATGGAGTCCCAAAACCCTAGTTAAGTTTTTATAAGGCTTTTCACTAGAGAACATAATTGCTATTCCCACAAACCTACATTCAATTTTCAGGGATTACTCTAAGTGTGAATTCTCAGGTATTTCTTCCAGCTGTCTCCTGTCAACCTGTAATCCCATATGCTGAGCTCTGTCCCTGCAGGGTAAGCACTTGATCCTAGGTCAAAGGTCCTTTAACTCTTGACTAATGCACCTCATTAGAAGAGGAAAGCAGAATGTCTCCAACAATTCAAATGTCATGAGAAATAACAGAACTATATATTTTTAATCGTTAAACAGGTTTGTTTTGTTGTGGACACCAGAGGAAAAAAAAAAAAAAGGCTGAGGTCTTTTCTTTATAACCAGTGGAAGCAATAAGTGTGTAGTTTTATTATGCATCCAAGAGTAAAGCAGGAACATGGACCTACATAGAGAAGAAATAAAATACTGAATATTATAATCGTATACATTATTATTATTATTATTATTATTATTATTGTTATTATGGTAGAAAATGGGATATAAATTAATAGCTATCATTATGCAGTCATTTGAACTAAAACAAACATATTAGTTAAATCAATGGCAGAGTTCTTTAGTACTTTGTTTTAATGTCATGTAATGATTTTATCCTGCGCTGAAAAAGTAATCACTTTATAAAACATCAACATTTGATTGAACACTTACACTAGAATTTAAGGGCAACTGAATCCCTGAGCTACTGTATTTTCTCCAAAGGCATTTTATTTGTTCAATCTAAAAAAAATATCTTTGCTTCAGAAACCTGAATAAAGTTACATTCTGAAAATACAGTATTTTGAATGCTTTTTTTTTTTTTTAAACTGACATCAGCAAGTCTAGCTATTTGTCATCCTTTGTAAAGAATCTTTACAAAGTAATTACATAAGCTAACATTTGTCAAATCTGAACTGTAGTAACTCAATTTTCGAGTCTCATTTATTACTATTGATCAGTTTACACACTAGCATCCAACAACCTTAAAAGAAAAGTCAACTAAAGTTTCACTTTAAAACATTTATTTAAGCAAACAAATAGTTTATCTATTCAGTGAATGGAGACATAGAAAATGAAATCTTGGCGGTACTACAGCCACTTTCCCATGATCTCAAGGTGGTTTGAAGTATCCCTAAAATCTGTCCCACCAGCTTCTGCTTGAAAAGCATTCTGGGATGGTATGTCAGATTTTCTAGACATTTTCTGCAATAGAGGTAAGCTTTATCTATGCTGCACTACCATTAGAGAGAACAAAAATACAGAAATGTGATGTCATGATCCAAGTTTTTATGTCATTACCAAGAGTATTATTATGATAATATTTAATGTCAGAAGAATTATATCATATTTTCATATGATCATATATCATATCTTCTTATGAAATTACAAAACATAAATATAAGGCACTTTTATTAGACTAACTGATAAATTTTGGAAATGTTGGACACTTTAGGCACACAATTCTTTTTTGATCTTGAGACTGTGATAGTTATAACAGTGGTACTTCTACGTCTTAGTTAATGTCTCTCATTCTGAATAAAATATGACTCCACACACATGGAGATTTGTCGGTGTTTTTAATATCAATTATTAACAATTAAATATTGAAGATGCTTGCAGCACTCTGAGTTTGCTACAATTATGTATAATATGTATCATAAATTTTGAGTTAAATTGCCACACAAATTGAGGTTTTATTCGAGTTGGAAACAGATGAATTACACAGTGAGGTATCTTTGATTTTGTTCTTTTTATTAATGTGAAAGGTAACAATTACAGCTTTCTTTAAAAATGTGAAAGACATCCAAACAGGTAGTTTCCCTTCCCTACACATAGCAGTATTTCAGCCAGCACTCCAATCCATAAGGATGACTTTTCCAAGCCAAACATCAGTTGTTTAAGGTATGCAACATGTTTCCCTCTGTCTTTATTTTAGAGCATACAGCTATGATTTTCTACCTGAGTTCACAATTCAGCTCATAAACAGTGTGTATGCTATTTTCTGCTGAACACTTGGCTCAGATCATTCATTTCTCTGAGCAGCCTTCCACTTTTGTTGTCTCAGGAGCTATTATAAATGAAAAACAGTAAAACTGAACAACCCAAGGAGACTCAATCATCCTGCATCAATAACACAGTTTAATTTGGTCTGTAGTAGTGAGAACAGAGTTACTGGACAACCTCATGTTTGTCTCACCAGTACTTATTATTTCAAAGTGTCATTTACTACAGCTGTAAACTTTAGCCTTCTGGTTTGTAAAAGTTGTATTAAATTCATCCTGCTCATTACAAAACATGCATTTGCATCAGAGTTAGTTCTCACTATCAATATTCTTTTGTACAGTGATTTTCCTGCTGGACGTTGCTGGCTGTTACAATCCTCTTTATAGCAGACTAAAACAGCCTTGCTGTCCCTCAATCCTTTGTTTACTGTCCTATCTATTCTAGCCTTGTCTTTGGTTTTACAAACTAGTCTATACAAAACACTCAAAATTGCCAGAAGAGAATCTTCTCTGAGTGCTTTAATGTTGGCTTTTAAAGCTAGAGGTGCAACGTACTATGATAATTCAAGTATGTGTAACTAACAGGTTTATTTGCAAATAACCAACAAAAGTTCTTGCTTCATCTGGTCTCAGCCTCATCATGGTACCTGATGACAACATCAATTTTACTCTTCATTTCACTAGGATTGTGAAGTGATATACCTTTTCCAAAACAAGCACTTGAGAATTTGACAGGTAATCATATAGGAAAAAGGTAAATGGCTTCAGAACGGAGCATGTTTTTCTGTGTTTCTCATAATGCCAAGAGATTAACTGTATTTGTGATGAGCAAGTGTTTCCTTTGTCTTTTCATCAAGAAACACCAGACACTGTATAGCAATGATATTCTGGTCTACTCAGATTGCTTACAAAGGAAGCAGACAGTATCTTCCTATGCAGGCTACAGATGCAAAAGAAAAGAAGATTTACTTTGGCAGAATTGGAAACACATCTGGATTTATAAAATACTTCCTCTCCTTCAAAGGTGTTGAAAAGCACATATCTCTACTCCATTTCCATTTTGTAGTGAGAAAGGTCTTCCAGAGACAGTTGTTTAGAAGCTATAATATCAAGGTTAATGTGAATGCCATGTATTTCATATTGCTACTGCTCTGCATCTGCAGTCTATTCTTTCTTATGAACAGTATGTATGCTTTCGATTTAGGAACCAGTAACATTTTAAGCCCTAAAATTAGAAGGAAAAGAAAAAAAAAAAAAAAAAGCAAGAAGTGGGGAAATGATTGAATTACATAGAACACATTTTTCTTTTAAAATGCAGTAAAAGATTCAACAGTTCAAATTGCTCAGGGGTGATCACATTTCTTTCAAAAGGTGCTCCGTATCTTGGGGGCAGTGTACGTATCAAATCCTGCTGATAGTTCAGCAGATGCTTTTTTATTGAAAGTCACAGAAAAGAGTTGCAATAAAACCTGCATTAACAGCCAGAGCTCAAACTGAGGCTGCCTCTTGATTTATGCACTCTCCTTTGGTTTTGATCTTTTAATGAATGTGACTTGCCACATTATATATTCTCCTGGGATTTTCTCCCTTACCAATCTCATTATTATACTCTCATTGTTGGTCTGATCATGCAGTTTCTTATGACTCAGGAAAAGAAAATCAACTATCAGCAGTCAGCAGTGATTATTTTGTACTTATTTATAGCTAAGTCTCCAACGCAAAATACAGTCAGATGAGTGAGAAGGTTTAAGTTGGTGTAAAGGGAGTAACATGATTTTTCAGGGCATAACATTTTGGGTTATTCCTTGTGCATCTAATTGTTCGTGTGCCCTTCATTTCTATCTAAGCTGGTCACAGCAAAGAAAATAAATTAACCCATAATTTCTCTATTGTACATAATAGTCAAACTTGATATTTATGTAGATTTTAAGCAATAAAATTATTTAGGTACACAGAAGGCAACATATGGAGAGCTCTTCAAGTTCCATACACAGCTCTTGTTAAATTTGAGACAGTATAAGACTTTACCTTATACTTGACTCACGAAAATAACTTTAGAGGAAGAATCATTTTTCAAATGTTATTAATAGATAAAAAGTAATCCAGTGATAAATGCTTCCAGACTATAACTACTGTGTGTATCTAGGCTAGACATATATATCTCAGTGTTTTGTTTTTTTAAGTCTGACTAATTGTCTTTGTCTTTAATGAGTCTCTTTTAAAAGTCTGCTTTATGTTCTCGAATACTTAATCATTGCTTTGCTTCATCTATAAATTGATAGAGTTTAAACATACACATATGTACCAAAGTGACACTACCCAAGGAAAGACTGGACAGAAATCTAATTATTTGCCATCATTCAGATCAAGTATTTTCTCCCCATTAACAGAAACTATCCTTTCTTGCTGTAAATAAGGAAGGAAAGGGCTGTGGAAATGGAAATTTTTTCAGTGTACATAAAATACACCTAAAAGAGGACCATAAGAGAAAATACCCCTACTCAGGCTCCCATAGTGGCCTGGGTTATATCAAGAAGACTAGTAAGCCTACTCATATGCGTAAACATTACACACATGTTAAAGAGTAGGAGAATGGTGTCTCCTGGATGGAAGCTCTTACAGTGTAATGAAACACCTTTGTGTATGATGCTATGTCAGTAGAACAGCATGTAGCTTCAGTACATATAGAAGCAATTATGGAAGTAATATCGGAGTCTGTCTTACCCTTTTCAGTTGGTTTCAGAATTTCAAGCTCCCTAATAACTTTAAGCTAAGTCAGAATGAACACTTTCCCTCTTCTCATCATCTCACAATAAACTTTCCATTCCTTGAATGAACAAGGAGTCCTTCAGACGTGTCACTGGTATTTATGTTAGAAACATTTCCATTAGCCAAGAATTTGAAGTTTGCCTTGGATTTAATTAATTATTTCAAATGAAACTGCAAATAGTTTAGTTATATTTCAAATAATAGTGATTTGATTTCTGGTTATTTGTTGACTTTTTGGATATGTTGTCTTGCCTTGAAACTATGGTAAATCACATGTCTAGATTTCAGTGAAACCCAAAAAAATGCAGTTTCAGATGATGTAGCTACAAAGAGTGTGTGACAGCACAAGCTTATCTGTATTGGCCACTGATAACCTGCACCATCTGTCTTGCCTCTGACACGTTAGCTGGACAAGAAGAGATGGGGCAGCCTCTAAAAACAGGAGTCATTATGAGAAGAAACAGCAGCCTTACAGAAATCAGGTATTTCTTGAAAAGTTCAAGAGATTGTGGTTTTTTTTTTTTTTGTTTTGTTTGTTTCCTTCTTTGTCTTTTACCTGCTTTAATGTCCAGTATCACAGCAAGCATGGTATTTTGTTAGTGATTTAGAGAATGACTCAACTCATTCCACCCTTAATCACTACATTATTGGTTAGGATTCTTGGAACACATTCTTACCCCGCTTCTGTAGCTCAAGACTTGAAACCTGGTAGGCTCTGACACAGTTGCATTCAACACTTTGTACCTATCCTACTGTTGCGTCACCAGGATAAAACCTTTCTCTCTTTGTTTCCTGGTACATAGCTTTGAAAATGTCAAATAATAGTCTGATTTTGTTCTGTCATTGTATTATACTGCATACATACTATACAGTCATACGTATTCACTCAGTTAAGAAAGATTAGTTGTGTATGTACGCAGAAGAGGTACTCATTTTTGTATACTTGTAATCTATATTTTATACAGGTCTGCACATGGCAACTCCCTTCCTAAGGGAAATGTTAGCTTTCTGATACAAAGACTTGTGAAAATATAACCACTAATGCAATAAGAGAGCTGGAAAATCAGTCCAAACTCATTGTTTTATTGAAAATATTCATAAGAGCAGTTCATGTCATGCTTGTGAGCTATGCAGAGTGTTTCTGGCTACTGACTATATGAAGTGGGAATTTGAAACAGCAGAGTAACTGTCTCAGCACTTCAGAGCTTAGTATAAAGACCCAGAGGATGCAGGAGGTGGAAGGGAAAGCACATGAAAAAGGAGAAATGCCAATGGAAAACTGAATACGATACACATACCCACTACTAACCACTCAGTCATATCATTAGATGTTTTTAAGTGGTTCTTCATTTTGGTTAGACAACAAAATCAATGTGTAAAAGGAGTACAGCCTTCCCTTTCATGGATAAAACTCCTTTACGAATGTCTTTTACCTCTTTCCTTACACAACTTCAGTTTTTTCCTTTCTTCCTCAAGTGATACTCATCTGAAATATGATTACTGGGAGCCTGTAGCACTCATGCTGAGTTAAATACAATTCCAACTGTGCCATTTTGACTTAGCTTCTTTAGCTCCTCCTGAGAACAGAGTTTGAAGCTTTAGGGTACTGGTTTCTGCTTTTTCAGATGTGTTTTGTTTTGTTTCTTATCCCTCTGGTTTGAAAATTAACACTGGCACAGTAGATGGAAGTGTTCTGGAAACCAACCGTAATCTTCTGAAAGCCATAATTATAGCCTTGCAATATCTCTTGCTGTGGCAAATACCAGACACCGCTACTATGACATATCAATGCTGATGCCAGTTTCTTTATCAGAATCATGGGAATTTCTAAGCTACGTAGTACTGATCCCAGAAAAGGTCCCTGTTCTAGCATCTCCCAAAAGTCCGTGAGTGTCCAGAGGGTCCCCAAAAACTAAATGTGAGAGATTCAAGAATACAAGCAATATTATCCTTCTAGTTCCAATGTAGTAATTTTCCTGCCTTAGACAATCATCTCTGTCAATTATGACATCAATAAGGTCAAAATAATAGTAGAAGTATTGTGCAGAAGCTTCTATTGTCCCATTTTGTTGCATCTTTTTCTGAATATGAACTTTATTTTCTTAAGGAGTGTCTATCCATGAACATTCACCTTTTGTGATGACACAGCACCCTCCCACAAAATGCATGTCTAAAATTAAACTACAGATGATGTTCGGAAAGGTTAGCCTTAGCCTAAGTTGCAAAATCCCTCTGGAATCCCTCCACAGTAAATGTAAAAAGGAAATGTCTCTTTTAATGCAGTATTCCTCAGTCTGTGCTCTGGAAACTAGTGGTCTGGAAGACATCTGATGGTAGTTCATGAAAATGATGAAAACATTTAACCATCCCATGCAGGAAACACCTCCAAACTATATGCAGAAATTCCTACACATGAATACAAGCAAACAGTCAATATGAGAGTGCTTAAAAGTAATAAACAAACCTTGAAAGGGTATCTGGTTGTAAATGAAAATCATTATGAGAACACTTCATAACAGAATAATTAGTGTTTTTTATTTTTTTTTTAAGATTTGGTAGACCATCAATTAAAAAAATATAAAGGAACTAAATCTTAATTTTGAGTCTTTCTCTTCCAAGTGAATTCACAAAGGTATGAAGGTTTGAATGAGACAAAATGACCTTACATAAAACTTAATTGAAATAGCAAAATAGGATAATTAATATTTATGAGGTTGTACATCCAGGACAGTAAACTCAACGTTCATTACTTAGTGGCTTTGGATGGTTGTGATTATATCATGTATTTCAAAAAGATGATTTGAAGAAAGTGTTTTTTTAAAAAATCAAGAATTTCACTTCAGAGAAAATGGCTGGAGCCTACTTTTTTTCAATAAATCTGGTGATGTTAGTTTTCGGTGCAAAGGATTAATATTAAGAAGCATATGTCAAAAAGACTTATGCCATATCACATAAAATATTCTGAACTTTGGACCGTAAAAAATCTAATCTAATAAGAGAATTTTTTCATTTGTTATTTTGTCAGAAAATTTTGCTAATTACAACAGCTATATAGTTATTTATATCAAGTGAAACTCAGTCCCATGTGGAAGGCACAATAAGGATTTCTGCTTAACAGATGGGTTTCTCATGCTTTTAATTCCATTTGGAAATTTTAGCTTTGTTGTGTATGAAAAAAAGATCAAGAAAGTCTTATGAAGGTCTTTCTGTCCAATCCAGATCTATAGTATGCTAGACCAGGAAGCAAAACTGATACTATGTGCAGTAAAGGGGTTACGTAAAAAAATAAAAAAATAAAAAAATTGTCTCTTTCAATTTGTCCCTTTGGGTGTTCAGCATAATATTTTCTAATATTAAAGTTACTTTTTTTTTTTTTCCTTCTATTATCACTCTAGATCCACTTATGATAAATTATAACAATCTATCTTATGATCATATATCATATCCTAGTTAAGAGTTTTGTTTCCAAACACACTGTGGATAGCTTCTGATTCCATTCTCAAAGTTGCTCCTCAAGACATTTGTTTCTCT
This sequence comes from Meleagris gallopavo, assembly GCF_905368555.1. NCBI lineage: Eukaryota > Metazoa > Chordata > Aves > Galliformes > Phasianidae > Meleagris > Meleagris gallopavo. Next base: position 41,348,568 of record NC_139404.1, read on the forward strand.
TAATTTAAACCATGTCATCTTATTTCATGAAGTTTCACACATATATGAATATATTTCCCATAAGCACTCTGGATATTCACTATTCCAGGAAAAAATAAAAAAAAATAGAAGACAAACTTCTCACTGTATGTATGAGAGAAATACCTGACTTCTTTGGCATTCTGGATTTAGTTAAAGATAGGTGAAGTGCTTAAATTATATATTAAAAATCAATTCCAAGGAAGAGAAACATAGTCAACTGTGTGTTTTTTTTTGTTGTTTGTTTTTGTTTTTTGTTTGCATGATACTTATAAGGAACTGAGTTGTCTGACCAGAACATTAAGCCGAAAATAATTATTAACAATGTGGCATATAAATCACATGTTTAGATGCCTGATTGTCCAGATCAGTCATATTTTGGAGTGCACTGTTACTGTCTACTAAACATCAAGTCCAGAGAAGGCATTCCAGAGGAAATAAGAAATAAGTGAGGGCAGCTGCTTTGCAGCTGGCTCTTGCCCCAGTATGGAATCTGGATATAGCTGAGGACTGCAGCAGGACCAAGGAACTGTAAATGCTTTTCCACTGCATGTGTATAACTGCAGAAAAATAGATCCAAAATGTAGATATTTGAATTCTTGTTATGTTCTTGAGGTGTTTAAATTTATTATTTGCAATTGACATTTCTAATCATAAAGTTCCTCACATTCCTATATGTATCCAAAACTAGAAAATCTTGGAGATGATAAAAAGATAGATTTGTAGTGTATCCCATTCTGAAATGGAATTACAGAAAAGATCACGGAAAGCAAAAAGTTGAAACCAGAGAATTGTATTTCAAAGATCTGACCTGAATTCAGTAATTTCTTAATGTGATATCCTTATATGATTAATTATATTTACAAACTGAACAATAATTTGAATGAACTTGTGTTCAAGTTATGAAAGAAAAGGCAAACATAGCTTTGTATGGCATCTATGCATAATTTACAAAATTTTAAAGTTTTGAAAAAACATCAGATGCATATGAGTGGATAATTTTTAGAATATATATAATTGAAGTTCCATAATTTTTTGTTTATGTGAACATTTGTAAAAGAGTTTGAAGAACTTGAACAAATATTTTTTGGAACCTACCAAAGCTGGCAGGAGAACGAAAATGTCATTTGGCAGATCAGCTTTTGAGACTGTTCTAAGAACAATTCCAGTACTTCTATGTTCTCTGCAAACAAAATAAAGGAGGTACATTTTGGTTTTGTTCAGTTAAAATATTTTGCGTACTCTATGTTTCATCACAATGTGAAGATCACTCTAAAAAAAAAAATTAACTTTTCTGAGATAACAGAATAGGAATTTTTACAAAACTTAAACAAATTCTTTTTTAATTTTGATCTTCATTTTCTGCAGAACTAACACAATTCCATAAAAAAAATTATTTCCAAAGATGCAACTTTATGTAAGAATGCCTTGTTTTAAAAATAAACACTGAACTTACATGTTTCCAGTATGAAATAGTCTTCTTCCTCAAAGATATTGCAATTTATAATTGCAGAATAATCTTCATCTTGACCACAAGTTGTTACTTAATGAAGAATTTCCTTCTAAACATACTGAAGACAATTACTACAAAAGTGGACCAGTGTGGAAAAAGGGTTCATTTTCATTTATATTAGACTAAGAGACATTACAGATGCACTGCATGATACAGTGCAGTGCTGTATAGAAATACATGGGTTAGTTCTCAATGAGAAACAGGGAGATGAATAAACAATGCTTTGAAATATTCCTGACTGGTTCTATAACAAAGTCAAACAGTTCACTTATCATAATGCTATTTTAGTACCTCCTTTCAAATGAAGATTAATAGCAACAAGCTTCATTTGTTCCTAAATATAAAGATTTTCTCTTAATAAGCTTAACATGAGCTATACCCTCAGTGCAACAATTTTCTTCATCTCTTGCAAAAAATATCTGTCTTTATCAGCTTTTAGTTGTAATCCAGGGCAATATCTCTCTTGTAGACCATGTGCATTTTTCACAAATACATCAACAAACACTCCTTGAGGAGTACATTACTTGCTTTGGATAAATGTGCCTTATAAGGATAAGACCATTCTTTTGTGAACACTTATGAAGGACAAGAGTGAGTGTACTACTTATGAAATATTTCATTATGCAGTCTGTGGTCCCCATTATATAAATAATTATTTCCCTCTCGTCTACTTCTCTGTGTGAATATTGAACAAATAATTAAAAGGCAAAAAAAAAAAAAAAAAAAAAAGAGTAGGAAGAAATGAGTGTAAACAACTTGAAAGATGATTCATAAGCTGAGTTATGCTAGTTGCATTTCCTACTGAGACATCAAAGTGCATTTGGAAATATAAAATACATGTTCCTTTCCAAGATTTTGTATTTTGGCTCTCTTTAGGATGCTGATAATTACACGCTACAAATTCATGGAAAATATCCCTAAAATATTTTTTTCCCGTTTATTTTCACTGAGCAAGACACCGCTTATAATCATTCTCTCTTTTTTTTGAAGAGTTAGCTCTTCTCTCTGTCTTAAGGCAGTTTAATGAGAGACATTACTGAGTTCATACTCAGAATAAATACATGTTTATCACAGTCAAGTAGAGCTTTTCTGTTTGATGCCTTCAGCATGTTTGCCAGACACAAGGAAAAACATAACAAGACAAAAACATGCAAACAAACAAAAAACCTCATGAGTGACAAAGCACTAATAAAAATGATATAGTTTCGGTTATTTATTTTTCAGAATTGTTATATGTAAATGGTTTGTAATTAGATTACAGTATCTTCAGGCCTTGATTCAGTGTATTGTATTTTTAAGTAAGAAACTCTTGCTATAGTATCTCTAATACAGCTAGATTCGTGAAAAAATGAGGGTGACAAATTCACATGTTAAGTGCCTAAGTTAAAATTTCTACTATTAGTGTAGATGTTTTGTTATCCTTCAAGACCTCAGTTGTATGTGTATCTGTGGTTGGATGTCTGCAGAATTTCACTAAGCTTTCTAAGACAGAGGCAATTATGCACACATCAGTACACCAGGAGTCATGACATGAACATTCTTCCAATTTTGTGTCCAGTCAGGACTACTCTAGCAGCCTTATCAAATAAGAAAATAATTTTTATCAAATCTGGACTGACTAAAGCCAAAAAACTGGGAAAGTTGCATTCTTCTCCCATCTCCTTTGTTGATGATAGTGTCTTCATCAAACAGTCAAACGTCAATTTCATTGTGTCCTGAATGTTGTACTGGAACTAGGATTTTCTCACTTTCTAATGACGAAAAAAAGCAGACTCATCTCTATATTTTCTTTCACCTAATGAAACTTTTTATTTATTTATTTATTTATTTATTTATTTATTGCCATTTGTAATCTATTTGGAATAACATTAATAGTATTGTAACAATTTATGTGAAAGCAGAACCTTTCTACTCTCTCAAGCTAAAGCCTTTTGGAGAAGGCTTTCATCACTGGGTTAAAAAAGAATCAAATTATTTTGCAGGAAAAGTAATAATAATGCTCAATATAAGCAAAATTTGGAATTTGTGAACCCCAAGGAAGTATCTGTCTGCGTTGCAGAAATAAGATTGAAAGACAAAGATGGAGCCTGATTTGGTTATTATTCTGAGAATTTTCTGTTAAAAAGTTTTAGTGAGTCTCCCTTCTGTTTGCTGGCTTGTATAGCACACTGGTTCAGGACCCATTTTGCTTCCTTTGTGTTCCTAACTCTAGGCTGTCTCATGCTTCTCAGCAGCAGGTGTATAGGAACTGGGCAACACTCTGGTCTTATATGTTTAACTTTTTTTCCTTCCATAATTAAGAATTTTATAAATGTTTTCCTCAGAGATGTATTATATTGGGAGATCTGCAGGAAGAGAGAATGAGTTCTTATTTGATTTTCATATGGGCCCAAAGACAGTGCAAAAGAACATATCCAACATACAAGTTCTGAGTGAATTTATGCAGCTTCCTAAAAGAGTGGAAAGATGAAAAAAATTGAAAACTGACCACTATGTATAACCATTCATAATTTTATTATCTTTATCTGAGGAAAATTTCAATAACAGAAACTTATGACAAATCATCAACAATAATAATCATCTTTCATTTTTTTTTTTCAACTCCTCTCTATGCTGCTTTCACACTGATAGAATGAACATCTTCTACATTTTCTGTACTTGCCTGGAAAAATATCAACTGAAATTTTCAGAGGTTTAGCCATTGCTTTTGCTCTTTACCAAGGCATCTCAAATAATTTGGGAATTTCCAAGACAAGGATGGAGAATGTCAGTAGTCACTCACCTGAGCTGTAGCACATCCATGGAGGTTCATGGTCTAACACTATGTAGTTCAACACAAGTTCTTAGTATGTTTACTGTGTAGTTTGGAGTTCTCCAGAATCCAAATGCTGCTGAATATGTAATGATTTCAAAATAGTTTAAATGCGAGTACTTCAAAAGTAGAGAAACTCACTTGCTAAGTCAGCGTAAAAGAGTATATGAGACAGGAGTGAAATCTGAAAAAGTCTATGTTTTTTTCTAGAATATTAAGTATAGAAAAATGCACAATACTGGCTTTTAGGAATTTTTCTCTTATCTGTAGGGCTACTGGCTATTTTGAGATTTCATTCATACTTACTGGCTTCCACATAAAATAACAAAACATTTTATAAGCCATAGCTTTTCTTAAGAAAACTTAGCTGGCAAAGCTGCATAATTCTTAGTTACTGAGAATCTCAATTGGCAACTATACTGTTTTAAAGATTGAAGAATTTATTTTACCAGTAATTGACTTGGTTAGTTATTTTCTTAATAATTAGCATAAGACATGTAAAATCAAAACTGATTTTAAACACACACACACATGTAATATTCTATCCTCTCATAGATGAAAATGATGAGTTTGAAAATAATTGTATGTATCTTAACATACTTTAAGTTTCACCATGTTTTGGGATATATTTGATTATTTTTGCCACTAATTATGTTTAAAAGGTGGTTTCTTAAAATGAGCAGCCTGAATATAGCAGTTTGAAAACATACCACAATTAATAGATTGTTTTGTGCAAACTTAGTATATATTTTACTTGCTTGATCTTCTCTTGTTTTACATATCATCATCAGGATACATTTAGAGATGCCATACACTGTATACAGTTGGATGGATTGCTGTGGAGAGAACATGAATCCAGTTCTGGCATAAAACCCTTTTTAGTATTTGCTGACTGCAGTACTACAGCCATAAAACAATGGCAGTAAAAAGGAAATTAGGAGCTGATTAGCAACACAAAGTTATTAAAAGCCTGCTATGGGATCTTGATCTTCTCTTATTGTATTTCATAAAAGACATCAGATCTTTTTTTGTCAGATTTGCTCACTTCTATTTTTTAGATTTTCCACTAATTATGGTTTATTTTGGTTATACCACATTAAAACAAGATATATTATAAATATATTTATATATTATAAAAACATTGTGATTTTCTAAAAGTGTTTTATTAACTTGGAATTGCTTTTGTTACTTACCTCATGTAAAATCTTTATTGTAACACTGTAGATGTATGGTGATTCATGTGTTTGCCTGGAGAGGTCACTTTTCGTTTGATAGACCTGAACGTCAGAAGCCAAACACTCTCACTTTTCCTGAGTGCTTTGTATCAGTCTCATATTCACATTCAAAAGCCAGTGAGACATCAGAAATACTTGAGAATAAATACAGTACTGATCTCCAGATATATTCCAAGGGCCACTCCAATTTCTCCTCTTTCTGTGTGTTGCACAATTTCCTTGTTTCTTCACAAACTGATGAATGTGATGAACATGTGTTTTCCTTCCCTTCCCTTCCCTTCCCTTCCCTTCCCTTCCCTTCCCTTCCCTTCCCTTCCCTTCCCTTCCCTTCCCTTCCCTTCCCTTCCCTTCCCTTCCCTTCCCTTCCCTTCCCTTCCCTTCCCTTCCCTTCCCTTCCCTTCCCTTCCCTTCCCTTCCCTTCCCTTCCCTTCCCTTCCCTTCCCTTCCCTTCCCTTCCCTTCCCTTCCCTTCCCTTCCCTTCCCTTCCCTTCCCTTCCCCCTCTCTCCCCCTTCTCTTCCCCCTCCCTCTCCCTTCTCTTCCCCCTCCCTCTCCCTTTCCTTTTTTCTTTTTTTTCTTTTTCACAATGTCTAATGACGGCCAAAATGATCAAAGAAAATGAATGTGCCAAATACAGTGGATCAGCAAAAGTTTTAGATGGAAAGAAGCCAAAATGTATACTCAGGAAAAACAGTGGAGCTGCAGGTTTGGGATGAAATCATACAGATCAGTCCTTCTGGCAGGCTAGTAGTCAATCTTATTTAAATTCTTCCTGCTCTTACTGTCAATTCTTGGCAAAAATTCCCTGTCAGATAAAGGGACCGTGATTTCAAAACACAGTAAACTATTTATTTTACTTGATAACATGCCTCATTTGACTCCCCTTTCCCCACACACTCCAGAAGGAACAGCACATAACTTTATGGAGAGACAAGTTGGACTATTTTGGCAGTCCTTCAAAAGAGATATAAAGTTTGAACAGAAAATGCATGTAGGGAAAATATTTGCTTTTGCCCTATGATTACAGAATTACTGTATTTTGTTTTATTTGGTTTCTATTACCTCTGGGAAAGTATTTTCCATCCATGAAAAAACTAATTTCTGGTGTTCTTCATGCACATAATTGTGTTGTTTTCCCACAGCATTTAAAGAATGACAGTTACTTTGCAACTTACTGGACATTTTACCTTACATTCTTCTGCTCCTCAAAGAATCAATATGGGACATTTATGGCTTGTCACATTCCTGACGGTAAGTATATCGTCCATGAAGGGCAGAACATGCAGACTGAGCATCCCAAATAAGAAATGTGAATGAACTGGAGCAGAAGGGATCAGATCCAGAGTTAGTTGACATATCTGGAGTGTGGTTACAAATGGGTCCAAGAAGCGACAGACATGGAAGGAGAAGAGGAAGTGTTACCCTCCACATCAAGAAGAGAATAGAGTATGAAAAACCATCCCTGAAGAGTGGCCTTAAGCAAGTCAGTTCGTAGTTCCTTCATGTTATTCACTCTTTTATTTGACTTCTCTTGCCTTGCTGACATTGTAGTCCCTTTGGCATGCTTCCTATTTGTCCACTCAGGCCAGGAGCAATCCAGGAAAGGGAAGGCAAATGCCTTGTACCACCTTAGTTTTTCAAAGCAATCAATTGGGTACACACATGGAGTCCACTGTGGATCCAGCAGTGTTGATGCCAACAGTCTGATAGCCAGTGCTTTTTAGTAAAAAGCTAGAACAAGGATTTTGGATCTTGCTGAGGAAAGGGTGACAGATTAGTACCAAAATTAGGATTAAATATCACACTAGTTGAATCGTTAAATCTAAAGAAATAATTAATTACTGAAGTCCTAGGCAATAGCTGACCTCAGCATTTTTGATAAAGACATGTCTGTACTCAAAGACAGAACTCAGAAAAGGCTTCACAGAATGTTTGAGTTCATAGAAATAAAATATGTAAATACCTTTGGAAATTGAGAGAAATTCTGGTCTCTGGAAAGCTAAATTGAAATAATCTTATGTGCTAAAGGACTGTAAGTTACTAAAAGCATCTGCTAATGAGTGCATATGCCATTCCTTGAGTGTTAGATGCACATTTTTTTAAGGCATTTTCACAAGAAAGTGAGGTAGCGATTCAGTCAACAACAAAAGGATTAACACTGGATTTCCAATCACACAACTTCAAATCCCACTTAAGTATAATTTAAACCAAGAAATAAAGGATGAACGGATTTAAAAGCATAATTAGTTCATAACTGCCCCTTGAAGTAGTTTAGAATGTGCAGTGAGATTGCATTATAGATAATCTGAAAATTATATTTATCATTTGACTAGTTACTTTGCTCAGTTTTCAAAGGCAAATCTCCTACGCAAGTGTATGGGAAAATTTCAAGACTACAGAGCCCATGATGTTGCTGTTATCATAAAATATCCTGATTTTTTACAAGCAGAAACCAGGATTTATTTAACAAAGCATTTCATGTGCTGTTATTTGTGGTATTGAAGGCATAGCAGTTGGGTTAAAGATGTTTCTAATAAAGACCTATATCCAGCCTGCTGGAGGATGGTCAGGCTGTCTCCCACTGGGAGCTTGTACATGGACCTAAAATCCCTCTGGAGAAACTTACACCTTTGCCTGAAGCTAATTAGAATTCATGTTTTCATAGTGAATTAAGAGAAGTGATAGCCACTCACTCCCTAATTGCAGTTAAGCTTAATGGACAGCCTTTACTCAAAGTATCCATCCAGCAAATATTTTGACGCTTTCCTTCATTTCAGGTTTACCACTGAGCACTCAGCAGGTGCTCCCTTTTTAGAAAGGAAGTGCTAATGCCTCAAGTCCATCCTCTTACTCTGGTTAGTATGCACTTAATTGATAGCTCGCCTCTGGGAAAACAAAGATAACAAATTCAGGGTAATGATCCTGCAGATAAAGCAGCGTGGCTAAGTGTATTAACTCAGTCAAGATCAATACACTGACACCTATGATAATATGAGGATAAATTATAAGATTCCTTAGAAATACCATTGCAGATTACAAGTACTCTCCAACAGATATAAAAAAGAAACTAAGAATAATGGTTGCAGTGACTTTCCTCATTCTCAAAGGGTACTCAGTTTAAAAAATAAAAAAGAAAGTATTTTGTAGAATTCTGAGTGAGGAACCAAATATTAATGCCAGAGGACTGAGCTGAAGATAAGCGCTATCATTACTCTAACTTGTTCCACTGAAACATTGCACATATCTTTCAAAACTGAGTTGACGGTGTTGCATTCTCAACACTCTGAAAAACTCCCTAATTGTAGATTCCCACATTTCAGGCCCTGGGATAGATTTGAGCTAATTGCATTTCTCTCTTACCGTCAGAAGAGTTAAAAGATTTATACTGTTTCAGATATGTCCTGTACGATCCATGTGATTGTTCTCCTCTACTGTTCTAAGTCTGGATGAAAAATTCAGTGGTATAGAGTTAAATATTTCAAAATGCACTTCACTGTAGTTGCTGCAGCCCTTAGAATTTACACCAGCTAAGAAATTGTTTCAGGGTGATGTACGACACAACTCAGATCTTCAAAGGTTAGTGATACCTGAAGATATGAACATCTTAATACTTCCGTAAAGCACTAGGATATTACTCGGAAAACTTTTCTTTTGCACTTAGTAGCATATTCTCTTACATTGGATTTCAGAAATTTCTAAGTCATTGTACTCCAGAACCTAGAACCAGCTGGGAAGAAAGAAGCATGAAATCATATTTATTAGCTATGCTGAATTGCTTCTTTATAAAATAAATTTACAGTTTTTCTAAAGACAGATGTTCAACATTGCATTACAAAATTGTTCTGCTCCTGGAAAGATTTATACTGATTTATGTAGTTCAAGGTTAAAGAAATCATCAAGTAGTAGTCAGGCATTTATAGAAAAAAAATAATAGACTAAGTGTTTACTATGTGTTAAAAAAACAACTCTGTCACAGATATATTCAGTAAACATACACAAAAGCTGTTTAGAATCTTCCTTTTTATTTTTATTTGTGAAAAAGAAAAGCACAGTTGACCTCAAAAGAAGATAAAGATATCTGACACTTCAGAAACATTTATTCTCTTGACTTTTGCTCACTCTAAATAATTAAACCTTTTGAACAATTTTATTTTTATTTTTTTTAATTATTTTTGAGCAAGACCATGGAACATTGAAATACACTGGCAATAATCAGAATCTCAGTTACTTTTAGCTTTCAAGATCTGGACAAGGAAAAATGAAAATATTCTAGATTCTGTGATGTATTTCCTCTATTCTACAATCCCTCATTTAAAAATGAAAAGATATTGTGAAAGAAAACTTGTGAAAGAAAACACTCCTTATTTCAATGTTTTGGTTAGAGAGATATCACATCCTCCCAGATGAGGTATTCTTTTGCCTGTTTGTTTGCTTTTGTGTTTTTGTTTTTAACTTTTTACTTTCATTTTGTATTAAACTGATGCCACTGTTTACACTCAGAATAAAAAGAGCTCTTACATATGAGATAGCACAGCTTCATTATTAGGTCCTGCTGTAATATTACCTTATGGAATTTTAAGCCATAAGTAATGTAGTTATTTAAGCCATCTAAGCAATTGTAGTATATTTATTCAATATTCATGAGTAGTACTTGACAATATGACAAAAAAAGTGGTGGCAGCAGATCTCCTGCCTTCACTCTAATAGTTAATTTTGATGTTGCTTAGCCTTGAATGAAAGAGTGATTCAGTGTACACTTTAAAGTGTCATAAACTTAATGCTAATGGAAGGAGCATTCCTGTCTTCTTCCTACACTTCTCTTGATCTATACTACAATTAGCTTGTTCCATCCCGTTATCCTTCTTTATTTCAAGTATTTTATCACTGAGTAATTCTTTTAGAGAAATTTCATTAAATATATTTTTGTTATATGAATTGATTAGAAATAGTTTTATTTTTATTAGATACAGATAAATTCTCTTTATATTGCATTTTGGATCAAAAATCTACCCTCCATTACGTTCAGATATGATTTTTTTCAGATGATGTTCTTTAAGAAGCAAAATTTGAGCCCAAAGTAAAAGTTTGTGAAATGACAAATCAAGGAAAAGCTGCAATTTAGATAACAAAGAGAAAATTTCTGCCATGCCTAACTCCTCATTTATGGTCTTGTTTATGCTGAATCATGCATAGAAGATAAAAATATGAGAAGCAAAGAAATGGCTTTCTGAGAGCTACCTTTTTGCTTCAGTCATAGGTGAACAAAGAATATATGGGTACAGAAGATAAATCATTATCTCGCATAACTTATGTATCTGTGCACTGCTCAGAATGGAGGAAATGAGTACAAATTAAGTTCTTTTTGGGTAGAAGGGAAATCAAGAAATTATATAATGTCTTTTTGAAGTTAAGAGACTCAGATTGTGAGCTAACTTAAAAAATACAGGTTTCTAGATGACACAGTAAGCTAGATAACGAAGAACGCAAGACAGGATGTTTACTTACTCATATTTTATCTTTTTTTCTGAAGAACTGTTCTGCATAAATTTCTGATGTACCTACGAATCTGTATAATTTAAGAACTTCTTGAATCTTGAAACCCCTTTCAAGAATTTCTTGTTCCTTTTCTAGCCATCACAATCAGCCCTGTTCCTACATCTATGAATAGTCTGAGTTCTCCAGAAAGACAACAATCAGAGACAGACTTATTTTACATTGAAAAGAAATACAGTTTCTGATGTTGAATCTGGATCACATCTAAAGATCTCATCATTGTGAAACAGATGTAACACTATGATATGTTTTCCCTTCAGAAAGGGAAACAGAGCCAAAAATGTATGTTTTAGTTATAAATAAGCTGTTATGTAGATAACATAGCATGATGATCTGGTTTTATTTTGTATTTCATCCCACTTCTTGTTAGGAATAACTTGACTAGTTTACTGATAGCAGGTTATTAGTGGTTTCTTCCAAATATATCTCTGTATATCTTATAAACATGGCAACAAATCTATTACAGTAATTGATTTATTATAACTTCAGAGCATGTCATTATACAAATTGACTCAACAGAAGATCATAAAGTGCATGGGCTACTTTCACACTTGAAGACAATATTAAGAACTGGATTTTCAGTGATGACAATTACAGATAAAATTTTCAAATTTTAATTCCCATTGTTTCTTAATAGTCACTATGTATTTTTTTAAATAGTTTCTTAGAATAAATGCAAAACGAATATAAAAACCTTATCTAAATGTTTATGACTTTTGATGACAGCTATAGAAGTTCTTTGCTGTGTTTAGAAAAGTTGCTGAAAATGTAGATAATCACATTCAGCCAACATGTTATCTGTGACTACATATACTGAGTCCTAAATACACTCAATTTCTTTTTTATTGACTCCTTGTAGGGAATAAGTAGAATCTTCACACTTAACCTCCATACTTCTGGTCTGCACTCCTGGCTTGTATCAGTGAATAAACTTTGCTCTTTAGACTGATAAGAATATTTTCAATTCTCTGGAAATTCCTTGTAGCCTTGCTAAATAATAATAGTAAAATCATTTAGCAGGAAATGCCATTTAATACTAGGATGGAATAAATTAAGAAAGAAAATGTTTACTGTAAATAAGCGGCTATATAAAATTGTATGTGGTATCTTCTTGTCTGGTATGAACAATAAAAGAAAATACATTTTTCACATAGATGACTAAGCACACTGTACAGAAGTCACACAACTACATATTTATCACCACACATACATATGCAACATTAATTTATGAATATATTTAAGCCAAGTCATTAATATAGATTTTTAAGATTTTTCTTGTAGTAGCTATCCTTTCGAAATTCATTCCTACTTATAAATAATGGTTAAAATATTTTTTGTCATATGTATTGAGGAAATATTCTTGAGCTGGCTCAAGATAGTGTTATGGATGGTCAGCAGACACCTTACACAATCGAATGCAAGGTTTTCATTTTTACCTTCCTCTTAAAGAGATGTGAGTAGGATGTAGTCTAAATGATCTGTCTCTGCTCCGCACTTTTCTCTGGTAAGGCATGAAGACGGATCAGGTTGTCTGTGAAGGCCACTGAAGAATAAACTGAGAGAAGGTGTATGCACTGCTAGTGTCTGTGTGTATTGGAAGGTGCTGAGTTGAGATTGTTGAGGTGTCAACTTCTGGATGATGGGGAAGGAGAATATCATTTGTGCAAATACCTCTAAAGCCTTTGCTTACCTCCTGCTCAAAACTGTAGTGAATCTTCCACCTTTTTGTTAACTACTCCTTGCTCCCTTGCTCTTACTAGCAGTAAGTCTCACTGTAAATTCAGTTCTGCTATTTACAGTGCCAAGAAACTTTTTACTGTATCCATCCTAGTGTAACCGAAATCTTGGTTGTCTTGAAATCAATTGTCAATCTCCCATGACCTTCACAGAAGCTGAATTTCTTCCAAAGACTACAGTGAGTCTTCCTTTTGTATGTGATCACATAAACTGCAACTCCAGGCAAGACACAGTCTTTCTTGCTTCTCATATGCATTTAAGTATATAGTAAATATTTCATTTTTAATTACTGGTTTACATTCATACTGAGAACATAGTCCCAACATAATTGTATTTTAAGCACATTTAAACTTAAGACAGAATGAAACCATTTCTCAAACATTTTGCTGAACACAGATATCTTTAAACAAATATCTTCAAACAAAATATTGCGGTTATTTCTTCAGTTGGATCCAAATTGGCATGTGCTGAGTTGGAGAGAACCAAATTTCAACTGTACCATTACATTTCTCTCCTTTTAGAGCAACATAATTTTCCCAAAGTCTTAATGCACAAATGAACTTAGACTGTATTTCAGGATAAAAAAATATTTAAAATTGAAAGTAATTAGATTTGGCAGAATTTGGCTTGATATGAACATCTGGACAGTTGGATAAGTGATTAATATTTAAAAGAATTTGTAGTCCGGCTTACCTTCTGCCATTCATCTAAAACCTATTCAACTCAGACTTGCCTTCAAGTGGAAGTACTTGGGAAGGAAGTAAGAATGTGAATATTGCAGAAGTGTGATTTTTATCAATTTTACTTCTTGTATGAACATCCATATTTTTGTTTCCAGGTGTATTTTAACTGAATCCGTCTCAAAGGGATCATAAGAGAATCTATGAAAGGACACAATCTTTTGTGAAATCACTACTGTGAAATAGACATTCCAGACTATTCTGATTTACATAAAGGACAGTCTCAGTTTTTGATATATTAGAATAAAAAACGGTTTTATTTCACATTGATTGAACTTTCTGTCCATAGCTGGAGGATGTTATCTGTGTGAATCTACAACACTTCAGGAAAGTTTGAGACTAGGAAATCTGTGTGTCTTTTATCCTCTGAATATGATTAATGATGCTTTGTGTTTTGCAAGACATTATTAAAAACAGAAGCCTATGACTTCATTGTCTCTGACAATACTTTGAACATGGGGTCAGTTATTCCACTTTTACATTTCTTTGCAAGATTAAAAGAAAGTAAAAACAATTGCACTGGGAGGGGGGAAACTACACAGATGTGACAAAGCAAGATACACACACGTTTTCAATATGCTTCTAGTGAAAATTCACTTCATTCATAGGATACTGCTGGTAAGCAAACACTTGTGACAGGCAAATCTAGCCATCAGGAAAACATACTGGATTCAGGATTATCTCAATACCACATGCTAGAATTGTTGAAAACATTAAGCAAAGAGCACAGAGTTTGATTAGGGAAATTACAACAGATGCAATTTCTTATTTGCATTCCTGGACAGTGATTGACAAGAACGTTGTCATTGTGTAGAACTGAAAAAAATTGTGCAATATCAAGAATGTGTATGAAGAAACTGTTGATGTATTAAATATAAGTACTTTTTGTTTTCACATAAAATACACTACATTCACAAGTAGAATATTCTTTATGTTTATATGTTTTATGGGCAGCATTGTTTAAAGTGCTGGAAATCCTAGATCTTCCTTCAATATCTAAACAGGAAATTATTTGCTCTTTTTGAGCTATTCTGCTCAGCTGTGATGCATTATTTTATTGAATTTCTGCAACATAAGGGTTATTTTTTTACTGATATCTTCACCTTTTGTGAATGTCAACAGGATTCCGATTGTACAAAAAACTCAAAGGGGAAAACTTTTAAGTCCCTATTGAAATTAATGGGAAAATTCAAAATGCTTTCAGCAAAGCTGAGGTTTGCTATGTAAGTTGGAAATATGTTTGTAATAAAACGACCATCACTTTGCCCGTTGACAGAGGAAAGAACATTATCTAACATTTGCAGTTTTCTGCCATCAGAATGCTAGAAAATCACGGTGCTTCATTAGACGAATAGGCTTTTTAACTGTTTTCAGTTAACTTCATTGCAAAAATTGGTCTATTCAATGAACCTTGTCTGTAACAGGCTAAAATAGAGACACAGTTACAAAATAATCTTATAAATTATCAGGATCTTTTTTTCTTACTGCTTTTTCTCTAGTATTTTATTATTTCATTGGCCCTAAGTATGTGGTCAATAGGAAGTGGAAGAATTAGTCAACGCATTTTGAGGGTCTTCATTTTGGATATTCTTTCCCTTAACTAGAAGACTTTCCTAAAATACCTTTGATACAAACTTAAAATGTTTCCTGCAACCTGATCTGCTTTTTCACTTTCTTCTCATCAGTTCAGTGAAAATATGGAAATGTTCAGAATTTTTGGCTTGTTTGATACAAGGATAAAACCCAAAAGCTAAAAAAAACAAAACAAACAAACAAACAAAAAAAAAACAAAACCAAAACCCAAAACCCAACCAAATAAATAATGAAAAACAATTTTAAAAAATGTAATCTTCAGCACTTTGCCATCTTCCCTCTGCATGTATCCTTTGCTGGCATCTGGTTGCCTGTCAGAACTTGTTAGATTGGCACTAGCTCCCTGAGAATGGCACATGTCAAATTCCTAGTTACCACTGAATAACAAGCAGGTATTATTATAAGATTTTTTTTTTGTTGAGAGTATTCTTAGACTCATTTCTCATAAGGAAATATTTCACAAGATATGTATAAATGATCTATCAATGTCACTTGCAATCTTCAGGTACCAGATTACAGATGCAGGGTACATGTAAATCCAAAAAATATCAAGCCCCTCAACAGCTCAAGTCAGAGATTAGAGGATAGCTGGGATCTCTGAGATGAAACTACTGGTTCTTCTTAATTACCAGATTACTTCTTAATTACCATCTTCATTCCTTAAAAGGTAGGAAGCTTAAGAAGCTACTATATATGGCTCTTTACATAGTTACTATATGTGTCTGCCTGAGGAAACCTGCACAGATGATAGAGACACATAAGAGAAGGTGAGAAAGAGTAAACTAAAAAACCCCTTAAGAATACCTTGTCCTGACATATATATGTTTTTCGAATCACCTATAAGTGTGTGAACAAAGAACAAACACGCACAACACTTGTATTTAGTAAATAAAAATAAAAAATAAGGGCAATTCTTCAATTTTACTTTACTGATACTTTTGCTTTTGTTTGTGAAAATAACCTTTCCACTATAAAAAATGATTTTATTATCTAGTCTGAAATACGTGGCATGTGTCATACTTTCATGTTTTTTATGTGTAGCTATGTCTTTTATGCACTCAAGCACATATATACGCATGTAAAATATATAAAACTCATATATATGTACATTAAAAATGCTTTCTTGAAAGTGAAACAGAACTGTGTCATAGTTATTCACTGACAGATTCTGCACTTACTTAGCAGTAGTATAAATCTGAAGGAGTCCATTACTCCACACAATAATGGAGCTTATCTAGTTTTAGTTTAACCAAGAGCAGCCTCCTGTCCATTCTCCCCGGTTTCTCTTTATAATCAGTTTCAGAGGATTATTGTTCTAATATTACATACACCTTACTGGTTACCGGGCCACAATCTGACCTTAAATTTGTATGAAAAATTAAGTGGAAGGCAGATGATTGAGCTATGGTTTCTTTCAGCTTCATATCACTGCCCTTGCATCTGGCTGGGGGGGGAAGAAAAGCAGTTGCCTGATACCTTAATGTCACTTTTAAGTTTTACTCTGAAAAAGCATTGAGCGGGGTTTACTCAGAATCATTTTTCAGGCAATTCTTCTTCCTGGAAATGTGATGATGTGAAGACAGACAGAACTGAGGGAAGAAACAGTCCAAAAGCCATCTCCCTCACTCTATTATTACGAATCACTCCCGTTATAGAAGAAAAACTACACATACTCAGCATGCTTCAAAGGAGGGAAATGATGTGACAAAGCCATAAAGTTAAATTAAACAGCTCTGATCTAAACACCAATTTCATGTCTGTGTATTTTTCCTTTTAATTAAAAAGTAGCTTGAGACTGTACTTACAATATGTGACACTGAGTTAATAATATACTAAATCAGATTGTAGCTAAGTGTCATATCTACATAAAAGAACTTCATTACTTGAGTGTGGCTGATCAAGTTAATTGAATCAAGGATTTAGATTGTAATAGCTAAGGTAAAACTAACTTCTAAAAAACACATACTTTGAAGTGAAGTTTGTACTGCATTTCGAATACCGCATTGTATTGCGTTTGTACCAAATTTCATGTTAGGATTTAAAACCCTTTCACGTTTCAGCTAATCACAACTACATTTTTAGGTTAAGATCTTAATCATATTAGGCTGCATACATTTCAGAATTAGACAGCAGGTGAGTTTAAAAATGAAACTTCTCGATTCTTAGTTCATATTTTTCCTTCTCTTTTATAACAGGCAAATCTTACATACTAGAAATAAATTCAGCAAAGTCATTTGATAACATATTTGCTCTGTGCCCTCACTGATGATCTATCAAATAAATCATGTGTTAGCTGCAAAAATGTGAACAACTAATAGGGGACAAAATATCCAGTGCTTGCTTTGCTGTTAAATTAAAAGAATCTGTTCTATTCATAGAGGAACATGGCAGGATACTACTTACTTTAGCCCATAGTCAGTTTGAAGGACTGATAGAATTTTTCTAAGACCATTTGAACAAAATTACCAACAGAGCAAAAGTACAAAGTGGTAGGTATGTAGGAAGTTGTCATTTCATTTGGTAATACAATCTACCTAGAAACTACTCAGAAAAAGAAGAATAGTTTTCCATTCCAGGAAAGTTATTACTGTTGTTGTCTCTGAATTCAGAGATAGCTCCTGTTATTCTTTCCTTGGTCACTAACTATAGACTAATGAGAAAGAAAGAAAGCATAATTGCTTTCTTCATACACAGCAAAAAATTATCCTGAAAATATTGTTATCTCCTAGAAGTCAGTATGCTGGTGGCTGTGGACATTTAGGTGATGGCTAAGAGCAAGTTCTACCAACCTTTAGGCACTATTAGAAATTTTAAACTCCCCAGTATTTATAAGATTAAAACCAGAACTTCTAAGGTAGGTTCCTTTCTGGCATGCTTTGATTTTTTCTGTACTTTATGATTGAATGAATTTCGCCTAGATGTTCCTGTATTTCTCCACTGATTTACATGCCTAACATAGATCTAGATATAAGGATTAAATAAATTATGTTTCTAAAGATATGGCTTGACATGGGAGAAAGTAGACAATGTCAGTACCTCTTTTCATATTTTTGAAATTGACACAGCTGCTCAAATTACAGACGAATTTGGAAAATATTAAAAAAAAAAAAATTGCTTTTGCAAGTCTTACTTGTGGTTTTTTACCATACTAATGAATTAACATCAGTAGGGTCATCTTAATCTTCATGGAGTGAAAGTGCAATTAGGTAAATTGTTTCTTCTGAATCCAATAGATTCTGAATCCAGCTTCTACTGACTCTTTGGACAAAACATAACCGTGTTAAGAGTTCAGCACTCTTTTCTATTCAACTGTGACATAAGAGTTCACAACAAACTGTTTTGATCTTTTCTATTTCAAATCCCTCAAGCAAAATAGGATATATCTACACAACATATAATTACTTAGTTCCAAAAGAAGTGAGTTGAAGTGTATCTGTAAATAAAGCATCATTTGAATCTCCTCAATGCATTAAACATAGAAAGAAAATTTTATATTAAATTATTTTGAATGACTAAAGATTAACTAAAATTAGTATGATGCCACAGCCAAATTCAGATTGAGTATGAGGTCAAGTGAACCTATATATAACAGAAGCTATAACCTGACCCAAACTAACTTTACGATTTACTATCTCAGACTTTATTATCTCTTGGTTTACTATCTCAGAGACTGCATCATCGGTCTCTTTCCAGATTTTTTCCAGAAAAAAAAAATTAACTATATTTTCATAGGTATTATGTACTTCATTGATTTCCAAAACAGTGCTGATCTTCAGATTTTTTCACATTTGGATGACATCTTACTGATCTGATGGAAAACAATGTAAATGCTGTGCTGTATGGATTCATGGGCCAGAAGATCACTAAGATGGACCTTAGAGTTCACACCATGAATCCCAGTGCAAAATCAGTGATTTATATATATGTATATATATTTTTTTCTTTTTCACTAGGACAATAAAAAATTTGTCTGATAATGATCTTTCTTCATTAACACACTGATTACTTAAGTGAAAACACTAAAGAAGATGAAATTCTTGTTTCAATAACAATACACAGTCCTTTCCAATCTATGCATTACTGAAATCTAAAGAACAGAAAAGTAGATAAAATGTGTCTTGGATTAAAAAATTATTTGTTGTTTTCTATAGTTTGGGTGTGAAAAGGCATACATAATCAATAAGTTGCAGAGCAGTGGTAAGCTATTAATGCCAACCAAATGCAGAAAAAAATGGGAATGTTAGTCACCACTAGGCAACAGATCTTACACAATTTTTAACATGGTTTTGGTTTATGCTAGTGTTCTTGCTAATGAGCAATTCAAATTAATTTCAGCTGATGCCAGGAAAATAGCATGTTCAGCATTGTTAGGTGATATGTGTGGAATACCATTACTGTTTTATTAGACTATGAAATTACAACTCACTGTCAAGGAATAATTAAAAAAAAAAAAAAAAAGGAAAGGGTCTCTATGTAATTCCTAGCTATAAAGAATAGACATATTTTTCAATGTGAGCAGTAATAGTCCTCCTAATGTGTACCATGTATAGCACTTTATTTTGAAGTATGGAATAGTCTACTCAAATTCAAAACCACATGCAATGGCTAATGACCTGTGGAATTTGCAAACAAACTTTTAGTACTTAACAGCATTATAGAGGAGAATGCATCAGTAGATGACTGGATTTACAGTATTACCATCTAATGAAGTCCCCCTGTAAAGTGTCTCAAGTCATATTTAAGATTTTCTTGAATTTATTGTCATTACTGTTATTATTATTATTATTTTGCAGTTATTTTGTGAAATGAAAGTTATTTGGTCTAATGAGAAGAGAGATATTGGCTTCAATAATTTCTGGTAATCTACTTATTCTTTACTAGGAGTCATATATTAGTTCATTAAAAAAAAAGAAAAAAAGTTTACATTCACATGGGGAAACAAATCTGCTGAAACACAACTTAAAGAAGATTTGATTATCCTCTAAATTCAATTTCCTATATTATAAAGAAATCTTAGTAAGGTTCTGGTAATTATGAATTAGCAAGATACGTATTTCCTTTAGATTAAAAGAATAAATGAAGTATTCTATAAATACATTTTTACATTCAGGACATAAAAGTCTCTAAGATAAAGGTCTCTAATATTACACTAGTATTTCTACTGTTTTACTGATAATGTTGAAAAACTCTAAATAAATCCTTCAATGTAAATAAAGTTTAATAAAATACACATACTTGGAGAATAATCATTTATATTACAAATGTCAACTTCATTCATTAGTTTTGTTACACTTAGAGATGGGACAAAGCATGTTACTGTTGTTGAACTTTTACGTTAATGCAGAAAGCTGAAACTTTAGAATCATACAATCACAGAATGGCCTGGGTGGAAAAGGTCCTCAAAGATTGTGTAGTTTCAACCCCCCTGCTATATGCAGTGTCGCCGACTACTAGACCAGACTGCCCAGAGTCACATCCAGCCTGGTCTTGAATACCTCCAGGGATGGGGCATCCACAACCTCTTTGGGCAACGTGTTCCAATGCATCACAACCCTCCTAATATCTAACCTAAACCTCTCCCGTCTTAGTTTAAAACCATTCCCACTTGCCCTATCACTACCCACTCTAGTGAAGAGCTCACACCAAAAGTGTTTTAATTTTGTTATGTAAAATTTCATACAATTTCAAGTTTTGAATAAGGTTTCATGAATGAAATAAACCTACTAGATTATACAAATCTGGAAATGCAAGATTATTCATCATAATTATACATTATCTGATATCCTTTCCTGCTGACATTAAATGTCACAGATAATGTCAGTTTTCCAAACATAGCAATCTTTTCATTGCTCAGTGAACCCTGAGATAGAAAAATAAGCACTCACTCAGCTTAAAATACAGTTTAATAGTTCTGCATAAACAGAAGCTGATCTTGACAGATACAAATTTTTCTTCCATGAAAAAAATAAAATCAAAACTTTCTATGGAAATAACATTTAAAATATATTAAATGTACCTAAATGTACATTACTCTGCATTAATTCACATTTATCATTCAACTAGGTTGGATTCCAAAACAATTTACATTAATGTCAGTGGCGATGTCTTATTTTTGACTTTGTGAATAGATATAACAGAAGTATATCTGTTGGAGAGCACCCAGACGAGAGACACAAAAATAATTCAAGGAATGGAACATCTCCCCTGCAAGGGCAGATTCAGAGAGCTGGGGCAGTTCAGCTTGGGGAAAAGAAGACTCTGGTGAGACCTGAGAGCAGCCTTTCAGTATCTAAAGAAGGGTGATAAGAATCATAAAATCATAGAATCATAGAAATGCTTGGGTTGGAATGGACCCAAAGGATCATCAAGTTCCAACCTCTTTGTCACAGGCAGGGCCACCAACCTCCAGATCTGGTACTAGACCAGGTTGCCCAGGGCCTCATCCGACCTGGTCCTGAACAGCTCCTGAGACACAGCATCCAGCCTGTTCCAGCACTTCACCACTCTCTCTGGGAAGAACTTCCCCCTGATATCCAATCTAAACCTTCCCTCCTTGAGCTTAAAACTATTTTCCCTTTTCCTATCACTACAAAAGAAGGGGACTGACTCTTTAGCAGGGTCTGTTGTAATAGGACAAGGCGAAAAGGTTTCAAAGTAAAAAACGGAGATTTAGATGGATTATAAAGAAGATTTTTACCATAAGGACGGTGAGGCACAGAAACATGTTGCCCAGAGATTTGTTGGATGCTCTGCCCATGGAAATACTCAAGATCAGGCTGGACGGAGCTCTGAGCAACCTGATCTAGCTGTAGTTGCCCCTGCTCATTGCAGGGGAGTTGGACTAGATGACCTTTGAGGGACCCTTCCAATTCAAATAATTCTGTGATTCTATGAGTCTATGATATGAAGTGTGCAATAATGAAGTCAGCCTGGACTTTTTGTTTCCTAGCATTTACTTATAATGTCAGAAACATTTTGACTTACAGTTATCATTCAGTTAGACTTAGGCCTGATTATGTTTGTGAACTTGAAGTAAGCAATAGTTCCAAACTTTCCTCAAAAAAACAAACAAACAAACAAAGCCAAACATACAATAATCCAGTAATCTCTTTAAGAGATTTGAAACACTGAGAGTTAGAACCAAATATTTTGCAACATGATTAAGATTAAATAGCAAAAGTATGTTTGTCATTGTTTCATCTGGGATGGAATCGTTTTCTTCAGAGTATCTGGTATGATGCTACGTTTTGGTTCTAGGAGTAAAAACTCCTAGATAACACACTGATGAATACAGTTGCTGCTAAGCAGTGTTGTACAGAGCCAAGGCCATTCACAGTGAGGAGCCCAAGGAGCTGGGAGGGAACAGAATTTGGACACTTGACTTAAATTTTCCGAAGGGATATTCCATATCCTATGACATGATGCAGAAGAAATGTTGGAGGGGATGGGAGTTCATCTCACTCTTCCATTGCTCAGGGGGTTAGCTGGGCATTGGTTGGAGGATGATAAGCAATTGCTGGTGCATCACTTGTTATATATATACATATGTGTATATATATATATATTTGTCATAATTATTATCCTTTTCTTTCTCCCTATCTAATAGCTTGATCTCAACCCATGAGTTCTACTTATTTATTTTTCCTGATTCTCTCCCTCATCCCACTGGGAAGGGGGAGAGTGAACAGATGACTGTGGTGCTCAGACACCTGCCTGGTTAAAGCACAATAATGTTTCAAGTCATGATGGAAAATAGATGTAAGAGCATTCAATAAGCTTACAGCTTACAATATGTAGCAAAAAGGGAGCCATGAAAGTTCAGGGTCGATTTTTTTAAAAAATTATTTATAACCTGGAGAGCTTTCCTTTTTTCTGTTAACACCCTGCCATTTTTTATTTAGCCCTTTTTCCAACAGTTGCATCGAGTGATGGAATCTGAGATCCACCCACCTCACTAAATAGAATACTTTCCTTCTTTTTATTTTCTCCTTTCTTTTTTCTTTTTTCTTTTTTCTTTTTTCTTTTTTCTTTTTTCTTTTTTCTTTTTCTTTTTTCTTTTTTCTTTTTTTTCCAACCACAGGTGATAGTGTTCATCTCCCATTCTGTGTTTTTCCACAGATACCTTTTTTTTCCTCCAGAGACACACATTACAGTTAAATCAAAACAAAAGTTGTGTGTCTGTCTGTGGTTGTGTATTAATACTTCATTAGAAAACATTCAGTGATCTATTCCAACTTAAATTTGACGTCTAGCTCAGTGGAATGAAATGTTTATTTAAACACACCAATTTAAAATATTATTAAAAAATATTTCCCACAATAAAGATTAAACCATATATCAGAGTAGTCTGAGTGTTCCATTAGGGAAACTCCTGACCTAGTTACTGGTGACTGACAGGGCTACCCAATGTCTCCGTGTGTCTCTTGTTTAGGTTTATCAGATAAGTGATGAAATGTAACCCAGATGGTGTTAGTTTTCTATCTGCATTATTGTTGAATAAACAAAAAACTGCATAGGATTGTTTGGGACTTTTCACCCATTTCAATTCTTAATTTGTTTTTTCTTGTAATCTTCCTGTTTCTAATTAACTTCATTTAGGAGAGGATTAACTCTCTTTTTGACTTTACCAAGTCGATCATGGCTAGTTTTACACTCAGAGTGAGGCTTTCTACTGCAATTACTGTTTATGTCACAGAAACTTAAAAAAAACAACACATAATAATACTTTTATTTTTCTCCCAAACTGAGATTGTCTCCTCAACTGAAATAAATTGTATATGGTAACAATTTTATACAATTTGAAATTAAATTTTTAATAGTGTAGGTACAATTAAAAAACCTTCTCTCAGTAGTGTGAATTGTTATACTGATAGAAAATGCCTACATGTGCCAAGGATGAGAATCCTCAGTTTTGATTCTCAAAATTGACAGGGTTTCCAAATTAGTTGTACTGAGTCTGCCTGGGATGTATTTCATTTTCTTCATAGCAGCTGATATGGCTTTGTGTTTCAAGTTTGTGATCAAAACAGTGCTGATAGCATACCAATGTTTTAACAGTGGCTGACCAGTGTTTGCAGAGCATCAGGGCTTTCTCTTTCTCTCTTGCCCCCTCCAGGGAATAGATTGGATGATGCATAAGAGGTTGGGTTGAGACTACAGGGCACATACCCCAAACTAACAAAACTTAAATTAGTTTCTTGTTTTCTTCTCTTAGTAGAGAGTAAGAACCATGAATCCTCAGAGTTCTCCTCAGAGAACTTCCATCTCATCCTTAAAGTGCTCTTGTACATACATAAGTTTAATAAAATGTCTTTCTGGGCCCTACTATTTAGGCAACAACTTGTGACATTTTCTTTACTACTTCCCATTGATGATGTCATTGTTAAAACCTAGTATTTAGTATTTTGTTGATCCAAGATATTACTAAACTTATACTTCCATCACTGAAGAATAAACAGGTATCCTCCAAACTTCCTCATACATGGAATTTTTACCTACAGATACTTTATATAAATCCAGTTTACCGAGATAGATACACTTCTAGACTATTAAAATTCTCATGATACTAAAATTCTGCTGTCATTAAAATTCTCCCCTTTGTTTTCTTAGCTTTCAAATTCAGTTATGCTGAATAAGAAATAATAAGGAAAATCTTAACTGTAAAAGACATGAAATCTGAAAGATATATCACCCTCTATGAATTCCTGAAAATCTGCTTTCATGCATTTTAAGCAGGGTCAATAAAGTCTATAAACCATCTGATACTACAAAATACATTTACCCAGTAATAATAAGATATCTAGAGATAATAAAAAGGTGAAGTGCTTAGTATCTATTTCTTCCCAAATCAACAAACAGCTTTAAAGCAAAATCCTACTATTTCCATCCATTTGCATTATTTTCTCTTGAAGTCACATAAATCTGTATGCAATTACAGTATGAATCTAGTATGGAATGCAGAGTGACAGGACGTTAAAAACATTCCTTTTGAGTTGTAAATACTGCATGTTACATGGGCAACATGTTGATGGAACTAAATAAGTAAGAGTACTGCTGCTGACTTGTTGCAGGCAGCCCATTGTGTGACCAGGGTTAGCTATCCAAATAACTTACTGATTTCACAGTTAATCTTTGCTGATAGTTTAGATCACTGATCAGCATTTCCTGGAACTTCGTACATCCCAAAACTGCCATGAGATATTCCCATCCCTTTAGCAATATAGGAGTAATAAATGGATACATTTATTAAAATATGTAGATGTCTTACATAAAAATCTTAGAGAACTCTGTTCAAAATACATGAATAATCACTCATACATAACCCACATGAACAATTCATGTGTAACAGATTGTACCTTTACCAACTAGTAATACTTTAACTTACAAATTGACTCACTTTCAAAAAGTGATATTAAAATGAAGCAATAGGTGATAAGGTGTAGGACTTCTAATATCCTTAAGAGAAGTAGTAACTTAAGATCGATTCACTTATGAAATTTGTTATCTATTTTGCTTTTATCACCTTATTTGCATGGCCATCTAAAGAGAATAGTTGTTGTGAATTAATCCTGGCAGGCAGCTAAGCCCCACACCGCTGCTTGCCCACACCTCTGCAAGCAAGATGAGAAAGAGAATTGGATAGGCAAAAGAGAGAAAATCTGTGGATTGTGATATACAATTTAACAGGTAGAAGAAAAGATGCAGGAATAAAGCAAAACAAGGGATTTGCTACTTCTCACTGGCAGGCAGACATTCAGCCATTTTCAGGGGAGGAGAGCTCATCATGCACAATAAGTTTCTTGGGAAGACAAGCATCCCTCCAAGCATCCTTCTTCTCTTCCTTCCCCATCTTTTATTGCTGAGCATGATGCCATATATGTGTGTCTTTGGTCACCTGGAGTTGGATGCCCTGGCTGTGTCACTCCCAACTGTTAGGCACCCTCTTGCCCTCCTTGCTGGCATGGCAGCAGAAAAGGTCTTGATACTATACAAGCACTGCTAAGCTAAAAAAATCAGTGTGTTATCAACTGTTCTGGGCACAAATCCAAAGCACAGCAAAACATAGCATCTATTATAAAGGATGACACTATCTTAGCCAAAATCAGTACAATGGCAAACAGGCATCTCAGGAGATGATCCTCTGGGCAGAAGAAATTAAAAACAAAACAAAAAAACAAAAACAAAAACAAAAAAAAAACAAAACAAAAAACCAAAACAAAACAAAAAAAAACTTTTGAAAAGTTAAGATGAAAAAAATCTTCCAAAGATTTGTGAACAGTTCTCCAAAATACTTCAAAACTAAACCTTAATCCACATCAGACAGAACCAGAGAGAAGTGAAAAAAAGAAGTTAATATGCTCCTCATGTAACATACATTAAAGAGCATAATCCAAAGATTGAAGTATTTTGTGCTTCTCTCTATTCAATTATAGGAGTTTGAAAAGAAAAAAAGCTAATAAAGCATGACTTCAAAAGAGATGTTGGTGTACAGATAGTGAAAGAAACAACTTTCTGAAGATGTGGAAGGAAATTTTGGGCACATCATATGGATCACACTCCTCTACCAATTTATATTAATCAATTTTAATTTCTCTTTCTTTCTATGAGTTACCTAAATAAACTGATTTGCAAACTGATCAGGTGAGAAACAAGAAGTGCTCAAAAAACGTGGATATCTTTCTAAACTGCCTGACAAGGGTGGAAATAGCAACTAAGGGATGAAAAGTGAGAAATAAGCTCACATTGTTGATATTGTCAACATTTTTGAGGATTAACCAAACAAAAAGAAAGGAGAAATATAAAATGTTGCCTCACAATTCAAAAAACGCTGTAAAACTCCATAAGAAAATATAGGTCAAATGGACCTGATTTCTGGAAATGCTGTTCTGGCTGTAATGAGCGATGATGGCAATGTAAGAATATGGTAGCTATTCATTTATTTTTTTCCCATTCAAATCTTTAAACTGGTTGCCCTGATTTTGGCATTTATTTTCAAAACTTTGTTTTACTTTTCAAACTTTAATTCTCTGATATTTCATGTAATACCTAAAATGAAATTATGAAAAGCATAAAAAAGCTATAAGAATACTAAGTAGATGTATCTGTATTTCTATATAATTCTGGAGTCACATCTGCAGTATTGTGTTGTTTTCCATGTGATTCTGTTGGTAAGTATCCCACAAGCCCAGGAATTTGAATGTCTATGAAGTCTGAAAACAGGTGAGGGACTCTCAATTACATACCTGTTTGAAACTAAGCTGGTTTGCAGTGAAACTCATTATTTCATGCTTTCCATAAGACATAAGGGTTATAAAAAAGCTGTTCTGCTTTTATAGTCAAGAAAAGTTGTATGTACTATGGAAAATTGTTCTCAAGGGAATAATTCAGTACCCTGTAAAAGTGGAAGTTAATAGTAACAGTTTACAGTCCATTTCCTTCTCAAGCTGTCCGTTAACCTCAGTGTATGTCTTTCCACACTGTAGTAACTGTCTTTTACAGTCTTCTTTGCACATCTAATAACAATAATTTGACTGTCAGAAAGCAAAAGGACCCAATGGCACTTTTACAATGCTTTTGAAAAAGTGCTGTAAAGTATTAAGCCTTCTGATTTTATTTAGATTCTGACAAGAAACCAAGATTCATATTAAATAACAAGCTTAGAAGACAGATGTTAAGTATACTTCAGACATTTAGGAATCAGAATATATTTCATATTGCATCATTTTTCTTTGCCATGCACTCACAGAACTAAATTTAATTTAATGACCAGATGGTGCTAATCAGTATAACTGCTAATGCAAACTTTAATTAATCTGAGGATCTGTGCCTTCTCAGTTTGGAATCAGATGTTGTCTGCGGTGGGTTTGAATCTTATTTGCTCTGGGAGTCAGAGATGTGAAGCAAAAGCATTTCCTTAAGATTTGCGGAGCTGCTGGTGTTAAGACTGATGAGATGCTATTCTTCCAGTGAAGTTGCATAAGTTTGCACATTGACTTCAATTAGAAAAAGATGAAAATTGGGCTCCAGATTTCCTTTCACTTTTAACTGTTAATTGCCATATCAAACAAACAGATTGCGTATATGGACATGAGGATTAATACCTCTGAACCCTTCGAAGAACTCAGGTGATTTTTAATGGATAAAGGCTCCTCACTTCTGCCTTCTAGCCACTAAATTCTGCAACAAGAGGAAAGGTCCTGATCTCTGGAAATTGTGCCTTGTTAAATTTCCTTAGCAGAAAAGATGGTACTGTGTAACTTTACGTGTGGTTACTGTTAAGTCACATCCTTGCTGTAAGTCACCATTGTGCAGCTAAGATAATCAGATGTGATAAATGGCAGTGTGGCAAATCAGCCTGGGTAGTTTCCCAGAATACAGAAAATACACCAGAAGAGGCTTATACTGCTTTTCACTAGCCAATGAGGAGCCATTAACTTTGAGCTGCACTTCAAAAGAAAAAGAAAGATCGTAGGCAACTACAGAAAATCTGATGGGGAAAAATGGTTAAAGCAAGGCATAGGAAACCTTGTGGAAGGAAATTCTATTTTGGAAAGAGTTTTTCAAGGAAAAATTAAAAATATTTTGCTAAATTTATTTTCTGACTTTTGTTGTAAAACCAGAAGAAGCATGGGCTTTACAAAACTGTATGATGACAGACTTAAAACTTAATAGAAAAAGAGGAATATTCATTGATGTTAATAATGCACTGTATTGAAAATGAATTTCTTAGCAAAAATGTTCCATTACAATTTAACTAACACTTTTTCCTATTCTGTACATACATACAACTTGATAACAGAGCAGACATTATACATGCTTTAACTTATTTTCTGGAAAGACAATTGGTGACAAACAAACATAAGTGCTACAGAATGGATCCTGTCACTACTGTTGAAAATATAGAGGTTTTTTTTTTTTTTTTTTTTTTTTTTTTTACTGAAAACCTTACCCTTTGCTTTGGGAAAAAGACAGTCATGGCCTTGAAAAATAAAAGAGGCATAATACACAGTACAAGTACTTTTTAGATGCTTCCTATTCCTTCACTTCATTAATTTTGAATTTTTATTTGCTGAAGTGGTTGCTGAGCACCACCATTTGTTTAACATTCGTTTATGTAAAAGAATCCTCAAAAATAAAAACAAATAACCTTTACTCATGTCTGTGAGCCAGAAGAAGTAGTAGAAATGAAAATAGGTCAACACAAAACTTCACTCTATAGGGTTTTTTTTTTATAGCTTTTTCAGAATCACCTGTGGTGGTGCATATCTGGTGATAGCATCCAAATTCTTCAGTCACTTTAGTGTCAAAGAACACTTCAGAGGCTACAGAATTTAAGCTCTAATCTAAGAATTTCTTTTAATTTTACTCTTACATTATATAGTAATGTTGTATGTATAGAGAGTTGTTCTACAGTCCAGATGTGGTCATAATGTAAAGAAACTGTTTAGATATTTAACCAGCTGCTAAATCCTTAAGCTATAACATACTTTTCTGCTGACAAACTTCCATTTTAACCTTTTTTGTATTGTAGATTGTTATCTGTCCGTCTGTCCCTCTGAAGGGGATTTTGAATACCAAAAATATCAGTAACTCTGATCATTTTCAGTGTCGCCTTCCAGCTCTTTTTAAGAGGGCTTTTTACTCAGCTGAGTGCATGTTTACTAGCTTTTTCTTCTGCATGTAATTCTCACTCTCAAACTTATTGTAATTATAGAATTACAAGCAACTGAAGTGACAATCTCTTTATTGGCTTTATGTTCTGTATTTGCCTTGGCAACCAGATATCATGCTAGAAAACCATAAACTGTATTATATGGGTTGTATAATGAAAAACAAGTAACATCACACCATTAAGATACATATCACTGCTATTATGGTAATGAGTATAAACCTTGGAGAAATCTACTTTGAAATGTCAGTAGCTTTTAATTGTCATAACAACGTGAAATTCAAATATTAACTCAAAAAAGTAAGAAAATTTAGATTTTGCAATTTTGTTTCCTTTTCCCTTTTTTTTTTTTTAACCAATGATAAAATCAGCTTCTGTTTGTACATATACTTTTTCTCTCGTATGTTTTTGTGCTTGTTTCTTACACGCGCATGGACATTTTGGAAAATTAAAATGAGAGATCATTTCCATTCAGCACTCAGAGGGTTCACCAAAGTTGGAAAAGGTTTTAAAAATTACCATCTGTGGAAAACAGAAAAAGAGAACTCAAACTCAGGCCACCCAAACAAATATAAAATATGGCACTTAAATAATGAACCAGTTAAAAGATATACTGCAGACCACATGTTAGATCAGATTGTGAGTCTTCGTTATTCAATAGAGACTGAAATTTTCACACACTGTACTCCTATTGTGAATGACTTGTCCTTACCAACAGCACACCTGTATTTTTAACAATGTATGCCCTAGGCCTAAGATGTCCTCTTGTCAGCAGTTTACAGATAAAACCATGACACCTCTGGGCTATGCACTGAGGTAGGACGCAGATCAACAGCTCCTGCCAAAGCTCCTACCCCTAGCCTTTCACTTCCTTCCTTATGCCTCCTACAAATGGTTTTTGTCATCTTGACCAGTTCTGCCAAGACATGGGCAGAAAAATCTATTTGCTTAAACATTCAAGCTAACTATGCTGACTGGGGAACTGGAACCAGATTAGGGACACAAATTTTTCACACAGATCAGTGAGAACCAGAACAGCATGTCTGACTGTCCTTTATGTTTGGAATTACTACTGTATGTTCCCCTCCACAAGCCTCAGACTTTTGCCATCTGAGTACTGATGTATATTAATTCTCATGGTTTTAGAAAGATTTCTAGCATATGTTATTCTTGCATTTTCTTTCAATAGTTATTTATTTATTTATTTATTTATTTATTTATTTATAATCTGTTGATTTTCTCA
Organism: Meleagris gallopavo; assembly: GCF_905368555.1. Taxonomy (NCBI): domain Eukaryota; kingdom Metazoa; phylum Chordata; class Aves; order Galliformes; family Phasianidae; genus Meleagris; species Meleagris gallopavo. The sequence goes on from NC_139404.1 coordinate 41,379,678, forward strand.
GCTGCTGGGATAGCTTCGAACATCATCAAATGCTTTATCTCTTGCTCCTCTCAGGGACTGCTCTGAGATTACAGATGGGTTACATTGACTGGAGCACACATGAGTCTTCAGAATATGAACCAAATATTACAGTAAGGAGCAAAGCAGAAAAGTCTGAATGTCCACTCTCCATATATATAGTTCGTGGATACTATTTGCTACAGGTAGTGCATGATTCACATGAAGGGATTTGGAACCATGTTGCTGGAGATAGCTGAGAAATACATAGCTGCATTCATAGTCTGAAGAGAATCTAGGTGGAGGAAACTGCTCTTTTCCAGGCCTTTTTGTAAAGTGACAAATGGGAAGTCAGCTAATCAATTTTTATCTTTCTTTATCTAAGTTAGAAGAATAGTACTTCTGTGGTGATGTTAAATTTATTAAGCATTCTATGAATACAATTCTCTTGGGTATCTGAATTTGATTTGTTAAAAAAATACTGTTCTTGTACTAGAACTGACAGTTTAAATGAATTAGATAGTTAATTTCAAATAAAGGATAAAGAGCTGATTCTTCAGTACTTCTCTATTTTATGTTTTATATTCTGAATATTCAATTCTGATAATAATTCAGTAAATATTATTTTAGAATTTTAGAAAGAAAATCTGCTCACCAAGAAATTAAACAGTTATTGCTTTGTATTTTGTGGTATTTTGTTTCATATTTCCACAATTTGGACTAAATCACAGATAATTTAATCCTATGTTGAATTTATCTCAATTAAAAATTGCTTAGAATACTCACCAAATGTCACTGATCAATTTGTACATGCACCTAATTAATATTCCTATGGCATACATATCTTAAATTCAGTAGATGTTAAAAGTCAAATAAACATAGATAAAAAGTGAAACTATCAATAGATATTAATTGCTATCATTTCATAAAACATACCTATATCATAGAAGTATGTATATCTAATTTTAGTTATTACATTGAAATGTGTTTTCTAGAGAATTATTTCCAGTCTAAGTAACCATGTGGAAGCCGAAAACCATTAAAAAAAATGAAAATAAGATGGCTTATATCACCTGCATAACTTATTTTGTTCTTTGCCTTCAGGCTTCAAAACCCGCTTCCCATATTTTTTCCTTTCTTTAGAAACAATGTACATCAGTTTAATTTATCCCAGGTCCCAACAGAAGGATCAGATTTTAAGCATTTAATGCTGTGGTTTCAAATCCAATTTTACAGTGCTCATCATTTCAGAAGTGACAGAATCCAAAGTGAGCATTTATATTAAAAAAAATAAAAAGAAGAAACGAAAAGGAACATAACAACCGAACTGCTCAATGTGCATGTGCTTTTGTTTTCCTAAGATAGAACTTTTGTATGAAGATGTAACTTAATGATAGTTTCCAAAAATACTTCCTAGGAATAATTTTTAGTGTAAGAATTTTTTTTTATTCAAAATGAGAAAAGCTTTAAAGTAAAAGCTTGCATTTATGAGCATATTTTTATGTTTGTTCTTCTATTAGTCCTACTGAAACTAGTGTACAGGAGCAGAGATTGTAGAATAATCACTTTGCTGTTTTATGTGTGAATCAGCTTGTGTATTATCCTAATTTCTTCCTTTTATTTGGATTGGTTTTGGCTAACTTGACATCAAGTTGAATTATACAGTACCACCTCTTGTTCTGAATGTGTCGCTAGAAGAATGACAAAAGATTCAAATAATCTCTTCTGCCTCTATGATACATACCAGTGAACAATCTCTGCCATTTGAGTCAATGTGTATAGATGCGTTCACTGTCCTACTCATCAGCTCTACCACCATTAGTGGATTAGTATCTGTATTTTCACTGTGTGTATGGTCTACAGCCCTACAGCAAACATCATAAGTATAGTAAAATATCTAGGGCTCAGAGTTTTCTATCATATTTCCAGCAGGTAAGATCTGTTTCTATAAGTTCTTCCCAGCACCTCAGTGAACAAGTAGCATTTACAAGTTCAATGTTATTAACTTCAAAACTGGTCTGCTACTCTGTTGAGTCAACAAACAGTGGATTGGAGTGAGCAAAGGTACTTTTTGTCTCAACATGTAAGTCACAACTGACGGAGAACAGAAGGGTCTCCAACTTTACTTGCAGAGGAAAACAAGACCTGACAGAGGGCTTTCACAGGTGTAATAAATGAGCACCGAATACAGTATCGTGATTGTCACATATCTGTTTGACAGTAGCAGAAAATATAAAAGTTAGTGTTGGCTACCCTTCTGCTCTCCTAGAAAATCCAGCTCCCCTTGGGATACATTCCATCAGGAAAATCTGTATCTGATTATAAAACAAATATAAATTTAACAAGTGAAATAGTGATTGTGAACTGAAAATCTATGATGCTATATGATCTTTTTTTTTTTTTTTTTAACTGCACCAACCTGACTACTGAAGAAAATCATAGAATCATAGAATCACAAGATTGGAAAAGACTTCCAACATCATCTAGTCCAACCATCCTCCTATCACAATCAATACCATTAACTTACTAAACCATATCTCATAGCACCTCATCCAAATGCCTCTTGAACACTGCCAGGGACGGTGACTCTATCTCTTTCCTGGGCAGGTCATTCCAGTGCTTGATTATTCTTTGAGAGAATATGTTTTTCCTAATATCTAATTTAAATTTCCCCTTGCACAACTTGTGGTCATTTCCTTGGGTCCTATTTGTTGCGTGGGAGAAGAGACCAAATCCCTCCTCATCCCAGTCTTCCTTCAGGAAGTTGTAGAGTGTGATGAGGTCTTCCCTGAGCCTCCTCTTCTCCAGACTAAACAATCCCAGCTCCCTCAGCTGCTCCTCATAAGACTTGTGCTCCAGACCTCTCTCCAGTTTCATTGCCCTTCTCTGGCCATGTTCCAGAGCCTCAATGTCTTTCCTGTAGTGAGGGGCCCAGAATTGAACGCAGTTCTTGAGGTGTGGCCTCACCAGTGCTGAGTATAGGGAGATGATTACCTCCCTGCTCTTGCTGGCCACACTATTTCTAATGCAGGCCAGGATGCCATTGGCCCTCTTTGCCACCTGGGCACACTGTCGGCTTATGTTCAGCCAAGCGTCAGCCAACACCTCCAGGTCCCTTTCCTCTTCACAGTCATCCAGCCACTCTGTCCCAAGCCTATAGCGCTGCATGGAGTTATTGTGGCCAAAGTGCAGGACCCAGCACTTGGTCTTGTTGAACCTCATCCCATTCACCTGAGCCCAGTGATCCAGCTTATCCAGATCACTCTGAAGGGCCTCCCTACCCTCAGGCAGATTGACACTACCTCCTAACTTGGTGACATCTGCAAATTTACTGCAAACTTATTACACTCAATCCCCTCATCTAAGTCATCAATAATGACATTAAACAAGACAGGCTCCAGTACCAACCCCGGGGATACACCACTTGTAATGGGTTACCAGCTAGGCATGGCTGTCTAGCCAGTTCTTTACCCAAGGAAGAGAAGATCTGTCTGGGCCACAGGCAGCCAGTTTCCCCAGGATTGGTTACAGTATCTTACCAGAGTGTAAATTACTAGTGGTAGTACCACTGAGGTTACAGGTCTAACAATGAATCAGAATCTTCTTTGTGATCACAATATAATTAACTGAAACGACCACAAGCTTCTCAGAATCTATGACAGAAGACTGCATGGGTTACCATTTTACAATATTGGAAAGAAGCCAAAAGATTGATGTACACAAAAGCAAAATACTTTCTTCATCATGAAAGGGCGCCAGGGGTTCAGGGTTCAGACACATTAATAAGGTAACGTCACTGAATTTACACTTATACTACTTCTAGTGATGGTTGGAGGATGTTTGGCTGACAGTCCGATTCCATGGTAGAGGGTGGGGAAACTGTATACAATCCATTTTTGACACAGCAATCCCTTCTAAAAAATTATAAACTAGTATACAGCCTTCTACTCTATTTATTTATTTATTTATTTTGTAGTAGCCTATTCCTTTTATGTAGCTTCCCTTCCCTTTTCTTTGGAAGGTATGAGAAATGCCCCTTAAACAAAGCGCAGCCAAAAATAGCCAGGACACTCGATACTGAAGCTGCTCTTGTGCTACCCATTTAAGTTATGTATCAAATCTAAATTTAATCAAGGCCACATTTTATTTATACATTTCATGCATTAAACTCATTTAAACTTTTAGTCAGATTTCATTAGGGGAAACACTACCGTACATATCATACAGTAGTAAAGCTAATGTGCTTCAAAAATTTGAAAGGATTTAGAGATCGCAGGGTCTGATTTCCAAATTTCTTTTTCTGCCTGGTTCTTGGAGCAGGTCTGTATGCTGCATACAGTTTGTTTCCTAGGACACTAATACAGTCAGCATGCTCAGTAGAAATGTGTAAACACAGACATTCTCTGTAATCAGTGCTTTTGGTGTCTTAAGGCAAGATCATGTTTTTTTTAGGAAATGCAATTTATGGTCAGGATTAAATTTCTCCTTCAGACTGATAAAGTCTTGAGGTTGAATGAGATCATAATTATTGTGTCTTTTTGTCCTCCATCTTAGATCTTCATTCCCTGGGTTAGTGCTTCAGGAACAAGAAACTGAAAGAAATGTATCTGAAATGACTTAGTTTTACCTCTGCAAAAATGGAACGAAAATCTTAGTAATATATGAATAAGTATTTTAAAATTGTGAACAACAATAATATTCCTAATTATCATTGGTGTTTCATACTGATCTCTTCTGAGATTAAACAAACAAGCACACGATAAAACAGTAATAGAGCCCTAACTATGAGGACTGCTTTGAAAGTAATGTCTCCTTTTGTTATTATGTTGGCCCATAACATCAAAGGCAGATGTTGGTGGGACAGTAGAGGATGAACCTTCCTAACAGTATTCCATTACATTTTGTTGCTGTGAGACACATGGTAGCAGAGGAGCAATGTGACAGAATGACATCTGTCATGGAAATGCCAATGAAGCAAAGATAAGGAATTGAATTCCTCCACACAGAAAAAATTGCAACCAATGACATTCATCAATGCTTGCTGAACATTTATGGAGACCAAACAGTGGATATGAGCACAGTGAGGTGCTGAGTGGTGCATTTCAGTAGTGGCGACAACGGTATGATAGACACGTTCTGGATGGCCAAGCATGGCTGTCACACTGAAGAACATCTTAGTCAGCTCATGTGCATGTATTGGCATATTAATACCAAAGAACCGTTTACGTTGCTTAATATGAATTGGAAATGATAGTGGCAATGTTGGAATATCACAAAGTTTGTGCCAGGTGGGTCTTGCTCCCACAGGAACAGAAAGAACTGTCAGGACCTGCTGAACTAATGCAAGGCTGAAGGTGACAGTTTCCTGGATCGCGTCATTACCAGTGATGAGATGTGGTGTCACAACTATGAGCCAAAGTTAAAACAGCAGTGCATGGAGCGATGTCATGTGACTTCTCCATCAAAGAAAATGTTCAAGACCCAGCCCTCAGCAGGTAACGTGATGTACAGTGTCTTTTTGGGATAGGAAATAGGTGATCTTTCTGAATTTCCTGGAAAACAGACAAGTTATCGACTTTGACTGCTACATCATGACACTGACTAGACTGAAAGCTCAAACTTCCATAGTCAAGCCAGAGAAGAAGAAAACCTTTTTCTCATTACACAATAATACCAGGCCCCATACCAGTTTGAAGACCACGGAGCACATCACCAGTCTTAGCTGGACTGTCCTATCACACCCACCATATAGTCTGGATTTAGTGCCTCAGACTTCTGTTTGTTTTGTCTGATGAAATATAGATCACATGGACATTTTCCCTGCAATGGCATTGTCACAGCAGCTGTGAAACAGTGCAGATTTTTATGAGCATGGCATGCAGGCTCTTGTTCATCGCTGGTGAAAATGCTTAGCTAATGGTAGTGACTGTGTTTAAAAAAATAGTGCTCTGTAGCTGAGAATTTGCTATATAGTGTTATTGTATTCTATTTATATGTTGCAGCTTCCATGAAAATAAATAAAAGGCATTACTTTTGGAGTGACCTACATAGATTTCACTCTCCTTGTTTGTCAGGTCTGTCTTGTCTGATACACCCTTATACTGTCAGCCCAGCTGTCTATGAAGTTGTAGAATCTCATACATCTATTTTGACTCAAATATATATTGCAGACTCACAAGACAAATTTATTAATCTTCTCTACAAAAGAAAAATAAATTTTAAAAAATTCCTCTACCTTCACAAGCAAAGCAATAAGATTTTATTGTAGTGTGTTTTTTTTCTTCTCCTGGTGCAACTTCACCATAGTCCCCTGGAATGGAATTTTTTCCATTTTCATATGTATTGTATCATACAATACTGAAAAGTCAGTACATAGCAAGGTTTTAGTGACCCTGGGTATATCTGAACTTGTGATCTGCAGATGAAAGGCTTCATATTCAGTTCCCAATCCCATGACTCATCCAGTCCCCTAGCATAATTTTGGTTTGGGAAAGAAGTTTTTGAATTATGAGTGTGTAAAAAGCTTTCTGAAAGAGTTGCAATTTTAAAACAGAATGGCCTGATTTACAGACATGTTGAACCCTCAGGGTCCTGCTGAATTAAGAGTATGCAACAGTTGGAAAAGCAGACCTTCCTTAGCACCTGTCTTCAAAACATTGCAAAAAAGGTAAACATATTTCTGAAGCATCTAGAGATCATGACCTCAGCTGCAGCTATGGGGCTCATCTTGAAAAGAACTGGCTTCGATAGCATCATTCCTTCTTTCCTCAACTTGTGAGGAAACCACTACAAAGGATCTTTTGAAGATGCTGGGCATGTGGTGTGTCCTGATGGACTAATGAGACTAGGAGCTCTGCTTTCTGACAACAGAGTATGAATAGATCCCTGATCTCTGATTGTATCCCTTTGTCAAACTCTAACTTTCTGTCTGCATGTCTTTTGGGAAAAAAATAAAAAATAAAAAATAAAAATAAAAAATAAAATCTCTCCTTCTAGCAGTAAATTGCATACTGAAAATCTACTTTTCTCCAAGCACTTTGTTTTTCCAAGAGAAAGGTAATTTTTTTGTAGCATAGAATCAGGCAATCAGAGGAGGTGTGAGTAAACCTAGAGATACACAAAAGGACTAAAGTGTGCCCTGATATGTAGGTTATATCAGTTCCAGTCTCAAGCCAAACACCTCAGTAGTACCAGCATCATGGAAATCAGCTAATCCTCAGAGTAATCCAACTGTCAAAGTGAATAATTTCAGGCAATCATATTCATTCTCAGGTATGTCTCATGTTATTTAACATTCTCAGCTTTTATCTACCTTAGCAGCATGAATGCAGCTTGTGCAAGCTGTATGCTGTGGTTACCTTAAATCCATGCATACACACAGCCAACAAAAGCAATGTAATTGTTTTTTTAGGTCTTAGATAACCTCTTAGCAATTGAACTCCCTTGAGACTATATAGTTATATCAACCATTTTTCTTCACAGAAGAATTTTCGGAATGTGGTAGCTAAGTTAAAAATAATTTTAAAAAGAGTATCCAGGAAAGACATTGCCAAAACAAAGAAATAAGGAGATCAGGAAGGAGGCAAACTATCTTGGTTAAAGGACCTTGCTTAAGCAGAATCCTTATGAACTCCTCTCCTTCTGCATGATTTGCATTTTAAGTGTCTTTAACACAGACTATAGTGCTTGTCTGAAACAGAAAATGATTTTTCCGCTACACTAAAATGACTTCTGACTGGGTAAAATATAGTTCATCATAAAATGGTTTAACAAGTAAAGCCATTATAACTAGCATAGGAAGCTACATTGGAAATTCTTTACTGCTGTTACTGGGCCTGTTTGGTGAAAATATATGTGTGATTAAACTTTACTTTAGCCTAAGAAAGAGATAAATACAGTGAAGAATAAAAACAGAAAATAGAGCTATATTAGTTCTAGATTTGAAAAATTCTGTAGCTTCATCTGTAGAGGGATTTCATCTTTCAGACAAATTACCAGAGAAGGTGGAAAAAAATGTTTTTTGATCCTGTTTTGGTGCAGGAGATTTAAAGTTCTTCAGTTCTTTTTGTCAGTCAGACTAGTGAGTGCTAGCATTAAGTTTGTATATTTTCAGTGGACAAGACTATTATTCCCTTAAATGATCTTTGTAAAAGAAAACAGTTCACTTTTAGTTTGACCTGTGTTCAAACACTGCTAGAAACAAAAATGTGACCTATAAAAAAAACTTGGGATGAAATTGGACCATGTGTTTTTCTTTCTAATAAAATCCCAACTGAAAAGAATTTCCTGTAGTCCTGTATTTTATACTACACTGTTTACACAATTGAAATGCCCTTTGCATTCCAGTAAAATTTTTTGAAAGCTCTGGTGTTTTCTCCACTAGGTGTCACCATAAGGCAATGACTTCGGATTTGGAAAAGTAAGAAAAACGTTTGTTAGAACAAAGGCTTTGTATTCAGTCCTGGAGGGATAATTGTACTTGGTTACCACTAAAGAAAGCCCAGACTAGCTCTGAGACCAAAAGAAAAGTAACTACACCATAGTCAGTATGAGAGAAAGTTTGGTGTTTACCAAAAAAAGCTCCAAATCAACAAACGAAAAATAAACAACCAAATAACAAAACAACTCATGCCCCCCACACCGTCAACCAACCAAACAGAACCAAAATAGGTTGTTTCTATGAAGTTTCCTTACTGGTGCTCATGAAAGACTGAGTGTTTCATTGCAAAAATTCATTTGGAACCAGGCTAGGGAGAATATTTTGCTTGATTTTTGAGAGAATTTATCATAGTTTCATCTATCTATATAATTTTAACCTTCTCTTTTTCATTAAAATATTTAACTCAAAGCTGTCGGCCATTCGTCATGGAGTAGCAACTTAGTGGAATCCCAGTTAGAAAATCATAGGCAGAAATCACAGTTTTACCCCCTTTACCTGCAACAGTTACTGCCAGATCTGTTTTTACCTAAATGAACTATGGCTACATCCTTAATGAGGGGAGGAGAGAAGTGGGGGGAAATCCTTTTTTCATTAATTATTCACTACTAAGTTTTAATTCTTCTTATTTCTTCTCTTTAACGTAGTAATATTTGATACCATAGTAAATGATTTAGAAGCTAACTGGATCTATTGATTAAAATTTTTGTTATTATAAATGCTTTTTAGCAATTTATCCAGTCTATTTTATCAAAAAACTACTGAGGCACCTTGTGGGACTTTCTCTGTTTTTGAATTCAGGCCAGATTGTAATTGCAAAAAGCATGGCTAACTTCTGTGGCCTAATTCTTTACCACATAATTTTGGTCAAATTAGGAAATTCAAGTATAGAACAAGTCATGAAAACACGGATTTGAAGGCATTACTTGAAGGCCAGTCCATCCATTCCACATTATCATGGCATGCACTTGCTTTTTTTGACTGTTCATACATGGAAGTGAGTTAACTCTAAGAGACTGTGGCCACAAAACCAAAATGTATTTGAACATGTTTTGAACAAACATAGACTGACTTCTAAAGTAGACTATTCCTTTGTTATTTACCATTATATTGAAATTTAACACTTCCTGTGCGCTCTGAGATTTTCTTCAGTTCTGCAGTCTTTTTGAGGTTTTGTATATATATAAAAATATACCTGTGTCTTTAGGAAATCAGTGTATATATGTATTTTAGGGAATGGAAAGAAGGAGTGCTGGTTGCGAGCAAGGGTAAGGTGGTATGGAGAGCATTCTGAATTCCTGGTGAGCTCTGTAGCTTTGGGCTGACAGTTTTATTTTCATGGATCAATTGCAGAAATAAACAACATTTGTATTATTCTAATATATCTGTGAGTTAGCTCTTTTTTTTTTCTTCTATACTGAAGAAGAAACAGTTTGGTCAGCTGAAGAGATGAGGTAATAAACAATAATTTTTTTGAAAGGATCCCAATGCACTGCATGAACTACAGTGGTAGAAGGCTATCAAACTACTCTGCTAACAGATATTTCATGATTAGAGTGGAGAAAGATCAAGGGAACTTTACAACCTGCATGAACCTAACTCAAACGGTTCCTCTGGATATATCATTCTGACTTGATTTTTAGATTAAAAGTATTTTACTATAAATGCACTGAGTATCATCCACAAGACTTTGGGCTTAGAAGACAGACCATCGCTGGATGTTTGTAAGCATTATGATTTACACAGCCACAAGACTGATGTTTTCAGTTATTTGAAAATCCAATGACCTCAAAAATACCACACAATCCATGCAAATAAGAAGGAAATGGGATAGCAAAGTAGCACAGATCTCCAAGTAACTCTGGAGGTTATGGGAATTTCCTTTAGTTAACATGAAGTCTGAACATATGTAAATTGTTCCAGGAAATGGAAAAATTGGAGAAAATTTAGGCTGAAGCAGAGGATCAAAGGATTAAATTGCTAGTACCAGGATATTGGTTCAAAGAATAAAATGACATTTCCTTTTCTCTCTCTCTCTTTTTTTTTTTTTTTTTTTTTTTTAAGTTGATTATTTAGGTACAAGTTAGGTCTGAGTTTCTGTTAGCTTGATTTCAGTGAAAATTTTATTAGGAGGATAAGAGTGTTCATCACACTTTGGTTTTTGGAAGACACTAACAGTGCTGTGTGTATGTACACTATGTGCCAATTGCTTAGCATCAGTTTGGAGAACACTGACTTTCTTTTTCTAATCTCCACGTAGGTCTACATCCTATCTCTCAAAAACACTTTCTGAATATGCTATTTGAGATGACTGGCATGTTACAGTTCTATTAACGATTATCAGTGTCAGGCAACTAGTTTTGTTCCAAAAACACCATATAGGCTTCAGGTGTTTTTTTTTTTTTTTTTTTTTTTTTTTTTTTTACCATTAATCACTCTTTATCTTTAAAGTAAAAGTGATTTTTATAAAATTATTTGGTGTCTTAGAAACTTCTGCTAGGTCATAAGTGGAGATAATAAGACTACTAAGCATTTTAAATATAACACAAAATCCCAGTTGCAGCAATTTGTTGTTCAGAATTTGATTCACTGCATAACATAGATACATATAAATGCATTTGAACAAACATAGGATGATTTGCTACTAAGTCTGAAACCTCTTAATTTTCATTGCCAAAAAAGATTGAGGCGTGTTATTTCCAGGATGCTACCACCAGAAGGCAGCACAACACATCAGAATTATTTGCTGGTTTTGGTAGAAATCAGTGGAGCTTGTATCAGTAATTTTGTCTGCTGATGTGTGCTCAGGAAAATTTACAGAATAATAAGACATTTTCTATTAGTGAAGTAAATAGGAAGTTTTTCTATGAAACCATTTTATGAGCAATATCAAGCCTTCTTCCTACTGCAGAGTTCTGGAAGGTTCTTCACTTGTTCTGCTAGGCACCAAATGTTATAAATCTCATCTGAAAGATGTTCATGAAAAAGGTCCCACCGGATTGAGTCAGGCTGATTGATGATTCCTAGCTACTCCTGGCTACACTGTTTTCCCACTGAGAACACTGATATTCAAATTTTGGCAACTAACATTCGTTAAATAAACTCTGTGAGGCTGTAGGTGTAAATGAAACAGGAAGCATTATACTTGAAAACATATTATTTGAAGATGGAATACTGAGTACAGAAATTTCTTTCTTTCAAGGTTGAAGCGTTCTTCTCAATAGCCCACCATTATAGTTTATGCTTATTGCTTACTGTTGTTATTGCTTCTAAGGATGACTTTCATCAGATCTGAACCTCCACACTGCTCTCAATACAGCAGCTGTTGTAGAAAAGAATATAATGCGAGAATATATTGGTGTGAGAGTAGGCAAAAGGGGATATGTATGGAATCACATCATCTTGGGAAGCAGTGACATAACAATTTCTGTGGAGTTAGCTGCTATTTTACAAAAGAATCTAGCCAGAAATCTTTTTCAAAAGAGTCAAGAAAGCTAACATTCTTTATGTAAGTACCACTTACTGAAGTATTTTCTAGTAACTACAGCAATATACCTAATCAGTTTCACTTCTTTGGACATTCTTCAAGGAGACTGAAACAATTTCAGGACCATTTACAACATTAGGAGATTTGTATTACTTAGATAATAATAAATGATCATCAAGACCATTTGGCTCTCTACTTTCAGTATGAGTATGTTATATGAAGAAAACACAGCACCCTCAGTAAACTGGATGTCGCATTATGCATGGACAAAGGGAATAGCTGTGCTCTTCTCTGAAAAATGCATTTCAGAAAAGGAGGGAGAAACAGATCCTTCCTCATCATCTACTTCATGAGAAATTATAATGTCCAAGTGCTCGTGGCAAACTGCTTCAGGTAAGAGAGGTCTGCCTACAGCTCACCTCTGCCTTATCACCATAAGATCAACTGCTGCTAAGTGATGGCTACCAAATAAGCAGTGAAAGTGGCTAGGTGAATCCCCTTTGAAGTTGGCACTTCACTGTTGCTACTAAACTCTGTTGTAACCCTGGAGTACTGACTTTGATTAGTGAATGTTCTGGACTCCTGTTGGGTGACACGACCCATTCGCAGGAAGTTTTCCTCTTGCTGTTCATACACCACTGAAGAGAGGGATCACCAGCCACATCTGAGCACGTGCCAGTTGTTACACTGCTGCACTTCATCCCTCTCTCTTTTCCTTATTAGCAATGGCTTCCCTGTTATTGCCCACAGTCATATGTTATACAGTAGTTTCTTTGCTGATGCCCACATGCAGTATTTTATTTTTCACCCTCAAAGACTTTGTGTTTCTCTGTTTCATGAAAGCTGCTGTTTCTACCTGGCTTTAAGCACATATGTACTTTATCTTTTTCACTATAATATTTCACTGGTCCCCCAGGCTAAGCAGATTGCTGAGATAGTGGATATTTTGAGCAACAACCTCTGCAGAAAGATGGCTGCCATGCTTTGGAGCCAAGCAGCCCAAAGATTTTGTCTTCAGTGCAACAGCTGCCAAAATTTAGATGGTGTAGATAGCTGGGAAATTAGTATCAGATGTTTGGGGCCTTAAAACAGAATAGTGTAGATGTGGCCTTCATAGTCCTGCCAAGCCACATATCTTGCCAGAAAATTTGATTCATCTGAGCCATGTCAAAAATACTTTCAGATAAAATGTAATGAAAGTAGTTCACTATGATATAAAAGGCTCTAAGAGAAGTAATATCTCAAGTATTTGTATCATGCTGCTAGACTGAAAGTAGACTAGCCAGAGAATTTTCAGTCAGAAAATGAAAACATTGTTTCATCATAAATTTCATAGTAGTCATTTGCCACATGACTGGAAGGGCATAAAAGCACATTCAATGAGGGGTAACAGAACACCTTGTTCTGATGTTCACTTGCTCATCTTTCTCTTTAATGTTTTTCATTTACCAAGACTTTTAGTTCCACGGGTCAATGGTCTGTTGAACTGAAACCTGTATTTCTGATAATCACAACACACTCCACAAATAAATTCCCTGAAAAACAAAGCAATTGTATGCGCTCCTAGGTTTCTGGCACTGCAGGTATCTCCACACTTTCTCAGCAACTTCAATACTTAGCAAAGCATTCACATTCACTGGATCTCAAGAACAGGAGGAAAATAACAGTTGTGTATGCACATAGCATATATTAACCTCAAAATGCTCGAACAGCTTCTGCAGCAAAGTAAAATCTCAGACCTGCAATGACTGAACAGGAGGACCTTGGGTTACTATTTGCAAAGTGTCAATTCCAGATATAGGCTAATATTTATTTTTACTTGCTTGTTTTAAATAGACATCTAACTACAGATGCCTAAATGATTTGATCACCTCTTAAGAGCAAAACAAGCTGACCAGTTCCAGCTAGCAGCCCTCAGTGGTGACAGAGTTTTGTCACATTGCTGCTGGGCTGTGCTCCAGCATGTCGGAATGCAGCACCATCTAGCGAGCTGCAAGTGCCAGACACACACAAACTGTGATGTAAAATACATTCATATCAATTAAAAAATCTAAAATAAATCAAAGTAAAGTTCCTTTTCTTCACAAAATGAAAGTTTGCTGATTCTTGTTTTCCAATACAAAGCTCCCAATATTTTAAAGTTAAGTGTAATGATCAATCGACACTTAGTTAAATTGCAAAAAGACCTCAGCAAACTACCATTATCCATTTAGTAATGCACTATCAAAATTATAAGTGCTTATTAGATGAGTAATAAGATTGTTCTGAGGAATATAAAATTTTTTACCTTTTAAAGGGAACAAGAAGAATCGTTTTGGCTCAGAAAAGCCACCAATACTGTACCTGATCTATTTATTTTTACGAATGTAACAAAACATTGAGACCATGTGCTGGATGTTCAATATGCTGTATCACTTTGATCACTCACTATAGCAACACAAGCTCAAATTTTCTTGTGCAGAGTGCTTTGCTATACTGGAAGCTATCTGCAAGATTGTATCTAATTCTATCTCTGTTCTTGTTTTTCCTCTACTTTTATCTGTGTTGCTCTTATGACATTTCCCTTAATAAGATCTTTGTATCTTTCTTTCACTGTTGTGTAAATGCCTTTTTCCATGTCACCTTTGTCAATCCTTGAAAACCTATACAGGCAAAGCACTTTCTCTTGGCTTAAATAACTTCTTAATACAATATCCCCTTGGGAACTTTCTCAACAAGGAATCAGTTATTTGAAACAAACAATACCAGTCAGAGACCGTCCAACTGCAATTGGCAGTATATTCAGTATTGTCTCAAAAAAGGCAGCTAATACTTTTAAACAATACTTTCAAAGTCTTCTGAATAGGGGGAAAAAAGAGTGTTGGAGAAAATGTATCCCCAGGTTCTGAGTCTTGCATATTTCTTTTGTTGAGAAATTGTTTAAGAAAACCATAAATATTTTTTAAAACACACATCTAGGATTTGCCTTTCTGTTAGCAGTATCACATTTGAAACCTTACAAACAAGAGATTTAGAGGGAACATTTCATGATGTGAAACCAGGAGCACATGACAAACAAACTTATAACAAGATATAGAGTGTGCTATTGTCTACAGCACACTGACAGAATGTGAATGAAGTCATCCAGGATAATTTGTAAATTTCTCTATTAGCAGAAATGATAAAATACAGTAAGATTTGTTGCAGGAAGTTTTTATTTAAAACAAAGGAATCTGAGGAAACATCACATCTGTACTGAAATCTTTAGTTACAGAATTATTATTATTATTATTATTATTATTTTAAGCAACGTCTCTACCAAAAATAGACATTGCTCTTCTCAGGAATCTAAGTGTACCTTTTCAGAGTCTCAGTCAGTCTGGGTGCACAGGCAGAGGAAAGAAGGCAGGAATTTGGCAGCAGGCCAGCTCTTGACATTCCTGTTTTTATTACTAGCTCCAGAACACTTCTACAGCTTTACAGAAAAGAAACAATTTGGATGCAAGTGCAGCTGGTGCACAAAAACATCATCTCTTGCTAGAAAGTGTGATTATATCTTTTCCTCAAAGCCTATATGTTGATATAAAGACATTTCTAACTTCTAACATATCTAGTTTCAAACAACAAAATTTTGTGCATGTTCTTAAAAGAGTAGAATCATAGAATGGCCTGGGTTGAAAAGGACCACAGTGATCATCTAGTTTCGACCCCCCTGCTATGTGAAGGGTCACCAACCATCAGACCAGGCTGCCCAGGCTGCCATCCAGCCTTGAATGCCTCCAGGGATGGTGCGTCCACAACCTCCTTGGGCAGCCTGTTCCAGCGTGTCACCACCCTCTGTGTGAAAAACTTCCTCCTAATATCTAACCTAAATCTCCCCTACCTTAGTTCAAAACTATTCCCCCTTGTCCTATCACTATCAGCCCATCTTCATCACAATATAACTTACATTTGGTTTAAATATGATCATTATATTTCTGTTTTTTTTTTCTTTTTTCTTTTTTTTTTTCCCTACATTCTTTTTCACCTGTAAAACAGTTGAGTTCTTTGGCATTTCCGAACATCTGGAGAGCTTGTTAGATTCCTGAACATATCAGGTTTGTAGCAGCTGTGCAGTTGATGGATGGTCTTGTATTGTTTTCCAAAGTGTTTTGGTCATAAAGATTTGTCCCCAACCAAGAAATCTTGTGTACAATACCAAAAAATTATTTATCTCATGAGTTAGTTAATAATCAAAAAAAAAAAAAAATGCTAAAAAGAGAGTTTATACATAGTTTAGATCAACTTATTTTTGTTGACCTTTTTTTTTATGTCCTTGAAAGTGGACAAATAAATGTAATGTTATCAAAGTTTTGTAACAGTAGTGGCTTCAATAATAAAAATGCAAGGTCATACAATCATAAAATTCTCCATGAGACAAAGTGAACTTCTGGGCAAACAAAGAATGATTTGTACTTTGATCCAATTTAGTAGCTCTGATGCTCACAGAATCACACAGAGTGAACTAAAAGTGTTGCTGCACTCCTAATGTACTTCCTCCAGGTCTTGACTCATTCCCTCTCATATTCTTCTAATGGGGCTAGCCATTGATTCAGTGATTCACTGATATCTATTCTCTTATTACAAAGCTTGCTTATGACTGTGCTGTTTTCTTAGTCTTTTTCAATTTTCTTTCTTTTTTTTTTTTTCATTTTGTTTTGTTTTGCTTTTAGATCCTCTGGTTGCATTTATACCTACTTAGTAGTTCTCAGCTCTGTTAGTTTTCAGAACTTCTAGATGTTACTCTGAAAATAAAAGAATGGTATAACATCCTGTTATTAAATCCAGATACAAATGTAACTGTGATGAGTGAAGGCAAGTTAGTAAATAAATTTTAAATTGTATTTCTAGGTCGAGATTCTGAGATTGAATTTGCCATACTGATGACTGAAATCAATTTACAAACAAAACTGAAGATTGTAATTAACAGTAATTTCAGTTCTCTGGACAATTTCTGTGTGGCTTGATTCACTTTTCTATCAATATCTCCTGCCCAGGTTGATGGTTACAATAAAATAAATTGATTCACTTTGTCCCTGAGGAGATATGTGGATTTACCATTACAAAGTCAACATTTACCAATGTTTTTCATGCAACATTAAATCAGCGCTGTGTCTACTTTAGCAATCAATACAACACAGTGGGTGAGGATCGTTAGTGAGACAACTGATCCTGATACCCACAGGATTTCAGGTGTATTTATTTCAGATTAGCTAGTCTAACCAGGTTATGCTTGTTAACTGTTGGTGCACATTATATGCAGTGCTGAAGGATATCTTCTTTAATTTAATATGAAAGATATCCACTAATCACACTGAGGACCCTCCAGGATGTATGCTTAAGGCACAGTAGACAATAGGAACCAGGAGATCCATTTTAGAATCATGCCAATCTGAAATAGAATGTTAATATCCTTAGAAATATCCTGAGACATTTCAGTTCATTGCTATTCTAAGCATGTAAGGGAAGTGCACTGCTTTCAGAAATGCTTGCAATGGAAAATACTGATAAACACTGAAATATGCAGTTAGCAGATGCATAGAAAAGATGCAGTAAAGTGTATCTGACGATCATATTTTCAAGAAAACATTCTAAATCCACCCAAATTTAAACTTCACTTTGTCATAATTGTTGAATTTGTATTTGTAAAGAAGCTTAGGTAGTCAGAAAAACTAGCATAATTGATACCTTCAGTTTTGTAGAAGTTGAGTTTTTGTTTTTCAATTTTTGAGGGTGTAAATATCAGTAGAAATGAGTGCTGTTTTTCCTTTTTCCTTTTCAAAGGTATTTTGGTTACCTTCCCTTCAAATTCACAGGTGTCAGCTCTATATTCCACATCACAGCACATAAAACACAGTGCTTTAAAGTATCCATTTCAGAGCAGCATTTTTATCAGAGAATTAGGCTCTTTAGGGGAAAAGTTAGAAACAATCTTTATGCTTTCTATCTATTATGTAATCGTCAAAATATATGAGAAAGAATGTTCCACCTGCTGTCTTGAAAGCAGACAGCTTTCCCAGTAGTATATCCCAGCAATGAATTGAGGAAATATTATGTTGACAGAGCTTGAGTGAAAAATAAAATGAGCATTGTTCTTCAACAGCTCCCATTCTCAGCTTTGGCAACCAAGTAAGCAATCTAATGAGGGCATTTTGTGTAAGTAAATTTAAAAGGTGACAAGTTTTTATGGATCATTCTCCTGTTATAAAGCACATATGGCAAGTGAAGCAAAATTATGATTAGTTTTATTTATAATTCTTATGGTCTTTCTGACAAAATAATTTTCATTAACTGTTCTCCGTTTTGTCATTGCCACTTTTTTGAAAGGAGTGGAATGAGAATATTTCTGAAAAATATTCTAAGAAAATAGCCATTTCAAAAACATATCAAATGGAAAAATAACTTATCCATCTCTCTTTAATTAATTAATTTATTTTTGTCCCTAGGTAAATAACATACATTGTACTTAGTGTGAACAGTTCTAAAAAACCTTGGTTCTGAAAACTGCATTAGTTCCTAGCCAGACAGTACAGAACATTTGTTACCTGTGGGCCTTGTCATTCCCATGGCAGTTTGTATAGTATATGAATGGACTGCTGCATGCTCTGCAACTTAGTAAGAGTTGTTTTGCTAGTTTTCAAGTGGCAAATCTGTGAAAATTAATATAGAAGATATTTTCATCCATCTGAATTCTTATAATAAAACAGTTTTAAAATGCAGTAAATTGGATTTGACATTGATACACAATTTTCTGTGCTACAAGAGGATGTGAAAGCAGGGTAGTTCATCCATTTCTTTACTTTTTTTCTAATTCACAGCCAGGAATAGAAGTTACATAAATTAATGAAAGAAATTCTGGAGCTTTCACCTTGTTTTGTTGCTAAGGAAACCATTTCCTTGGCATCAATGCATCCAGCAGGTCTGTCTCACTTTCCTTGAGTTCTAACACAGGCGGTATTATGGAAAGGCACTGGGAAAAAAAAAAAAAAAAGAAAAAAAAGAAAAAAAAAAAAAAGCAGAGATAAACAAGGAGGAAAAGATCTACAAAATAGCCGAAAGTTAATACAAGGATAGCACCTCATTGAATTGAATTAACTCTTGTTTCTGTGTGAGTCAGCTGGAGAGTTATGCATAGAGGTAAGGATTTAAGGCTCTAGCAGGACTAGAGCTAAGAGTCAAAGAGGAACAGAAGCCTTCACATGAGAAAGATTCATCTCCCCCTCTAATCTTGCCCCTCGCCAAGAAAAGTAAAGAAAAGATAGAAGGAAGGGGAAAGGCAAAAATTAGAAGGTGGAATCTGAACATAAAATCTGAAAGCAGAGAGTCTGGGTTTCTGCTTTTCTACCAGTCTTAAAATTGTGACTTTATTCTAAATAGAGTCCTTTCATTTACTGTTCACATCATATAGTTTACCAGATGCTGTGTCAGATGAGTTGTCCATGAAAATGTAGCTATCAATTGTATTTAATATAATAAATCAACTTTTTGTTGGTGTTTCTGCAATTGTAATCTAATTTTTATTTCACTTCTACACATTGTATCATAAATCCAGGAATGGAGTATGGAGAGACAGATGAGTGAGTCCACAAACCTCTTTTCCTGGCTGATTGTACAATGCCTCAGCTGTTTTCTTTTCCAGAAATATTCCTTGCAAATATTCCTTAAACTCTGCTAAAAATGAAGTGAGCAACAAGCAGGATACACCAAACTTCACATTTGGCAGAAAGCTGAGTGACGTATGAAAACATGTTAAATATGTTGTATTAGTAAAACCAAAAGAGACCTCAAATGACTAAATATTTGGCTCTGGGACAACGTAGTGATACACAATCTCTTAAGTAAACAAACAATCCAACAAACAAATCACCCCAAACCTGCCAATACAGCTCTAACTTTTTGCCTTAAATTTAAAGTTTAGAAATGCATTATTTCTCTGGAAGAATGAAGACACTGAAGCTGGTGCTTTCTACAAGTGAAACAAAAAGAGATTCCTGATTGCCATGTTTTTGTATTTGTGTAAGTAACATATGTTTTCCTGTATATTTCAAAGTTATTTTTATGACTATGAAAGTGTACTGGTAGACGTTGTCAAGAGATGGACATGTTCATCTTGGGACTTAATAAATTGTAAGACTGAGGCTGCTCCACAGGGAAGGTGAACTGAGAGCCAGTGGTGCCCCCAGCACAACTGGACAATGATTTCCCAGACCAGGGTGAGAGGAGCAAAGCAAGACAGTGGCAGCACCAACTCTCACTGACAGGCCAGTGCAATCAGATGAAGACAAGCTAAGCTCAGAAAAGGTCCAAGGTCAATTCAGAAAAGTGACACAGAAATTTGACATCAGTTGTAGCAAAGGAATCTACATCTGTGAAGCAGCTCAGGTCTGCCTGACCAAGGAGCATATGGAGTGGTTAGGTCAATCTAGAGAGCTGATTCTACTGGTTCATACAGGGACCTGACAGGGACTTATTCTAGAATTATTTGAAAAGTTTATATTTACTCTGTTATCATCTCAGATCATATCACAACACATTTACCCCAGTGTAGGCCTGCAAAAATTTTAGTTTGGTTTGTTCTTGCTGAGGGGGGATACAAATAGACTGTGGGGACTTCTGATCCATATATGAATTTAAGAGAAACAATGAAGGCATCACTGTGACTTCAGGAGAGCAGAAACAAGAGTAGCATTAAATACCTTCGTATAAACCTACATGCTCAGGAGTGCTGTACCATATAAGAATGAGGTTCATTATACTACCGAAGTGAGTATGGATGAGTATGGCTATGAAAAGAACTAGCAGCCCTTCAAGTATTGTATGTATATATAAAGTTTCTTCAAGATCTATTTTTTTTTTTCTGATCTTTCTTTGAACCTTCTCATCCGTAACTGGAAATGCCAAAAAAGAGCAAATTCATCTCACAATAATCCTTGTCATGCAATAAACTAAAAGAACTGGGAAATGTCAGAGAATGAAGTAGGTTATTGTTACGCAGTTCTGAGACAAGAAAAGACAGCTGGGCTTGCAAGAGTGGTTTCTGGTTTCTTTAGGATCAGTTATCTTTAGGGAATACATGCTACGGATGGATAATTTTGGAGTGTATGATGAGTTTAAATAAGCAGTTAATATCTAAATGGATCACATCACCTCAAACACTGAATTGAGTCCATCATAGTTTTTAAAGCATGAAGAAAAAAATTAATATTACTGTTCTGGTCTTAGTCTGAGTTCAATAAGATACATTTTCTCAAACAACTGAACTATTACTAAAAAAAAAAAAAAAAAATAGATAACTTTCTTTGACATAATTTTCTGTCAGCTGCTAACATGCTTTAATGATTGGTTTGATAGGAAAAAAAAAAATAGGACTTCCATGACATACATTGAGAATACTATAAAATTAATTTAACCCAGTACTTTTAAACAAAGACTAAATTGAGATAAATGGTCTTCAGCATTTCATAATATTAATCTAATGATTCCAAAGCCCTAATTATGTCAGGATGGCAAGTTTACCAAGTATGTGCAGTGAAGGAAAAATCTCGCAGTTCTTTGGTAAGAGTAACATTCGATGATTGAATAATGTTTGCTGAACAATTAGAGAGTCTGTAACCCTTACTGAAATGCAGAGAAATGATTACTCATATCTTTTTTTTTGTGAAGCATTTGTAGTTCTATAAAATACTACTTGAATTTACATAAATAAGAAAGTATTTTGTCTTTGTGTGTTTGTAGTCTGAATAAAACAATTGTTCAATTTTATTATTTCATACTAATCTTTGTCTCAGTTCCACAGGAAAAAAAAAATATCAGTTTTTCTTCAAATTCTGATATTTATTTTCTAGTACAGAATTTTATTTCTTGAATATATCTTTCTTACTGCTTTAACCAGAATGTGTAGTATATAAAAATTCAATACTGAGTAAAATTAAGAGATTATTAAAAAAAAATTAAAAAATATAGTTCTGTGAAGTGCTACAGGAATTGGTAATATGACAATTTTCTCAAAGTCCAAAGCTAAATTTGCCTACACAAACAGATTATTTTCCACTGAGTTTTGCAGAAATGATCTCTGTATATGTAACTGGTGGGATTTCTTTTTGTAGCACTTATACACAAAAATTATGTAATTTTTTAAAAGAATATTTTTTTGCTATTGTGGGTATCTGCAATAATCTTTTAAATATACACATGAGCATACTCCTCAATTATGCTGGAAGTAGAGAAAAAATGAAAAATCCTCCAGAAATGCAAAAAGACTGGGATCTCTACATCCTTTAGTATCACTTACACATCATCCTAATCTTTACAAGCAAGTAAATATAATTTGGTTTTACAGTATATTTTACAGTGATCATGGTTAGATGTCAATGAGCAACTTTCAGTTCATAGAGAAATTCATTCACTTCTGCTTTTGAAGTACTACCTTACCTAATTATGCCCACTATCTTCCTGAATGAAAAAAATAAATAAATAAATAAATAAAAATAGAATAGTTCAGTTGGAAGAATTCTACAAATATCATTAAGTCCAATTGGTTGCTGGATCACTTAAGAACTAACCACAGCTGTTGAAAATTAATAAAAAAGGGATCTAGCAAGAAGAGCACATTGTCCGCATAAACGGATTTACGTCATCTTGATAGTAGATTAGTATTCAGATGACACTGAATGTGCATATAAAGCTATATGCTTTGGGCACATGCATTTAGGTACCTTCTCTGTTTACACTTTAGACAATAGTGATCCAGTGATCCAGTGATGGTGATTCCAGTACAGCCAGTAGAAGCCAGAAAACTATTAGAAAACTATTAATGTAATCCAACAACAAGCAGCTATTTAAATTGGCACCATCCTTGGAACTATAGGCTGGGTCTAATTTGATGATAATGAGATATCAAACACCTAGCTCATCTTTAAAACCTAGGTAACTACAATGAAATGCCTAAGCAGAAATCCCCAATTTTTGAGACAAGTAAAGTTAAAAGTGATAATTTTATCTCTCAGAGACAAACAGTAGGACTTATTTTTGTGCAGTTTTTGCCTGGACACATTCTGTTCAGCAGTTGAACTTGAAATAGATATAAAATAAACATAATTTTAAGATTGTGATTTTTCCAGATTACACTTTTGTCCTTTGCTCTTCTATAGTAATTAACCACCTACAGTAACTACCTGAGGAATGTACATTTGAGAAATTAGACCTATTTCTGCTTTCTTTTGCCTGTAGGCATTAACCAAACTATGAAGAAAAATTATCTAAAAATAAGAAACATCGACTACAAAAAAAAAATCCAATTTATTTCACATTTCTGCAATTCTATAATAGTTGAGGTAAGTGAATTTTCATTCATTCCATTGTCCTCTGTTTATCAGAAGTCATTCTCCATTTGTGGTGGCTGATGTAGTTAATAGTGCCAGTGTGTTTTTCATCTTTATGTCATATATATTTATGACAACGTAGAACTTATTTTCAGAAAAGAATTTTTACAGGAAAATGTGGGAGGCAGTCATTTCTTCACCTGTCAGATGAGAATAAAAACAGGCTTAGTGAGAAACAAAAGGCTTATTTTTGAAATCATCATATTCTGTTTTTTCCAAAAACAACAAAAAAATCCCTGATATATCTTTCATGCCACAAACTCTCAGTAATCAAAGAGAGTTTATAGAGGCACAAAATAGAGATCTTCTTTCATAGAGGAGGATTTGCGTAGAAGATTTTTGTTCTAGAGCACTCCACTAAGCTTTGAAAATCCACAGGATTTAGAAAAGGGGCTCAGGTAAGTTAAAGAAAATGGACTTCAATTGAAAGAAATTAAGAAAATATGAAATTACAAAGAATTTGGTCTTTAATTGCTGGTTCTGTTCAGCTTCCTAAAAATTCATTAGAGTCTTCATGAACAGAAATGTGAAATTTTGTAGAGTAAAATGTAAAAATATCATCATCACTGACATGTCCATTCCCACACAGTTTTCAATCCAAAAATGTATGAAAAATTGTCTTGGAAAATATGTGGCACTTACAAAAATAATAAGAAAGCTTTTTGCTGTATTCCTTCAATATATATATTCAACATGGTATCCTGTGTAGGCTAGAGTTATTTATTAGAGATGCTTGGGTTTTACAGAGAAAATCACAGAAAAGCTGGGTAAATAAATTGAAGATGACTCCTGAACTGTTTTCCAGGTTTTCTTGGGGGGAATAATTATTTCTTCCTTTTCCTCTATCCTTTATCTAGAGTAACTGAATAGTGAAGATAGAGGAAGAAAATATGTTACAAATAATTCCAAATAGTGTTCATAGGAAACTACAAAGTTGTAATTAATCAACTGATAAGTAAAATTAACAGTCTATTGCAGGTAATATGCATATATGAAAAAAAAAAAAAACAAACCACAAAATGGCCTCTCATAAAAAAAATGATTCTTTAAAAACAATTATTTTTGCAATTGGCAACAGGGAATCTGGATATTGATATGTATTTCTATCAATGTCAAAACTGTCTTCACTACACCTGCAAGTCAGCTTCAGATCATGACATATTTCAAAACAAATCTTATAATCACTAAATTATATTAAATCCCTAGACCCATATTTTCCTTCTTTCCTACAGTTCACGCTGCCAAGAAACAGTAGAATCATCAGATATACTGAGTTGGAAGAGACCTAACAATCATTAAGCTGCCAGACAGGGCAACCTAAGTGTTAAACCATAAGAGCATTGTCTCTAAACAAGGACAGCATGGAGCTGCACCCACAAACCAGAGGGACCTCACCATCCTATCAGAGAAGGATTTTTTCCTATTGTCTATTCTAACTTTCCTGACGCATCTTTAAGCCATTCCCTCACATCCTACCAGTGAGATAGACTGGTGAACTAGTTGTGACAACAACCAACTGAACAAAATCTATTTCTTTCTATTTGAGTTTCCGCCCTCATTCTGCTTGATGAAAAGCAGATACGTCAGACTCAGAACAGTGGAGAGAGCAGCCATATGATTACCCAGGGTAATTCATAAAATCAGTGTTCCTAAGTACGAACATGAGGCTGGAGGACTTCAGTAAGAGCTATAAAGTGACATTTTGAAAAGGGAGATTTTTATATTCTTTCTAAAGTAGACACTGCTAGAGATGACACTAAACTAGGTATGCCATAGGCTTGAAGTAGACTTGATATCTATATCTAAAATGATAACCCTCATCTCCAAACTCTTCACTGGCTCATTTTAATATTTCATAAATATTAACAAAGAATTATATAGCTGGAGTCTAGTCATGCTCTGTTTATATAAGCATAACTTTGTTAAATCTCTTACCTACATAAAGAGAAAATTATAATGCAACTGTGGCTGAAGTAGACTATATTACCTAAATCAGCTACTTGTGTTTGTTTGTTTTCCTGTGCACTGTATTGAATTAGTATGTTTCAAGGAATAATTAAGATGTAAAAGTTATTGTATTCTTCTAAAATTGAAAAAGTTTGGTAAATTATGCTTGAAGGACTGTTCAGCAGTTACAACTTTACCACAACAACTAGGAGGATGAAGAAGAATACAGCTTTTAAAAATGCAGTAATCACTTGACTGAACTATGAAACAAATGATACGAAGGAAGAACATGTTTGAATACAAAGAAGTCTTACAGTTTTACCTTTTTCACAACAGGATGGTCCCAGTGGGATAAAAAATTAGTAATCCAAACAACAGCTTACTATAAAAACATCTAGAACTTTAAACAAGCTGCTGTCTTAGTCATCAATTAAATTATAAAACCAGTAAGTAAACTAATTGATGGCTCTGTCAAAAGGGAATTTAATTACAAAGCTTTCATCTTGGCATTGCCACTTGAAAGGAAACTAAACTGTGACCAAAAGTGTGTATGTTCTTATCCTTCCCTTTCTAATAATACTTCCTATACTCAAGGGGTATTCTTTTCATAAGTAATTTGCACATTTGACCTTTTGTATGCACTTGAGAAGAAAATGCACTTTTGTATGATCTTGACTATGGAAGCCAATTTTTTTTCCTTTTGTTTATTACCAGCTTAGTATGAAGATTTAAGTAAAATTCTAGATTACTGGATTTCTAACAAGAGACAAAATAAAAATAAAAATAAATATTCTTTATGGATCATGGAGGCTTAAATTTCTTTTCTGATAATTTTCTCCCCGTCATAGAAATTTGACATAAATATAAAAGGCAATAGGAATATCATGTCTGTGATACTATCTGCTGTCCTTCTGTACCACATTTTTAATCTTTTGCTCTTTAAAATGTGTATATGTGTGATTTTATTTTATTAATTAATTGTTTTATTTAAACACAGACAATATATTGCCATGCATTAGTATGTGTACTAAAAATATATTGATTGCTAATAATTAAAACTATGTTGTACTAATATTTATCTTATATTACATAATTTTGAAATTCTGAATTTTATTTGCATTTAGTATTTTTAGATCTATATACATGAGTAGAGTTGCTAGGAAGGCTAAAGTCCAAACTGATAGTGCATGTCTTGAAATAACACAGGAAAGTCTGGCTGTGTCAAAAGCCCAGCATTCCCACACTACTACAGTTCTAAACAGAGCTGTGTGAATATTTCACACTTCTAGATCAATATCGAAATTGAAAAAAAATAAATCAACTAAAACAAGAGCCTACATCAAATCAAATGCAAGTCATAGTTGAAATTTCCCATAAAGATATCCTGTCAAAAAACTTTATCTTAAACTTCAGCTGTAAACTGGCAGCAAATTTGTAGAACTTTCGATGACTGTGGTTATTATTTAGATCTGAAGAATTGAAATGCTTTTGCTATTGCTCACCGGTGATATGGGATTCAGTTCTCTTGGAACTGCATATGTCTGGTAAATAAAAATGTCTAATTCATCAAACATCTTTGCTGTGCTGTAGTCTTGAAACAAAATACTCTAGTGGCTTGAGTGGCAAAAAGGGGAGATTCTATGCTATGGATGGGGTCAGTATGAGTGTGTTGCATGTGGGTTTCACTTGCGGTTTCTAGCTTCTAACAGGGCATAAAATTAACCATGCTATTCACTTCTTCTACTCATATATCTAATAAATAACATCTTTAACTTTCAAGTGCAGGCAGGGAAAGCTCTAGGCTACTACAAAAAGCTTTGGTTTTAGAGAAGTGTTCAGAAGACCTTGCAAATGCCTTGGAGGCCTGAGGATAAGGAAAGAAAGAGAAATAAAAATAATGATCAAGTAGTTCCATGCAAAACTGAAAAAGCAAGCTGGTGTTGATGGAATTCCACCTTGCATCGTGATTCTGAATGCAATGAAGACTTTGAAAGGAGTTAGGCAGCTTCTTTGCACTGGGAAACATTTATTCATTATGATCAAAATGCAAGGCACATGGCCATTAGAGGATTTTCTTACAAGGAAACAACCCTATTGCACATATGCTCAAAACATGTTCTTATGAGAGAACAGCACTGTCATACAAAAGCAAGGTCATACTAATGCTGCAGTCACTGGCACTAAGTGGGAGCTACCTGCAGTTCCTCCATGACAAGGACACAGCTGAGATTGTCTTGGGACCACAAGATTTCTGTGGCATGATGCTGGCCTGATTACCACACGGCAGGTGCAACACGGTACAGGACAGGCCCGTACCATTCAGATCAGCAGTGCTATGGAACACATGGGCATGTTCAGCTCCCATAGCATTCATGGTACTGTTCTGACTTGACAAATCATCCCAAGCACTACAGAGCTGTGTTTGAATGATGTTACCCCTGGGCAGAGAGGCTAGTCCTAAAGACTCTTTGAACACGCATGCTCAGATCTTCCTCGATCTTACATTACTAAGAGAAATATAGAAAGCCAGGTAGAATTTTAAATGCACTAGGAGGATGCTACACATATTACACATTAAACATAACCTTTTGTAGAGCTGAATTACTTTAATAATTTCTTTTTTTCCGTACAAGACATTGTATAACTTACATTAGAAGTCACCTGATGGATGTTTGACAGCCTACAAAAAATTGTTTTTCATCTTCTGATGTTTTTTAACAGCCATACTAAAATGGCAAAGTATAGAAAGCCTTTAGAAACATGCAAACATTGGCAAGCTATGCTGATATTTCCATTGGCTTTGGATCAGTCCCAGAAATCTTATAGGGCACTCAGCCCTACAAACCTTCAAAGTATAATTCCCACAATGCAAATCAAATTCCAATTTTGCACCAACTTTCCTAGCCAGAAATTGATTTACCTATTGACTTCTCTGAAGCCTTAGAATATTCTCTAGACCTTAATGTTTTAGGAGTTTGTGATATAGTTTTAGGACAGTTGTTCTCTTTAACTGATGAAATTCTGAAACTACAGACTCAAAAAGTCAGAATAGCTTGGGTTAAAGATTTTACAAGGATTTTCAGTTCATTAAAAATGTCATTCCTGGTCAAAAGCTCACCTCTTCAAAACTCCCTCAATTTGAGAACAGTTTTGGCTAAAAGAAATACTACAAGAACACAGCGATTTTAGCTTTTTACAATACCCACCCAATATCCTAGAAACAAGATTCAATTATTTTTTTTCTATAGGGTAAATCTGTATCTTTCTTTCCTTGAGAAAACTGGCCACTCCAATAAAACTGTTCTGGCACATGGTATATTCTGCCTCTATTGTGAACTATGCCCCATTTACTTTAAATACAGATTGAAGACTAGAATCCTTATGCTTCATTGGCAAATGGACAGTGAAACATTTCTTCTAATTTTGTCCACAATTACTAATTTGAATAAAATTTAACCTTTCTTTGGACAATTCAGAAGTGTTGTATTTCTATAGTGTGTAACTAGGAAAAAGGTCAGTTATCAGTATATGATAAAATATATAGTTAAAAAATTCCTCAGAAAGTAGAAGCAAAATGTATTCAATTTTTTTTTTATTCTTTCTTTCCTCCTCTCTTTTTTTTCCTCCCATCTTGCTTTTCATCTCACATTCCATTTCAGATTAAATGAAGTATTCATGTTAAGCAGAAAAATTAGTTTTGACTGTTGAATAGATCAGTTAACTGAAAAATCAGTTTACACATCTTTATATGTTTCTTAAAAGAACAAGATAAAAAAATCCATTTATTAAGCATAAATAGATGTTATACTTTTCCCAAATTACGTAGTCTGAGAATTTGCTTTTCAGGTTAGCTTGGATGAAATATTTAAATTAGATCTTTCTGCATATAATTTTACCTGCATACGATCAAAAATTTAAATATGTTTGTGGTTACCTTATACATAGTACATACCATACACCTGCATCTTTTTTTCTAAACTGACTGTCTTGTTTAGGAAAATCAGAGGGTAGAGTACCAGTACAGCTTCCCCAACATCCTCATCCTCAAAGCAGTGACTCCCTGAGATTCAAAAGAATGGAGATCTCAAAACTTCTTTGATATTCCCATGTCTTTGAAGTTTGGGGCAGTGACAGGGTGGTCACTTTATATCAATGAATAATGTCCTTGACCTGACTTAGATTTTAGATAAGCATCTTCTGTGGTAGAGCTTTCTGAAAATATACACTTTTCAATGTTTTATGTATCATCCATAGTTTTAGATGTTGGAAGTCTGTCACACAACATTTTTATTTGAGATCTGAATACTTTTTCTACAAAAAATCACTTAATCAACAAGACTTGTAATCCAGACTTCCTATTTCCTCCTTCAGTTGCGTATTTTGTTTATTTATTAGCTATTCACCACATTTCTGCTTGTGCTTTGTACTAACAACCTTATTCTGGATCCTGATTTACTTAAGATGTACAGATACTATGAGCTTTTCCTTTCCTTTCAATTTGTCTGATGTACATGGTTAAATACTTCACAGAATTCTATCTTTAACTGCAACATTCCCAGGACAAACCCTATCTTCTAATTTGACTCTAATATACAACCACAAAATTTGTCAGAACTGAATTTACCTCATCTGTTGTTTTTCTGTTGTTGTTTCTTTGTTTGTTTATTTATTTATTTAGGCACTTTCCTATTTGACTTCCTACCATTTTGCCTTACAAAGGAATTTTGCAAGCAGATGTAGGACTTATAAAGTACAAAGATTTTGACTTTTGAAAATATCATTACAAATGATTTTGTTCAGATACGTGAAAGGAAGAAGAAAGAAAGTTATAAAATACCATTTAGAATTCTGTAAAAAGCAGAAGCACATTGAATTTAAATATCTAGGCTTATTTTAAAAGAAAAAGCACATATTTCCAATCATTTATCATCTTAGTTTACTTTGGAAGTGCTTCGGTTTATCAATACAGGAATTTCTAATAGAAAACTTGCAAGTTTGAATCAATTGGATTTTCAAGTGGGAACACTAACTACAGTGAATGCTGTGTGTAAAACATAACTTTTCATAATTCTATCATATTATGAAATTATTTCCACTTTGAAACTTTGAAAACATAGAAGTAGCTTTTTTTTCATTCTCCTGTGGTGATTAAGATTCCTAAATGTTAGATAGGGTCCATCTAACAGAATTATTTACAAAATCCTTTCCCAGTTCATTAAAATTAATTTTCTTATACACTTAACATAAATAAGCAGTTCACAAGTAGACAAGCAGAGAGATATTCTTTTGATTGTTCCACCAAAAATTTTTGGTAGATCATGAACCAAGAAAAGAAACTTAGATTTCATTTTAGAGACTACATTACCACATTACAAGTTACTGTAAATTTTCCCAGAAGAGAAAACAACAGATGTTTTCAGAAGTACATTTTTGCAAATACATTAGCACATGGTTGCATTCACACAGCACACATTGAATCCATTGCTGTTTCAGTACTTTATTTGCAATTCATTTTTTTTTCCATCTAAACTATGAAAAAAAGTTAATTAAATTTTTAACAAAGCACCTAGAAATAAAAGGACTACTAAATCTATACAAATGATTTGAGAATAAGGTAAAACAGAAACAATGACAAAACCAAAATGAAGCAGCAAACCTTAGAGAGCTTAGGAAATATTTGATTGATTAATGTATATACATATATATATTTGTTAATATATTTACTTATATATTTCATCAAAGAGATATCAGACAGGTGGTCTTACTGACTAGACAGCATAGTCATCAGAAGAAAATGTCAATATGAAAAATATATTAATCTAAATGAGAGGAAACATACGGCAGCATCACTGTCTAAGACCTGAAAGTAGGGAAATGCAATTCAAAAATGTTTATATGTATGTATGAACGTGTGTCATGAATATGGCAATCACAGAAAGGGAAGATGTTGATTCTATACTTCCAGGTATTGGGTAATTCTTTGCAAGAAAGTCAAACACTACTCATTGAATTTGAATGTCTGAAATTATATCACTAGGAAAATATTATGAAACACACAAGTTTTAAACTTCTCAGTTATCTGGTGTATGCATTTTCCTATTTTTCAGTTCAGTCTTTCATTTAGGTCTTTTTAAAGCACAAATTTTAAAACAACTGGGTCACAAGGATAATCAGAGGACAGAAGAACCTCTCCAACAAAGAAGGGTTGAGGGAGAAGGGTTTATTCAGCCTGGAGAGAGAAGGCTCTGGAGAGAGCTCATTGCAGCCTTTCAGTATTTAAAGGGAGCTTATAAAGAAGAAGATTGACTTTTTACATGGTCTGATAGTGGTAGGAAAACGGAGAATGATTTTAAACTAAAAGAGGAAAGATTTAGGTTAGAAGTTAGGAGGAAATTCTTTACACAGAAGGTAATGAGGCATTGAACAGGTTGCCTGGAGAAGCTGTGGATGTCGTATCCCTGGAGGTGTTCAAAGCCAGGTTGAATGGGGCTTTGAACAACCTGATCCCTCCCAACCCAAGTCACTCCATGGTTCTAAGATTCCTCTGTAAATGAAAAAATTCTTGCCCCAATTTTTTGTTCATGTGATTCTCATCTATATGCCAGTAATCTTTTATTTAAGTAAATATAGTCGTTTATGTAACTAAAACCTAAGACATGCTGTGTATATGCAAATTTATATATTTAATATGTAAATACATAAGTTATATATCTGAGGAATATTTCTCCTGGTGTTTGATGTTAAAGATATTATATTAAATAAATAAATAAATAAGATCAGTTCCAGAATGCTCCTTTTCTACTCTGATGTGTCTCTGGACATTGGAAACATGCACACTATGTTATCTGACATGATTGTAATTTTATAATTTACACATTAAAAAAGGAATAGCAAACATGAAGGAAAGAAGAATTGTCGCAGAGCTTACATTCTCTAAACTGAGCTTGATGTTCATACTCAGCACTGCTTTGTGGAAGGAGATAAGCTGGTTTTCATTTAATGACTCAGTACTTTCCTTTGTGTATGGCCTAGATCTAACACTGGAATTGTGTTAAGTGACATATAGTACTGTTTGTTTGTAAATATAACAGGAAACAACAAACCCTGTCTATAAGGTAACCTGCAGTTAATACTACCTCTAAACTTAACAATAATTTTATTTGCTAGTTATTACAAGATTATTTTTCAAAATTTATATCATTTACTTGACATTCTGAGTAATTTTATTACTCTTGGTACTATTTTTTAGGCATTCATATTGATTGATCCTTTTGCATTAGTTTTCTTTACTTAGTTCTGTTCCTCATTCCCTTTAGTTTAATGTTGTTTGCAAATGTAAATAAAAGTGCTATCTCTTTCCCGAGACAATTAATGAATATATTAAATAATACTGTTTTTACTGCAGTTTCCTGTCACACTTCATTGCAGATCTCAGGTCTAATAGTTCAGAATGTATATGTAATACAGGTATGATTGCTCTTCTTCAAGTGCTTTGCCATTCATATAACTGCTTTTATACCCATGATCTTATGATCTAGCAAAATCTAGAGTGAGTCAAACTATTATTATTATTCTACTATTATTTAATTTATAAGCAAGTTCTTCAGAATCAATGACTGGGAAATAATAATCTCTGGAATGTCTTTGCTTAATTAATTCCATCTCCTAGGTTTCCTAAGCCTGTGTTCTTCTACAGGCTATTTAGAGTTCTCATTGGACACACGAGAGCAAGCTCTGTTACCCTAGAGTAGTGAAGTATTCCCAAGCTAAATAGTATATGAGGCCTTAGAGAACTGATTATGACTGTTTTGCTCCATCTGATTATTCCATGCAAGAGTTCATAACAGGAGCATCTGGAGTTACAGAATCCTAAAAGTAATTGCAGACAAAGTATACCATGATGCAAATTCAGATCATTAAGAATATGCATGTGGAAATATGCTTTTTATAATTGATTTTGCATTATATTTCACATGTCCTATTCACTCATTACGCTTTTCATTCTTCCAGTAGGAGAAAATACTTTAAGTCTTAACTGCTTTAGTTAAAATATTTGATGAGTTCTTTGTTTTGTGCAAGGATGATATAGTTTTGGAAAGGTGTCTGACAGTGACACTAGATGGAGCTATCTCTTTGAAATGAGTCAACTGTTTGAATTCAACTTTTTCTCCATTTATATCATCCTCCAGTTTATGACATTTGAGAAAAAAATTTAAAAGGGGGAAAGGATATAGAGAAAAAAATCATAAGAAGAAATGACACAGGCAATATTATCACAGAATTGCAGAAGCTGGAAGGGACCTCAAGAGACCATGCAGTTCAACCCTTCTACTAAAGCAGGTTCCCTATCATGACTGAAATTATTATGAAACAGAGCCCACAATACTTTCAAGTTAATGTATATATAGGATGACTTTCTTATACACAGAAAGCTTCCTTAAAAGTGGTAACTTTTAATCAAAGCAGTACTGAGAATTTACAATCCATAGAAACTTTGGTCAACTTTAAGTAACATGAAATTATGTTCTTTACAGCTACTTTTATAACTATAAGTGATGCAATAGCACTAGATAGTGCTATTTTTCTATTACTCCCCTACTTATCACAGACACTTCAAAAAGAGATGTTGAACAGTGGTAAAAAATAGATTTTTTATTGTAGTTCATACTATGGTTCATTGCAGTCCATACCAATACAGCGTGCTTCTGTCCTACAGCTAGTGCCCCATGAAAGTTAACAACTTGGCATATATATTCTTTCTGAAAGAAATGGTAATAATTTGATTTGCAAGTGATAAAATAGTGTGGAGGCACATCATATAAAGCTAGTTCCAGCTAGAACCAAAAGCTATGACTATCTGTGGAAGGAACTTTTCTTGCAGGGTGTTACTAAAGTTTGTTAATTCAACATAATTAATAAGACTTCTTCGTGTTAAGGCTCAAAAAGAGCTCTGTGGATTTATGGAGACTTGGAAGGAATGACTTTTAGTGAGTCTCATGTAAAATTTTCCATAGGATTCTTGAGTTTTACAAGATCTTGTCAGAAGCAAAAGAATAGAAATAGGAAAGCTGGCTGTGAAACAAAAACTAAGTACATTTAAATTAACATTCCCACCAATTACACAGATTTTTTTTTTCCTGAGGTTTCCAAGAAATGTTTCCATAAGCTCTGCCAGATGTCTTTCTCCATTGCCACATCAACACTCTGAGTTCACTGAACAGAAAGATCACTATTGACAAGCACTGAGTGTTATAGTCCTTTCAAAAAAAACCAAACAAACAAACAGAAAAGATAAAAAAAATCTTTACCTAATTTCTTTACATTTTAGAAAAAGACAGACTTCCAAAGCAACAAGATTGTGGATAGACTGATGCTCTGATTTTTGAAAAAATATTTTTTTCCATTCTGAAATATTTAAATATGTCTTCTCTAAATCTTTCCTGTAGATTGCTATTTTCAAATATGCCCAAATTCCTCATCTCTCAAATTAATTTTGCATTGGAAAAGCTTGTATTGATTAATTCTGTATTTCATTACCCATGTATGTGGTGCTACACGATAGCTCTTGGTCCACGAGAAAGAATTTTAAATGAATAAAAGTGTACCTTGAAGAGAGTTTGTCTGTGGGAAAGGTGAGGCTCAGTTAGAGAGCTTTGTGAACATACCTCAAGAGTCTGTGCAACTCATTTCGTATTTCATATATTTCATAATATGTCTGCTCACATATTATGGAACATCTCTCGGCAGAAAAAAAAACCACTTAGCAAGAAAACAACAAATAAATACATTCCACTCCACTCCCAACTTATCTGAAGTGAGTAGATTTCAGCTGCAGATTTATGTCAACAGATTAACCATAGATTTTGCTTTTTTCCATTAACTATGCTGTAAAAATACGTATTTTTTTATTAACTTTAATATCACTGTTATTCTATTGACAGAAAAGAGTTATTACCATAATGACAACAACTGTTGGCATTAGTTCTCTTTTTAATAAATATATAACATATTTATATGATCTAAAAAGAACTATTTATAAAATAAAATAAGCACTTGAAATAAGCAGAGAGACTGTGGATTGTAAAATATACAGTGAAGCTATTCATAATGTGGTGCTCTGGAAAAATGAGATTTCTCTGTTTCAGAGTAAACAAAATATATTAAAGTGTTTATGAAATAAGAAACTCCACAGTTTGGTGAAAACAGTATTGAAAAATGCATAGCTTCGTTGCTATGGAAATCACAAAGTTACTTCTCGAATACTATATTGCTTCCTCTGTCATACATGTGACACAGAGAAAGACTTTCCATCTTGCTTCAAATGAATTTTTGTTAGCCAAAGTTACTTGGAAACATAAGGACGAACTAAGTAAATGTTGAAGTTCATCAATAATGTGCAGGGAGAGGGGATTTTAAAACCTAAGGAATAGATTTAAATCTCTAAATTAACTATAATTCAAGTGCTGCATCTGCTTTTTTCTCTTATTAGAAAACTCTAATAGAAATTATCAAACAACACTGTAAACTTAAAACAAGATTAAAAATTGTCCACATCACTGACACAGTGATACTGAAAGCTTAATGCGTGCTACTTCAGCATATCTAAACATATTACATTTATTTTGCTTTAGTATTTGCTGTTAAAGATGATTTGAAGTTACAATAGAAATTGATTTTAGGGATTGTTCCATGTGCTTCAGTTTCAGTGAGGATCTTGATTTTGGTTTGTACTTGTTAGCAGATTCTTGGAAGGTAGCCTATTGAAAGTTGAAAGGCAAAAAAGAAAGAGAGAGTAGGGAAAGCTTAGATGTACTGGAAACATACAAATGAAAGCAGTCTTCTGTTTTGCAAATACACTGTATTTTCTGAGAGTGATGAATTGCCCTCTCTGAGGAATAAAACTTTTATAACAGGGAAAAAAGTTTTTTGTTTTTCGGTTTTTGCTCTGACATTAACATAATTTAACAAACTTAAGACACTGGAAGTATGTTAAGAGGATTAATGTTTAGTTTTAGATCATTAACAGACTACTTGCAGAGAAGTCTTATTCCTGGTACGTGAGAAAAAAAATGAAAGTATAATAAAGTCTTATATGAAACTGAGTTTCTCCTAGAGAAATTGAATTCATTAACCATTTAAATAGTAAGTGATGATTAAAATACAGAGCAATTCACTCAAAATACTCATTGATTTAGTTCCATTAGATTTATACCCAAAGATTAAATTGTTTGCACAGATCAGAGTAGTTATCTCAGTGACTGGCACCAGATAAAAATCTAAGTATGCCAGTGAAATTTTTTTTGGTTTAAATTCAAAAATGACATGAGTGTGCATTTCTTGCCAAATTTCTGCTACAAGTAATCAGGCTTGGAGATAAAGTCTGTTCTGAGTATTTTCTGGGGTTTTCATGTAATCAATACAGAATCATGTATATGCAATGAAAAGTTTTACATTCAAGTAGAGTACAAACCATGAGCACTAAAGAGAGTAACATAATCGGCATTATTTTCAATTGGCTTAAAGAAGTACACCACATATTGAAGGCAGAAAAAGAGAGAACAGCATAAAAATAATATTCGTGATTTAAAAATATATTTTCTTTACACATTTCTATGAATTTTCTCTCCTGAAGTGACTATATCTCTCATTTCCTCACAGATTTCTTACAATGCATGCTGTAGCTGTATAAAAGTGTTCCCAATGGTGCACTGAAGCTTTTCTTTTAGTCTTGTACTTTTCATACCAATTTAAATGAAACAGAATTCTCACTTTTTCTCCTACCATTCCTAACATGGAGCTTTTAGATATTTCACCATAATTGTTTCAAGATTATCCACAACTTCATCCTTTTTTCTATTTTTCTTTCATCAACTTTTATAGTCTAGTGTATCAGTGATTCATTTTATTAAAGAAGAGTTAATCTGCTATCTATATCCCAAATAATTATCTACTAGCTTTTTCAAGAATTACATAATAATTATCATTCTTAATACTTACAGTTTTCTGTATCTACAAATGAAACAAACCATACAGAAATTTTAGATATCCACTGTTCCAGCACTATGAAAGTGGACGTTAAAGAAATCTTTATTTTGACTTGTTATCCAACTTTTCTTAAAGCTATTCCACTACAAATTGACAGGCCATATGTGGTCTTTTCATCTAGTAATTGAGGATATTACTTAGTTTCCACACACAAATCTGGCTTTACAAATAGACTAACTTATTGAAACAGATTGAAATGACTAAAATTGCTGATTGCAGTTAGTCAACAATTTACTCGGTCCTTAAAGTTACCTGAATGATGAGCAGGATAACAGCAGGTGAGAGACGTCTTCAGTAACTAGCATATTTTCAGATACTGACCTACAAAAGTTCATTTTAGGCTAGTTAAGGGACTCACTGAAACAAGCTTCATAGTTGTTATTAGTTATTTCCAAGAACTTAAAAACGATGTGCTAAGTCCTAGAAGAGTGGAAAAAGAAAAGAAAGGATGAAATGATTGCTCCAAATTTTGGCAGCTCTCCTAGCTAAATGGATGTCATGTAAGAGAAGCTTACAATGAGTATCAAAAAGTTGATGTGACCTGTATTTGTTGGCTATCACAAAAATAAAAAATAAAATTTGTGGATAGCATGAATTGTTTAGGAAATCTAACCTTGTAGATGTACAAAGGCATAACTTTTTTATTTATCCTCCTGGTTATTGGAGGACAACTACTTCCTTTCTGCAGTATCGTATTTATTTATAAGCACGCTATTTAGTGTATCTATGTTTTCCACTTTCTACACATCTAAAGACATATTCCTTCAGTTATCTAGTCTGGAATAAAAGAATCTAGATTTTTCAAATTCTTCTTGTTATGTTTTCTTGACATTTAGTCATTCTCTGATCACCGTATATAATTTCCTGGCCTCTTGCATGAGCCATGGCCTTTTTCATTGGGCCACAACTTTCACCAAAACTTTCTGTACAGCTCCAACCGAGCAGTTTTCATTGCTGACTAGAAGAAAAGGTTTATTTACTGTGTCGTTCTGATGTCAAGCTAACTTAAACAATCTACCTTTTCCACCCACCGTAGAATGACAGACATAAGGTCAAAACTGTTCTTGTGCAACTCCTCTCACTACCAGGGACACAGCTGGTAAGTTTAGTAAGAGACTCTAGTAAATATGCTTCAAATACTATGTTTCCAGTCTTTCCCATTTTTGCAGGCTCCTTACAGTAAGTCCATATTTTATATTTTTTTGTCAGCTTATGAATACGTAATGTAGGGCAATGTTTAAATCTTTACTGGGCAGCAATATATATTGCAGATCTTGGGACTTACTACCTTGTCAAATAAATAAATCAAGTGTGACTTACTTTTTAAAATTCGTGTTGAGTGTTTCTTGTCACACAATTACACTCCAAATAATTGGCTGTAGCATTTTCATTATTTGCTCTTATGTTGTTATAGAAAGTGTATTTAGATTTTTAATTCAATAGCTGTTCACTCTCTAGCTTTCAAAGGCAGAATAGGATAATTCCAAGTTGTACCTAAGTTATACACTGAAATTTGTTGCTTACGTAGAGATAACTGTAAGCTTTTTAGATTGTCTAAATTTAGGTGTTTTTTGCACTCCCCTATATGTCTCCCTGAAGTCTAATGCAACCTGAATTTACTTCAAAAAGTATCTAAGTGTTGGGAGTATTTATAACATTCCTTGCTGGGAAGCATTTTACTTTTGAATACTCACTGTGATTGACTCTCCTGTAGAGCCTCCACTCAGAGTCTAGGAGAGGATAACATGGCTCTCAAATGCCAAGTCTCTTCCCTTTTTTAGTCCTCAGTTTCCTCGTGTTTCTCAGGCAAATCCTTTCCACTGTACACGCACTCTTGTAACAACTGCTCCTTCAGAACCGGCTTCATGCAAAGTAGATACTCTCCCTACTTGGAGAACTGCAGTGGAAACTGTACCTTGAAGAAAAAGAGCGT
The DNA here is from genome assembly GCF_905368555.1 of Meleagris gallopavo. Classification (NCBI taxonomy): domain Eukaryota; kingdom Metazoa; phylum Chordata; class Aves; order Galliformes; family Phasianidae; genus Meleagris; species Meleagris gallopavo. Next base: position 41,418,923 of record NC_139404.1, read on the forward strand.
ATAAAAAGTTGAAAAGCTGCTAGACTGGAAGTTCAAAGATTGCCCAGAAAATACAAAATCTCTTTGTTTGGAGACATTTGAACCTGACCTAACTCCTAGTTTGTCGGTAACCTGGATATGCAGTTTTATATGCAGTCAGATATTCTATGGACTCGATCCAAAGTGCTAGATGTATCTGATGTTTTGGGTATCTTCTCTCTATGAACAGTGGAACAGGAATATAATTAATGCTGGTTGTCTGGATTCTCTATCTGCACATACAGAGATGTTCAGGGAGAAAGATTAGTTCAGAGGACACTGATCGTGATTTGGGAGCAATTAGACATCTTTTCTTTCAGTAAAAGTCTCCACAGTAAATTTAGATGTTTATTTACGTGGAATAGCTAACAGCTGTGGCATTATACTTAAAAAGGAGTTATCACAGCATTTATATTCTTTGTGGAGTGGAGGGCTAAAATTTTATTGAAGTCCATTACTTCACTATGCTTTATCTTGCAACCTTATCTTTTATTATAAGAGACCTTAATTTCCAGGTATAATTACATAATAATTAGAAAAAGTTATCATAATACACTCCTATGTGGAACTCTAAAATTGAAATTGGGAATCAAATATTTAACCAAATTCAAGAGTAAAAAAATATTGATCATCATCAATAAAATCCCAAACTATAATCAAATTAAAATTAACAGAAAGTATTTTCCTTAAGATTTAGGTCACCATTAGTCTAAAATATGAATTAAATTCAGAAATTTAATTTATCTGAGAAAGAATTAGACTTACAGTGGGCAAAAAAAAAATAAATTCAGACTTCCCAGACTTCATTTATCTTTCCAGATGTTATTTTTATGAAAAGGTAACTGGACATGAAAACAGTATGCTTTTAAGGTTGAAATGAATTAACTATTTTAATTTAAAACTACAAATACATAGAGCATACAAAATATGCTGGAGAAAAATACTTTATGTAAATATATAGTCCATTTAAAAAAAAAAAAGCTTCACAAACAGAGGAGACAGCCATAATTTTTGTATATACTTTCCCTCTCTAAAGTACTACACTTATGTTAACTTGCCTGTAGAAGATGCAAAATAAGTTGCGTGACAATCTTATACATTTTTAAAAATGTAGAATGTAAGAGAAGGACAAAATAATGATTCGTTACATAGTGTGAAAGGAGAGAGACTCTCTCTTTGCTCCTGAGGGAGAGTTTGTCAGCAAGCTATCACATCAGAGTTGGTCATCCCCACTTTTGGAACAGATGTATTTCTATACACTTTTTTAAATTTTTTTTTCAGTCATTCTCATTGCTCTTTGTCTAAGGCAACTTCAGGGGTTGTGTGCCATAAAATATCTTTCCCATTTAGTCAAACAATTTACCAGTTTGTCTTGTGAAAAACTTGTTCCTTTGTTTTATGAATTCAGAATCCACTGACTTAATCTTAAATTTAGGTATATAGAGAACTCTTACCTCCATTTAAAAGGAGATTAAAAGGAAAGCATGAGATTCTTCTATAGGCAGCATATATATGATGACTCTATGAAGTTAGCTGGATCACATTTTCCTTCACTCTCCTGTGTTTCCTAAAACTTCACTTCTGGATTCTATCAGTATTCTACATTTTTCAACAGATGTGTCCAATATTTTCTCGCCATCTTTTCTGATAGATTCAGAATAAAATTGGAGAGAGATGGTATTGATAGAGGGTAGTCTAACTGGATATAATCAAAATAAAGCCTTTATAGAGCTAGATCTGTTCTAAGTCAGGAATAACAAATGTTTGTGTTCATTTGACTAATTATTACAATGCTACATATTACGTGACATTTTCTATCTGTAGAAGAACTTATTTATTCAAGATGTGGTCCATAGTATCATAGGGGATGGAAGAGATCCCTGGTGATCACCGAGACTGTTTCCCCCTGACCTGCTCCTGCTAAAGTGAGTTCCCTGATGTATAGGTTGCACAGGAAAGTGTCCAGATGGATTTTGAATATTTTGAGAGGAGACTCAAACTCTCTGAGCAGCTCTGTCACCCTCACAGTAAAAATGTATTTCTCATATTTGTATGAGACTTCCTTTATTTCTGTTTGTGTCCATTGTGCCTTGTCCTCTCTCTCGACACCAATGAAAAAAACTGGCCCCTCACACTTGACACCTGTTCTTCAGATACTTATAAGTTCTGATAAGATTCCCTCTCAGTCTTCTCTTCTCCAAGCATAACAGTTTCAACCTTTTCTCATAAGGCAGATGCTCCAGGCCCCTGATCATCTTTGTTGTCCTCTGCTGGAAATCGATCTACTCTAAAACTGGACAGCTCAAAACTGGACAGTACTCCAGATTTGGCCTCACCAGGACAGAGTAGAGGGAAGATATCACCTCCCTCAATCTGCTGGTCGTTTTCTTTTTAATGGTACCCCAGGATTCCCATTGGCCTTCTTGTCCATGATGGCACACTGCTCACTCATGGTCAACCATGATTGTCCATCAGGACGTTGAGGTCATGCTCGTCAGAGATCCTTTCTGACACATCATCCCTTAACCTGTATTGATTCATGCAGTTATTCATCTCCAGGGGTAGGACCTTGCCCTTGTTGATAAATCACCCATAGAAGAATAGGGATATTGATTACATTATTTTCCTTCACATTGTTAACATATTGGTGTCTGTGTTGATGCAACTTCATATCTGATGATCTATTTTGTGTTGAAGATTATTGAAATGTACATATTGTAAGTATAAAAAGGCACTATAAGAACTTGTGTTTATCTTATATATCACACTGGCTACAGAGGTTTTAATCTGATTTTTTTTTTTTAATAAGATAGTATACACTAAAGAATACACAATTTGAAGTAAAACATAATATGGGAGAATCTACAACAGAATGGAATAAATTGCTTTAAAGTCAAATTATACTCATAATTAAAAAATGATATTTTGTTTAATGTTTGAGCGTATGAGAGCTGTTCTGAAAATAATGTTTCCTATTTTATTATTTTGGCCCAAGACATCAGAGATGGATGCTGGTAGTATGGCAATAGGGGCTGAAGATTCTGGATAACATTCCATTACATTTTGTTGCTGGATGACAGATGGCAGCAGAGAGGCAATCTGACAAACTGGCATCTGATGTGGCAGTGGATAGGAAGCAAAGACATTTAACTGAATTCCTCCATACATAAAAAATGACACCCACTGACACTGATGCTGAACATTTATGGAGAACACACAGTGGATGTCATCACAGTGAGGTCGTGGGTGGTGCTTTCAGTAGTAGTGAGAATGACGTGAAAAAAAACATGCCAAGTTCCATAAGACCATGCAGAATTTAACAAGTATGGCATGCAGGTTCTTGATCACTGCTTGTGAAAATGCATAGTTAATGATGATGACTATGTTGAAAAATAGTGTTTTATTCCTGTGAACTTGCTCTATCCAATAGTGTTATTATGCTCTTTGCATCTTTTGTAGCATCCATGGAAATAAATAGGAGGCATTACTTTTACGGTGATCTATGTACCTAGCTTCAGTTTCCTGCTGCTAGATACTAGAAAGATGGTGCAATTTCTAGAAGAGCCTAAGTGAATAGTAAGGGAAAATATAGTTTTGTGAGCTCAATTTCAGGCTTATTAAAGTGACATCATAATATCATTATTTTATCAGTACCTATTTTATTCTGTAAAACATGAGCTACATACTTTACATACTTGAAATAAATTTTTTTGTTCATTAATTTAAATTATATAGAGGCTTCAGAAGAAAAATATTTTTGTAAAATGTCTTTTACCTCAATGTACAAAGTTTTCAGCCAGATTTTAGAGTGAGATATTACAAAGGAAAAAAAAAAAGCTGTGTTTTTATTAGCATCTTAACATTTTATCTCAAATAGAAAATGCTGACTAAAAAATAATTTAAAAAATCCAGAGTCCTAATAATGCTGAAGATTAGGAAAGTTTGAGCCACAACATGATGTTGTGACTGATGTTAACATATTCTGTAGTTAGTTTAGTTTTTACTAAATATTCCATGTAATGCAATGTTTTCAACTGTATGTAACCTCTCTGATTTATCCTGCTGAACAGATATAGTTGTACTAATGCTGCTATATTTAGACACCAATAATCTGATTTAATTCCAATACTGTTTACTAGATCTAATTTAGGACTTCTGTAGCTTTCAGTTTATATTAGACTTACTCGATATAGTAGATATTTTATAATAGTGTTTTTTGCTTTTTTTTAAAAAAAAAAAAAAAGAAAAGAAGGGACCTGTTCAGATTTGAGGACAATATTCACATTATTTTAACCATTGTTTAATTAATCATTACTTTCATTAGAAATAAGAATAAGAAACTTACAGAAAATTTGTGTGATACATTAGAAATGTAATTATGACTATTAAGATCTCAGGAAAAAAAAGTATTAAATTCCTCACAGACATTCTGAATGCTTATTCAAAAGATGGAACACTGAAGATAATTAGAGTTTTGACAACAATTTTAATGGAGAAGTTTCTCTAGCTGTCACTTCATGATTCACCTCAAAAAAGTATTAGCACTGTAGTAATTTAAAAAAAAATATATACTGTTAAACAGGAGAGACTACAAAGGTATAGAAAGAGACGAGGGAAAATCAAACTACTCTCTAGAGTCCTTGTACTAACAGAATACACATGAGCTCACAATAGCAGAAGTAGACAATGCCACCAGAGGCACTAAAAGCAGAATGACCAGCTCCAAATGAGTCAATAAAAGACAGTTTCTGCTAATCCATTACAGAGAAAACATCAATTAATAACTAAAAATCTAGTGACTGGCTGAATTAAAGTATAGGAGGAGAACACAGCAACAAGGCAACTGAGAACTCAGTGCTATTGAAAGCATCAGCTCAACTAATCTGGTATCTCTCATCTGGTAGTAATCAGTCTAAAATGCTTCAGAGGAAAGCATGAAAGGGAGAAATTGGGAGGCTCTAATTAATTATCATCAGAATAAAAAAAATCAAATTAAACAGTGAATAAGTTTCCTTCTCAACCATCTGTTGCTTTCATTCTAAAACAGTAAATGAGTTCAAGAATTAAATACTTACAAAAGGAAACAAAAATTCAGCCTGCAGATGTAACAGTGAATATTGCTAGTACACTGATGTAAGTGCTGCAGATCAGGATGTATTGCACATTAAATCTTGTTTTACTTAGAGCTTTTCCTTTTGCTTAAAAAGTAGTGAAGAAAAGAAATCAAGTAACTTTTCAGAGACCAGGTGTATGACCTTTTTTTTAAAACAGGGGATAAAAAAAAAAGAGCAACAACAGATTCCAGTGGTTCCACATAGTACAAGACTAACAGCACACATGCTCAGGATTGATGTTTAAAATTGAGGGCTGCTAGATCAGTACAACGAAAATTTGAAATCCTATTATCATAGGCAACATTTTAGTTCAGTGAATCTTTTTCCTATCATAAACATTATGGAAGCTTGAATATGATGTTAAAATTAATGTGGATTCAAAATCTGAAAAAAACAGGTCAGTACTCAACAGTCATTTTCTATTATTACTTGACAACTAAGGAAGTTCCTGTCTGGCACAGCTTTCAACTCCTACTTTTACACTGTTTTTCAGTACAGGATAGAGGTTCTGTTCAGTTTGTGTCCTACTCTGAAATTTCTTAAATCTACTCTACTGGTTTCTATAGAAATTATAAGATTACATGAAGTTTCAGTGCCCATCTATCTTCAGATATGAATTGGAAACAAAGTTAAAATGCAAATTTTCTTGTTCTTAGCAGGAAAAAAACACTGAGTTGAAGTGAAATATGATTCAAAGTGACCCAATGATTATTAGTGATCATTCATTCAATTTACTGGTTTTACAATGCTTTATGTAGCTCTTCTACCCACCAGTCACCTCTTCCATTTTATTTCTGAAATGTATAAGTAAGTATATCTAATTATGTCACCATGATTAATTATCAAATTTTATTTAATCTGTTCACTCAAATCTTACTTCTTCTGCCTCATGGATAATGAAACGGTCATTAGCATAACAGCAGAGCCTTAATATGGATTTGACATGTTTACAGTAATGCGATACTGTGTACACAACATATGTGGCAGATTTTCTAAATTCTGTTGTAATTATAATGTTTTGAAGTTTTTTATTATTATAGTTAGATTGAACAGCTTTGTTTCTTCCATGTCCTATTAATCTGAAGGATTACATTTTCAGATCCTGCATGCTTCTCAGATTGGCCTACATCTTGACTCCAAGACTGTACGATATTCTCATTTCATTTTTTTCTTATTATTTAAATCAAATAAAATATTACACTAATAGACTTCATGTGATGGGCATTCTGTTGTGAAGAAATATAAGCACCATCTAGTTCCCTAGCCAAATACTGCTACTTATATTTTTAGCAAAGACAAATAAAGATGTTTATATTTCCAACTTCATTGCCTAAATTTCAATTTTCATACAGTGGAGAAATGGGTGAAATGGTGTAAGGAAAAGAAAATGGTATAAAAAGGCCTGGTATCAAAATGCTATAATCATAGTAGTTGTACCACAACTACAACAAAGAAATCATATTTAAAGAAAATTATTGCACAACTACTTTCCTAAATTTTTGCTCTTGCAAACATTTGAAATAATATGAATGTATGTAAACTATAATCTAAAAGAGAAAATCTGGGAAAAGAAAAAAAAAATACAAAAGCTACTGAAAAAAAGACTTTTTTTTCTGCTGGAGAAATGGAATCATAGACCCATAGAATGACTTGGGTTGGAAGGGACCTCAAGGGTCATCAAGCTCCAATCCCAGCGCTGCAGGTGGGGATACCAACCTCCACATTTAATACTAGACAAGGCTGCCCAGAGCCCTATCCAACCTGGCCTTAAACAGCTCCAGGGACAGGGCATCCACAACATCTCTGGGCAGCCTGTTCCAGCACTTCACCACTCTCATAATAAAGAACCTTGCCCTGACATCTAAACTACTAGGCACATTAAAAATGCACAGTTTGAATAAAAGCATACTAATAAATATGGAAAACATATTTATTGCCTGTAAATGTTTGCTATAGCAAGTCAGATAGTTTTCAAATGTCAAGGTGAAACATTCTACTAAGATTTTAGCAACATGCTTCTGCACTGTAGTTCCATCGCTCACAACGAATATTTTAGGAATCTGAGAAAGGGCATGAAAGTTAACTGACTTCTTATGTTATATACATCAAAACTGTAACACTGAGAAGGGTGAGTTTTGAACATCACAAGCAATTTCCCATTATTTCTTCTCTTCTAATATTTCCTCCTCAGGAAATATAACTGTTCTGATATTTAATATAGTGCATGGCTAAAGCAATTAAAATTTAGCAGCATTGCTGTAGAATATCACTGTGAACTTGTTTTCTACCTTGAATAACTAGAATCTGGAATCAGTACCAAGTTGATGTTGATTTATTTAGGACTAAAAGTTCCCATAATTCCATTCATGTTACTGCTATTTTAATTTCCATGAGATTAATAATTGTTGACCAGATGGGTGAGCTGTCCTCATCTATTGGTTTGTATTCCCTTATTAATTAACTTTTGTACCAGTATATGTCAATTGTACGCACTTTAAAGTCAGTATGAATTAGTTTGCAACTTCAGTGCAAGTAAGTATAGGCCCTAGCAGACAGATTAAATTCTGAATTTTAAGAAATAAGCTCATACTCTGCTTTTCGAGTTGCAGCAATTCTCTCTCTCTTTTTTTTTTTTTAACAATGTATCTGACTAAATAATGTTGATGGAAATTTGTTTGAGCTGCTAGATCAGAGGCAAAAATTTTGAGTGAATGCTAATAGTTTTATTACAAAAGTAGCAGATTTTATTTAAGTGAGATTCCATTTTACCAAATCTTAGTCATTCTGGTCTTTCAATTTTTCAACTTGTTCAACAAAATTTAAAAAATACCTATTTTTAAGAGTAGTCTTTATTTCAAATGTTAGTGTACTTGGCATGGATTATATTCCCTTCACAAAGCACACAGTAAGATTTATATATGTATATAATGTATTTATTTATTTATTTATTTGTTTGTTTGTTTATATATATATATATGTATATATTCTATACTTTATATACTGAAACTGTATTTCGGAATCAAGACAATAGTTTATAGTGAATGGATAGACTGAACTAGAAAGTATGACATCCTCTCCGTCCTTATTGGAATTATCCTCACAAATGATGGTTTAGGTGCTCTCAGACAGTATCAAAAATTGTTTCCAGCATCCTTGGTGATTATTTAAAAACCAACTTGTTTGTATGAATGTAAAGCTACCGCCAGATGTAGATAAGACTTGCTATTTTTAAATTTCTAGGGAGTTGAATCACAGGTTTACTCAAGAAAGATTTTGGAAAGTACGAATATTTGAGCAATGAAGTCAATAAAGAATCCAAACTGGGAAATAAATACCATTTATTCTTGATGGTATTCATCTGCATAAATTAATTCAGAGTCTCTAGAATAGAATAGCAAGGGATAGAGCCACAGTTATTACAAGGAATAAACCTTGAGTTTAAGTTACATGCAGTTTATCTGTTTTACACAGAACAGGCTTTCTTTAAATGTTTTCTTATTCCCAGAAGGATTTTAAAACTATTCTCTTCCAGCTGAGTGAAAACAGTGCCTCAGCTGTTACATCTGCAGGGAACAACAGATGAGTAACTATGCATCCTGCACATAATGCCTTGCACACCACTGACTTTAGTCATGTCTTTTCATTTAATGCTTTCTTTCCGTATGTATAAACAATAATTTGACTTTTCAGGCTATTTTCCAGATAGCAACATTCATTTATTTATTTATTGTCTGTGAAAATTTCAGTGAATACATAGTGCTATTATTTTTACTACAGTTGATTATCCAGTGAATAATTCTCACCAGGAAAAAAAAAAAAAAAAGTAAAAACAAGCCAACCAAACAAAACCCTTATTTTGCTTTTGACCTTCCCAGACTATAAATAATAGGAAGACAGGACACAAGAAGACAATACAACAAATATGACTACATCTTCCATTCACAAACCACACAGCAAATGTTCCTAAATTGGACACGTGCTGAAGTCAGTGGTGTTCAAACCATTCATGAACAGGAAAAAGCTAATTATTTTATCTGAAATGTTGGTCCAGCTGCCAGTGTAATATAATTTTCAGGTTACTATTTAATTACTGTTGAAAGCAATGAAGAAAATTTGTCTGAAGGATACCATGTGGAAGTCTACCATGGTTTACAATATGCACCACATACATTCCTGTATTTTCAAAGGTGTTGGAACTAGAAGTTTTAAAAGCATGTGGCAGACCCTGAGTTTAATTCATCTCCAGTCTGTGAACAATTAAACAACTTTTATGTAGCTGTAGATTCAGTTTAACATCTCCTTGTTTCAAGTTCAGTTATCTAGTTTAGTCCGAAGTCCTGCTATATTGAACTTTAAATTTGATTGTAGAAATTTATACAGAAGAAAACAGCCATAAATTTTTTGTCTATAAAGTTGCTTTATTTCTTTGAATATGGAAGGAAATACCTGGAAATTTATTTGAGACTTTTAATAAAAAGCATTATTTGCAAAAATTGCACACTCCCTCCTGGATATGTTTCTATAAATGTGTTTGTTTAGCTGATAACTAAGCAGAACTTTTTAATATTTAGTGATCCCTCTTTCAATTCATGTCCAATATTTTACCAGTATTTGTATAGTTGCTTCGATAGTAGAACAATAATTTGGAGATAATAGCAATATATACTTTATCAGTTTGCAGAGTACTGTCATTTCAGATCTGTTTTTGGAAGGCATGCTCAGATATCAATATAAGCAATTTTTCAGAGTATTCTGAGGTTATACAAAGAAAAAAAATTAACAATTTAAAAAAGTAGGGAAAACTACTGCCCCTAGATGTCATTTCTAGCAAGGAAAGCATGAGAAGAGACTTTGTCCACTGTCAGAGGCTTTATTGTAATTATCTTTTAATGGAACATGCAGATTTTCTTTCCTAAGGTCTGCCAAAGAATGTTGTTTATTGTGAACCTCAAAGGATAAGGACACATTCCATCAGAAAAACAGAACATCAGCTGATGTTATTGACATTTTGACATGTAATAAGGGTCTTATTACAACTGCTGAAGAGGCTGTTCCTGTGCAGCCAGAACTCAGTTCTGCAGTTTGTTCTGATTTATTTTATATAATTCCATGTATATGTGAAACAAGTTGCTTATGCAAATACAGAGCTGTGTGGTTTTATTCAAACATTATCTATTAATCACATTGTCTTATTGTTAATAATATTGTCTTATTATTAATATTCTTGCTTCCTATGCATCCTGGATCATCTATGTTTATATGTTTGACCACCATGGTATTTCTGTAAACAGCCAAAGACAGTTCTATTCAAGAGTCATTTTCTGGACTTCGGTCTTCTCTCTTTATCTATGTGCTTGAAATTGCTTTTAACTGTTCCACTGAGCAGTCCTTCCTGTCAAGTGAACAACTGACAGAGAACTTAAAGTAAACAATTAAATCAATTAGCCTTTTTGCCCCTGTTTGAATATATTACTCACACTTTTGTAAGGGTACATCACTAGTCACTTAACTTTTGAATTATATTTGATATCAAGGGAGACTTAGAATGTTTATTTCTTGTTCCAGTCAATTATCATGCGGGGGGAAAAAAAAAAAGGAAAAAATAATTTCTGGAATTTTATATAAAAATAACTGATATAAAAGCAATGCTGTGTTTTTGATTTTTGTGTAAAGGTCCATACATGGATAAATAAATATCCCATAAACAAGCGTACCAAGCAGTTGCATTTCACACTACATCGTAAGTTATTCATTCAAAACTTTCAATAGAAGTTCATTAAGAGTCTTAATTAAGACATTAAAATTAGACTATTTGGAATTAGAGCATCTTAATCACCAATTAAAGGCTATTGTCCTATTGTTCTATCATTAAAAAAAAAAAGACAGCTTTGCAATGCATAAAGGCAGATCACAGACATATTAAACAGAAAAAAAAATCATATTAAATAGTGCAGTTTAAATTGGGATCCATTGTAGTTTTAAGTGAAGATAAACATTTTTCAGGCTAAAAAAATCAAACTTACAAAGAAAAATCTTTTGACAAGAAAATGTGCTGCTGAAAAGTAGATTCACTTAGGGCATTCACTTAAAGGGAATAAAGGGAAAGAAAAATGAAATAAAAAGAGATATATCATTTTCTCATTTTCCTGCAAAATATTAAATATTATTTTTAGTCTTTACAGACAAACAAACAAAACCTCTGAATAATACAGGTATTTTTGTGGCATCCTAGCCACTAGTAAGTGACTTTTGCCTGCTTTCTAATATTATGGTTAGTTAATGTTCAAATGTATTTGTATGAAAGAGATCTGGAAATCAAAATAAGGAGAACCTTAGTTAATGTTCAGAATTCTTGCTCAACCAGATCAGAAAACAATAAGTAAGATAGCATAAATGCAGTGACTTGATGTCAAACACCTAAACCTAAAGCCTTATCAGCTTCAAAGGCATTCAAATATTCCTTATCTGTGGAGTACTGAGAAGGGGAGGTCATGTGGCTTAAGAGCAAAATAGGGAATACAAGAATAATTTGATCCTGAATCAGTTCCTTTTTCAAACTAGTTTTCAAAAGAAATCTTGCACATTCCTTAAATGAAGATGACAGAAAAGAAAGCTTAGGCAATTCTCTCCTTTCTGAGTGCCTTATCCCCACATTCTTTCTGCTCACAGCTTGCTTCTGAGTGTTTTGTTCCATTAAAGACATTTTTGCAAAGCAGAGACTGAAAGATGAACACTTGAGCTGCTGCCTAAAAGCTACAAATGGTTGCTTCAGAAGTTTCTAGCTAGCTCTTAGCCTTACTCAGTGCTACCAGTAGATAGCACAGCATTTGTCCTTGCAAGATGCCTTTGTCACGGAAGGCATGAAACAAAAGATTTGCTTTGACTTCAGATTTGTCCAGAACATGTCAATGTATCATTTTTCTCTCTGTCTTAACTCTTCAGAATTTAATTTGGAGGCATAATTAGAGCACAAGGCGGTTCTATTTTCTTTACAACTCACTCTGTCACAAATGAATTTAAAAAATGTTCTAGTAAATAATTCATAGACTAACAATTTCTACCCAAGCTGCTTCAAACCTTTCAACTCTAGTATACACTGACACATAGATTGGAAACTAGAATTAAAAGGAGTTTAGGGGAGATCATTATTGGATTCCTTATCTCTATAAGTACAAAAAGTCCTGAAATTAGATGTTTAAATTGCTCCTCGATCCATGTGTAGGAAATATTTGGTAGAAATAACAATGTAGAAAATTGTTTGTCTCTGATAACTTTGAAGTAATCATGAATGGAAACTACCAGTCATAAACAATCAGAAAGGAGAAAAGTGAAGATTCGTTTCAGGCAAGAAAGACTACTCCAGCTGAAGTGATTTCACAGTTGAAAAATAACATTAAAGCAAAATCTAGATTTTTTTAGTTTAAAATTTAAATCTTACAAAACTTGAAGAGGATATTTGGCTACTTTTGCTTTAGTCTTGTCAAAATCAAGTAAAGTAATATAAAGGCAAAAGCATGGTCAGGTTATCAAGCATTTCCCTTATCTTAATTTTATTTTCTAATTATTTTACTAACTGTCTTCTCACCAAGACACATGCACTACAACGTGTCAGTCTTCAAATTACTTTTCAATCTGGAGACTGGCACATTTATGCTACTTAAATAATTATGCACTTCTGACAAGCAGTTTAAAAGTGCATGTCAGTCAAAAAAGGGGATGCTATTTTTCTGTTACTTCCACTGTTGACATATGGCAAGGGAAAAATAAGTGAGATATTTGTCATACGGCTTCACTTACTGATGTTATTTGCAAAGTAACACGGCTATGGAATATAACTTTCGAATGACTTTCAATTTTCTTTGTTTCTTTTTGTTTGTTTGTTTGTTTTGGACCTACTGATCAGACAACTGCCATGCTGTATATTTTACTCAGATTAATTTTTACCAAAAGTTCTTTAGTGCATTTCTGTAGTGTCTGGAAATACAATCATATACTGTGCTTCTGCTGAGAGCACAACTAAAAAAAAAAAAAAAAAACACTTCTCCTATAAAGTTTGATATTGAAACTATCCATATAAAAGAACTTTTCCAAATAAAGTCAATTTTAACCAAGAAATAGGGAAGCCATGCACTGAGAAATTGCCAGAAAGAATCAGCAAATTTTGGCAACTTATTCGTCCTTATGAGTGACCAGTGATGAACCCTTTGGGAAAATACAGAAAAATAGTAACGTACAGAGAAGTTCTTACCCTCTGCTCTTTGAAATCATCTGTTCAGGTACTTTCAAAGTTGGAAGTTAAATCCACCTATGCTCCATTAACTTGTACAGACCTATTTTTAATCCACATATTTTTTTGTGTCTACTAAACACTCTGACAGTATTCCACATTTTTATTTGTTTTATAAATAACTTAGTTCATATTGCTGTTTCTTGCAATAAAGCTACAGAAAAATAAAATGAAATGGTCAGGTTCCTTTTCTGAAACTTTTTCAAGTTATTCTCTTCACAGATCTAATGATTAAATAGACTTGTGTGATAACTTTTTCCATTATGTACTTTACATGGTAGGAAATCCTAACCTACTTATAATATACTTAGATGGAAATAATTCCTTACCCGTAAACGTAGTGCATACCATCTCTAGATGCTTCCTACCAGGCAAGATGATATATAAGGCAAATCAGTGGATGCAAGTGATAGAAGTAAAGGAAATAAGCATAACAATACTGAACAGCACCTTGCTGTGATTTTCCCCATTTTTCATGATTTCCCTTTTGTCTCCTATAAGCCTAAAAGCATTTATAATTCTTAGATATATTCCTGTTCATAAAGATTAGAATTAAGTTAATGATATATGCTCATGATAGCTTGAAATCAAATGTTTCAGGGTGTCAAACAAATTATGAACAAGATCCACTTATAGCAGTACTTTTGGATTTATGAAATCAGGAAAGCAACAAAATTCACCGTGAAGATCCAGGTTGGAAATCAAGTAAGATGAATAAGGGAAAGGAAATTAAAGATGTATCATTCATATTTTGCTACCTTTTGAAAAAAAAAAGAAAAAATTAAAAAAAAGATAGAATTTCCTCTGATCTAGTAGAAGAATGAGCAAGGTTCATGTGAATATGAAAATCAACAAAGATATCCAAATAAATCCAAAAAGATTCACATGTAAGCTACATTCTTAATTACATACAGGTGGAAATGTGAAATCTCTAATACATAGAAGTTTTGCAATGGTCTTATGAGTCTTCTCTAAAAAATAAATGTTAAATAAGCCAAAAAAAAATCAGTGGCATTAATATACAGTGAATGTGAAGCCTTCTTATGTCAGGGATATATGGATACCATTCATTTCCTTTACAACTATTTAAAAGCAACTTCTCAGAAGGACAGATGAGAAAAAAATAACATTGTAGTAGTCCTAAAGAATTCATTTCTGTATCTTCACAACAAATGTGGGGACTGGAGATAGAAATAGATGACTGGAGATGACAAATTTATGGTTATTGTCAAATGTATGCATCTTTATACACTTACATAGGTTTCAAAAGCCCCTAATTCCTCAGTGAAACTTGGTGTTTCACTGTCGTAACAGTGAAACAGTAATGCAGCCGTAACACTGCATTAATTTTATTGGATACTTGAGAGGACAACAGGCTACCTGGTTGAGGAATACAGGAAGATATTTTCTTTTCTGTATTTTTCATTCTAGTGCCAAATACATCTAAATCAGAACAGATATTTCACCTAATTAGATATATTTAAAGAAATGCTTTTCTTTCTTAAAGGCTTTAGAGCTAAGCATATAATTAGTCAATGCTGTGATTAAGCTGAGAATTATAGATCAGTTGGCCTATAGCTAAGAATGTTAAGAGTAATAATTTATATATTTTTACCCATTTATTTTTAGGTTTTGTCTACAACTGGATCCAAATTTTCATGCGCAGGTACTATGTGGTAGTCTGAGAAACTGAAGTATTTCTTTGTAGACTTCTTAATTTCATTGGATTTTAATTAAATTTCAGTTATCAATCTGTAGGGCTAGAATTTCACTTGACCAAAATGAACATGTAGTATATGGATTTCCTTTGACATCAGATAACATGCTTAGTTAGATGCCTCAGACCTAAATGATGTCACCTAATTTGATGTGTTATGGGTTATAAACAGCTTCAAAATAACACTAACTGCAGTAAAGGTGCACAAGGAAGGAATTTAACACAGAATCTTTAAGTATCAAAGGGGAGATTAAAATAAATTTTAGAATTTAATAGTATAATTAAAATGTAGAATTAAACAAACAAACAAACAAAAAACCTACAAAACATTTAATATGGAATACATAAAATGGTTTTGGTAGTGTGAGCTAGATTGAAAGGCAATTTGTCCACCAGACAAAATCAAATTCACACTGTGCTTCCTCTCCAGTCCAACATACCCTGAACTTTGTCTACATGGAAAAATTTCAAAAGAGATTCAAATTGTCTCCTCACTTCAGGAAGCTATAGCCTAGTAACTAAGACATACACTTAGAAGGTGGAAGATATAGATCACAGTTTTCAATAAAGGAATTAAAGTGAACATTTCCATGTCCAACCTATTTGGTGGGTGCACTACATGATATTCTACTAGGCAACATACAGTATAGAAAACATGGGAAACACTTATCTCTTCTTCATCTGTGGTTAAAAATTGACCTAATTTAGCTTACTGTTAGAAGAGATTGGTCCTGCCATGTTTTGTGGCCTCTGGGAGTGTTTTTACTGGATTGCACTTTTGGAGTGATTCAAGCATCACTCCACCTAGTTTCTCAATCTAAACTGAGCTCAGACATGATCTAAGTGCTGAACTGTGTAAGTCTGCCAAGTGTAGGACAATTCTGGGCACGTGCAGTGACTTAATAGGTACTGAAGATATTTAACATCAAAAGTTGAGGAGCTTACAGAGATTAGGTGTCTCCAGCTCAGAAGGTGAGTCAGGACTTCACAGTCACAATTTTCCCTCAGCAGCCAAAACTTATTTTCTTCTAGTACCTAAATCTTGTACTAGAACTTGCCTTGAATGGCCTCTATATCTAAAATAGAATGAACAAGATCTATCATTATAAAGTAGTAGGATTACTTTTTTTCTATTAGATACCTGCAGAAACATCTTTCATTAGAATATAGATTTTAGCAGTTCATAAAATGCTTATCAGTACAGCAACAACTTATCAGCCATGTTTCTGCACCAATGATCCTCCTGATCTAGGTTTTAGCAATACTTACACCCCATGCATTTGAGTAGAAAAACAACAAAAATGCATAGGGCACATGACACTGAGAATACATTTGCGTTGTAGTATGAACTGCATTACCAGTATTCAACCCCAAATTAACTCACTTCAATGCCATTATTTTCTGAAATAATTGTGACATGTAGTATTGTAGAAGTATGTCAGGAGATGCCTGAAATTAGATGAAATGAGTGCTGACCATCATCACTGAATATGTCAAAGGTTTAGCTGAAGAAATTTGAATTTTTAGGATTCTGAATACTGGTCAGAGACAATTCTCATAGCAAGTTAGTCCATACTATCTTTAAAGCCTATTTATGAAAATTCAATTTCTATATCAAGCCATCTGAAACACAATTGAATATAAGTTCACATGATGGAGGAGACATAGACATGATAACCTTTACTGCTACCTGTGGTTACGGACCAAAGAAGAAAAGACAAGCAAACAACAAAAAAAGGTTGCATGTTCCTAAATTGCATAATTGTTTTTGAGTATCTCTTCTCCCTTTAAAAAAATACAGAGTAACTCTCAGTTTTTCAAAGTGCTTGCCAATGCTACTGGCTTCAGTAGCTTTTCTGTGAACATAATTACATCTACCTTAAAATCCATACTTATTTTGAGGTTGTTCATGTTTGGAATGGCAGGTCAGTCTCTCTGTTGTGACAAATATAAAAGTGAAGCCTCACAACAAAGGTATTGAAAGAGTGCTCAGATCTTCCTGAATACTTTTTTAGGGACTGTTTCACTAGACATACAAGAAGAGAAGGTTCCTCAAGCACTGAATTTAATAGTCAAATCATGTTATAGGTGCTTTTGGGTATATGGATTTTCTGTCCTTAGACAAAAGCTCAGATAGAATCATAAAATTAGTTGGAAGAGACCTCAGGGATCATCAAATTCCAACCCCCCCTGCCACAGGAAGGATCGCCAGCTTCTAGGTCAAGTACCAAATTGCCCAGGGCCCCATCCAACCTGGACATGAAAACTTCCATGGGTAGGGCATCCACAGAATCCTGGTAGCTTGTGCCAGTGCTTCACCACCCGCTCTGCGAAAAACTTCCTCGTCATCTAATCTAAATTTCTCTTAGTTTAAAGCCATTCCCCCTTGTCTTATCATTATCTACCTGTGTCAAAAGTTGATTTCCCTCATGTTTATAAACACCCTTTAAATACTTAAGGGCTGCAATGAGATCTATTCACAGTCTTCTCCTTTCCAGGCTGAACAAGCCCAGCTCCTTCAGCCTGTCTTCACGTGAGAGGTGCTCCAGTTCTTGGATCATCTTTGTGGCCCCCCTTTGGACCCTCTCCAAAAACTCCACATCTTTTCTGTATTGGTGGCCCCAGATTTGGATGCAATACTTCAGCTGGAGCCTCACGAGGGCAGAATAGAGGAGGACAATCACATCCCTCACCCTGCTGGCCACCCCTCTAGTAATAGAAGCCAGGATACCATTGACCTTCTGGACTGCAAGTGCACACTGCTGAGTCATGTTAAGCTTTTCATCAACTGCAACCTCTAAATCTTTCTCAGCAAGGATGTTCTCAAGAAGTTCTCCCAGTTTCTTTATCTGGGATTACCTTGACCCAAGTACAAAACCTTGCACTTTGCTTTGTTGAACTTCATTATGTTCACTAAGGGCCCATCTTTCAGTGTCCCTGTGGGTGGGATCCCTTCCTTCTGCTGTATCAATCACACCGCTTATACCATATATAAGTATATATTGTTTTCAGCATACAAATTCCTAAACTTTCCTGGATCAACATCATGTTAACAAAATCAATTGCATCATATTAGCAAGGCATTTCAGATACAATTCTATTCTTGAGCTATACTCATCTGAATCCCATGATAATTATGATTCTTGCAACTGATGATGTAGCTTTTTAAAACTTGGTAATTTTTCCTTGACTCTTCTACCACATTGTTAATTAACCTGGGATCATTCAGATATATGTTTGTTCCTTCTTTACTCAAGCTAAGTCTGCTGGGAAGACAAAATGAAGAGCTGAGAAATCAAAAGGATCTGAATGTAGATAAAAGAGCATTTTCTTTTTAAAGCTCATCTCTCTCTCTTTTTTTTTTTTTTTTTTTTTAACCACAGATCTCAAGCTATAGGCTATTGAACTTTCTAGTACAAAGTTCCACCTTGTGCTGGATAATCACATACAACTTTTGTTTGATCTCTTCAACACAAAACTTTTCAAGTCAGGCTGCTGAGCCCACTGCCTACCATACTGTCTAACACTGAATTTCCTTGTACTTGCCTGCCGATCTGCACTCATCTTATTTCCCTTGCATTAAATCACAAACTTTTTTGAGACACCTATTTGTTGGTGTTTCTACAAGCTGTTCTCCTAAGTTTTACCATATTGTAAATAGAAATCCATAGCTGTATAAAATCATCTATTCAGGTCACTCTGAAGTAATTCCTCCTATTTATTTCTATAGTAACTACAACAGATCTAAGGAGCACAATAACAGTCGGGTAGAGGAAGATCTCAGTTAACAAATACTCTCTTTCAGTGTAGTCACTAGATTAGCTATGTATTTTCATCAGCAATGAACAAGAGTCTGCATGCCATAACTGTAAAAATCTGCACTGTTTCACATCTGGTATGATGATGTCACTGCTAAGCAAATGTTGCCCATGCAGTCTATCTTGCATGTGTCCAAACAGAAGTCAGAAGGTGTCCAATATAGACTATATGGTGGGTGTGGTAGAACAGTCCATCCAGGATTGGCAATGTGCTCCAAGGTCTCTGAAATAGTGTGGGGCCTGGTGTTATTGTGTAACAAGAGAAAAGTAGTCTTCAGAACTGACTCTGGATATTTGAGCCATCAGTTTAGTCAGTGTAACGATGTAGTGGTCAGGGTTGGTAGTTTGTCCAAGTTCTGGAAATCCAGGATCACCTTTTTCCTAACCCAAAAGACAGTGCACATCGCTTTACTTACTAAGGACTTCATTTTGAACATTTTCTTTTATGGGGAATTCACATGCCACCACTCCATGCACTGCTGTTTTGACTTTGCCTCCTAGTGGTGACACCATGTCTTGTCACTGGCATGATGAGATCTTCAGCCACATACTGGTTCAGTAAGTCCTGACAAACTTGCATATGGTGCTCTTTCTGTTCCTGTGCATCACAGGATGCACCTGGTGTACACTTTGTCATATTGCACATTGACACCATCATTTCCAACCACTGAAGCAGTTATTCAATTCCATACACAATTCCCTGGTCTTAATCTGTTTATTTGCATGGTATTTGCATGGATTTCTGATACAAGCCAGGCTGCCTTGGCCTTCTTGGGCACCTGGGCACACTGGTAGATCATGTTCAGCTGGCTGTTGGCCAGCAAACCTGGGTCTTTTTCTGTTGGACCTTCTAGCCACATCCCCAAACTTGTACTGCTGCATTTGGATTCTTGTGACCCAAGTGCATCACTGAGCTTCATTGAATGTCATATGACTGAACTATGTCCAACAATCCAGCCTCTCCAAATCTCTGCAGAGCCTTCCTATCCTCAGGCAGATTGATGGTCCCACTTAGCGTGGTGCTTTCTGCAATCTTAAAAAGGGTAAAACTCCATTCTTTCATCAGTATAATTGATATGGATATTAAACAAAACTAGCTGCAATACTGAGCCCTGGGGAGCACTACTTGAGACTAGCTGCCAGCCAGATTTATCTGGATTCAAAATGACCAAGCGACCAGTCAGTTTTTTAGCTGGGGAACAGTACATCAGTCCAAGCCATGAGCAGTCAGTTTCTCCAAGAGAAGGATTTGGGAAACAGTATCAAATTCCTCATTAATGTCCAAGTAAACAATATCCACAACCTTTTTTTTATCTGCTAGGTGTGTCGTTTTGTCATAGAAGGAGATCAGGTTATTTCAGGCAGGACCTGCCTTTCATAAACCTGTGCTGACTGTGTCTGAACATCTGGTTCTCCTGTATGTGCTGTGTTGGTGGTACTCAAGATGATCTGCATCATGACCTGGTGTGGTTAGACTGGCAAGTTATAATTGCCTGGATCTTCTTTGCCATTCTTGTAGATTAGAATCACTTTCAACAACTGCCTATCAGCTGGGACCTTCTGGTTAATTTCTCAATTGACAAGACAATACAACTGCATTAAGTGAAACTGCAGCCAAAAGAATATCTACTAAACCATTATTTTCAGCTAGTGAAATTATTAATATAAATATTGTAGCATTTGCTTTATTAATACCTACACTAAAAATATGACTCAGATTTATAAGAGGTATGAAGGTAAATTAGATGACTCTATTTACTGTAATTTTCTTTTTCAGTTATTGCATATTTGCTTGTTAAAAAGCTCTGACTTTACAACCTATATGAAGACTCAATTTGCAATCCAAGTATGAGATGCAGACTGAAATTGGTGATAAGGGAAAGTTGGTTTGTTTTGATGAAAAACGTTACAAAATTAAAGAGGAGTTTGTTGCAGAAATTTTCTCACTGTCTGCCTCTGTCATACGCTTTCTCTGTCTTTTTTTCAGATCTTTCAATTTTCTCTAAAAGAATGGTGCACTTTCTTCAGGATGTTTGTGACATTTTTATGTTCATAGATAGAAATGTCTACACACTTCATATTTATTATGCCTGAAAACTGTTACAATCATGAAGTAACACTTGTGTGCAAAGATGACAATAGAGAATATCAATTGGCACTGCACATTCTTAATGTTTGCTTATCATTCTAATTCAGAATAACAAAAAATATAACAAGAAAAGCATGAAATTATAACGTATAACTGTACTAAGGAAATAATTCCACATTTCCTCTCTTTACCAAATGCTCCCTGCTCTACAGAACCGGTTAATTAGTTGTTGTAATATATCCTAGTAGAGACATTACGTACACTACTCACTTCAATTTTTCTGCAGCAATATAATACAATCAAAAGGAAAGAAGGCTTAGCTTGGGTTTTCATAAGCATGGCATATATAATAGATGAATGTTGTTAGAAAAAGTAACCTAATATGTGCTTCGTTTAGGAAAAAAAAAAAAGGAGAACAATAAAATAATAAAAGAAGGAAGCATTAAGCAAAAATAAATATTTTAAATATTATTCATTTGAACATTTTTCGCCTAACAGCTTCATACATTCAATCCTCTATTTCTTACCTTTTTTTTCCATTTAACCATATATATTTTTAACTTCAGTTTTTTGTTTTTATCCTATAGTTCTTAAACCATGGCCTTAATTACTTATTTTTTATTACAAATAAATAATTTGAGATTTATAATTCCAAAATATAAGACATCTCTTTTGCCCACTTCCCTGGGCAGCCCATTCCAGCACCTGACCACTCTCTTAGAGAATAAATTTTTCCTTCTATCCAACTTGAATCTCTCCTGGTGCAACTTGGCATACCCTATTGTCCTATTGCTAGTTACGCAGTGAAGAGATCTAGCTCCACAGTTCCACCTTCCTTCAGGAAGTTGTAGAGAGTAATAACGTCTCCCTTGAGCCTCCTCTTCTCCAGACAAAACAATCTGTGTTCCCTCAGTCACTCGTCAGTAGACTTGTGCTCCAGATCCCTCACCAGCTTCGTTGCCCTTCTCTGGACACATACCAGGGCCTCGATGTCTTTCTTGCAGTGAGGGGTCCAAAACTAAACGCAGTGCTTGGGGTGTGACCTTACCAAAGCTGAGTACAAGAAGACTGGCTATACTATTTCTGATACAAGCAAGAATGCCATTGGCTTTCTTGGCCACCTGGGTGCACCGCTGCTCATCTTTAACCGAGCGTTGTCAAACACCCTCAACTCCATTTCTTCTATGCAACCTTCCAGCTACTCTTCCCCAACCCTTCCCCAAGCATTGCCTGGGGGTTCTGTCGCCACAGTGCAGACCGAGCACTTAGTCTTGTCGAACTTAATCCCATTTTGCATTACCATAAGAACTCTTCAAGCCAACTAATGCTTTTATTTTTTATTTTTATTTATTTTTATTTTTTTAATATTATACAAAATGTTTGCGCAGACAGGATCATCACTTAATATATTTGATTATTAAACGGTACATTGCAACTCTTGCAATTCATATAATTGTATAATTGGAAACCTGTCACTCTGCTAACATGAATATAGCAAAACAGCATTTTAAAAGTATGATAATAAACAGTACCGATCTTCCTTGTTTATACTACAGAACTCAGTACTTATTATTGTTCTGTGCAAAATACTAAGAAAACAATCATTTCCAGGCTACATAAAAGCAATGTAAATATCAGCAGGTGTATTAGTGCTATTAACCCGACTGTAAAGAGCTTATTTGCACAGAATGTTCAGGAAGAAACTCTTATTATTTGGCAATGTTACTGGGCTATAATCTGTAAACAAATCCTGAAATCATTAAAACCTAACTGTGCTGAAATGGAAACGAGTACATATACACCAGTGTTTAAAAGCCTGGTAAAACAGTCTGAACAGAAGCAGACATCTTTCTCCTCATCACTTATAATAAAATCAACAAAATTCCATTTTTTCAAAGTGGATTTCCTTTGAAGAAAGCTAAACTAACAAAAGTTACTTTGAGACATAAATATATAGGCATCTCTGGATAAAACTCAGTTTCACAGCAAGACATTTCATAACCTGAAACATATCTCGAAATGGAGTGAGTGAAGTCAGATTTATTAGATCATTATCACTACCATTCTGTTCTATTGATTGTTAAACATCTTTCTATCAATAACAAGTGGTATGCAGATAAGATATTTCACTGTCCATATTTATACAGCTGGAGCTGTTGAGTCACTCAGTCTTGTACAATTCCACTGTTGCTGCATAAGAAGATCAGAAAGAACCAACAGTGTACATAGATAAAGAACAACTGAGTATTTTTCAAAAACATATTAAGAAAATGTTCTTTGTTTTACTTTGGCTTGGGTTTTTCTGTTTTTCTGTTTTTCTGTTTTTCTTTCCCTCCAATGATCAGTGGAGTTATTAGTGGAATAAAATGAAACAACAAAAAAAAGAAGAAATAAGTAACAATGGAATACGCATTGACTAAATAGACACAAATTACAGAACTTAGAGGGAAATAAAAGAAAAAAAAAATATATTAAGGTATTACTGTTGTGGATCTTGGAAAAATGCGTAATGGAAATGTATAGGACACCAACCACAGATCTGATAGAAGAAAAAAATGATTACTTGGTATATGCAACTTCTAATTCTCCTTTCATAATATTTTCATACTTAGTGTTTGAAAATGAAAAAAGTTAAGAAAATCCACTGTTTACCATGAATTATTAAATCCGGAACTTTTTCACTTGTATTTAAATAAGGTACTACTTACTCAATCCTAACTCAAATGTAAAAACTATAGTATGTGTGACCAAATGATGAACTATATTTTATCTTCTATTAAAATATATTAGACTCAGATAAGAGGTCATAAGATCCCTACTGAACTTTAAGGAAATCTTGGGAGTTTGAAAATAATATAAAAACAGATTGGGTAAAAGACATTTAAAATCAACTTAAATTATAATCCACATGAGAACAGTGAGGCTAATCCTTGAGTCAAATCTTCAGTGTTACTGAGCATAAGAAAAAGGAAATCAGAAGGCAAAAAATTGATGCTGGTTAGAAAGGTTTATATCTAACCTCTGGAAACTGGAAAAGAAAAAAAAACAAACCAACCAACCAAACAAAAAATATAGCTCTAGGGTAGGGGAGGACAGAATACTTCAAAATTAAATCCGAATAGAAAAAAACAAAACCAACTCCCCCCAAACCAAAACCAACAGTAGAGAATACTCAAGCCCCCCAAAAAACCCATCCTTGCAATCTAAATGCATATTTGTGAACATTAGATTTTTTTTTTTTTTAATGTAAATAACAATTAAAATTTGGTTGTTCTTTTGCTCACACAGCAGGATAGTTACTGTTCTTTATTTTGTTTTTCTTTTTTTTCTTCTTTTGAAGCTCTTGTTAGCTATAAGTCGAGTATGGCACATCTAAAAATACTGGAAAACTAGGAAAATTTTGTAAGATGATCCTGATAAATAATAGCAACTGTTAGTTACCTGATAAATTCAAACACTTTATTTTAATAAACTTGATCATAAATTTTAAAAAAACAAGTACCTTCTTAACCAGTGAGGCAACAGACTATTATAGCCTAGATCTTCTGAGTAATCGTTTTTGATCCCCAATTCAGATTTTAATTAAAATAAATAAGTAAATAAGAGAGAAAGAGAGAAAAAGAAAGCAAAAAAGAAAAGTTTTAATACTTTTGATATTGCATCAGCATTATTAGATCCATTAGAAAAAACTTTTACCTAACAGGACAACAGGTAAATGCAAAGGGCACAGAACAACACTAGTTTTGTAATCAATAAATATAAAAGAGCAGATCCTTGTCCTTTCTTAGGAGTCAAGTATAACATTGTGAGGTCAAAGTTATTAAAAAAAGATTTTGTTAAGATGTAATATCTTAACTCTCAATACACCTACTTCTGCAAAATACCAGGAGATAATTTTGACATAAAATTTCAAGAATTTGTTCAAGTAGTTAAATGTGGTTAGATGATTTTCTATCATTAAAGCACCTGCACTTCTGATTTCGAGATGTATTTAGAAAACAAAACTTCTGCTAAATGATGGAATATTTTGAAATCTCAGTCAAATATTTCCTTGAACTTTATGAGGAGTTGACATTTATGCAAACTAGCTTCTGTCGTTAAACTTTTCAGTGTAGTGTACTTCCTTCCTTACTATCCTTTCTCTTCACTGGCAAACCATTAATTTCCACTGCTTTATGCAGTGCTATTATATCAGAAATGGGAAAAAGAAAAGGCACGTTGTCTGAAAATGAAAGAACTGATCCTGTTCTGAAACATATAAAGGTAAAGATTTGTAGGTGTTTTTTTTTTTTTTTTTTTTTTTCTTTCATTTTCTTGTTGTTGTTTTCTCTGGACAGGAGCTTTTGTATCACAGCCTTTTGGCTAAGTTAGGCTCATATCTACATCCCCTCAATGTTCAGAAGCTGAAATATATGTATATAATATAAAAAATATATACTACACTTAGGAAAGATACGAATAGAAGAAAATGAGGGAGATTATCCTCTCATTTCATGTACCTATAGTAAATAAACTGTTCTGACCTTCTCTGCTTAAAATTTCAGGGATATTCCTAGCAACATGCAAAATTCTACTTCCTGCCAGTCATATATAGCATCTGTACTCATTGTAGAAATATTTGCTAATATTCTAAGAACCAGGAAATAATTTATATTTAAGCTTCTCTTCTAGTTGATTAATCTTTGGCATGTTTGGAATTTTCAG